>NC_058385.1:52106250-52448333 GCF_018350175.1 Felis catus | reverse complement strand
GCCCAGATGGATATAAAACAATATATATAGGGTCAGTAGGAAATGACCAGACATCAGAGAACTAATTACATTAGGCATCAAATGTGATTTATCCACTAGTTTTTGAATTATAGACTAGTATTCTTCAGTCTGCAAAGAGTAATATCAGATCCTAATTGAGAACATAAATTCCCAGTCCTAGTGAAAAGGCCTTTTTCACAAATAACCAGATGATTTTTTATATGTACAACTGTTGCAGAGCCTCAGATGTACGTTAATTTAAATTTTATATAAGAAATGTTTCTAGAGAGTAAGGTAGGTTAGGTTCTTTGAAGAATGCCATATTTGAGGTTAAACAGTTGGCATTTTGAACTTAATTTTAGGGATACTCCTAGAATATAAGCCCCTTAATAGCATGGCCCTTTGGTATATCTTAAGTGCTTAGAATAATTCCTGGTATGTAATATGTGCTCAACAAACATTTCTTCAGGGAATGTATAATGATTAAGAACTTGGATTTTAGAGTCAAACATAGCCAGATTCCAGCTTATTTATCTTCTCTAAATCTTGGAATGCAAAATTGGTATATTGATGCTTAGATCACAGATTTAATATAAAAGTAAATTAAAGAATAAATGGAAAGCATTTAGCAGATTGTTTGGCACAGAGGAAGTCCTCAGTCAATGACAATTATTATTAGTATTGCTGTTAAGAATAATGTGTACACATCATCACTGGTTAACATTAACATAGTTGTATGCTGTAATGGCACTCTACAAGGCATTTTTTTCTTTGGAGATTAATACTTGTAGTAAAATCAACCCATTTTCCTTTTGTGGATCCTGTACTATCAGAACCATATGAGTTTGAGTATGCATTGTGAAAAAACACCAAACACACAAGCCATAAAGAATTTTGCTATCTGTCATTTGGAGTCTTCCTTTTCTTCCTTTTCTTTCTTTCTTTTCGTTCTTTTCTTTCTTTTCTTTTCTTTCTTTCTTTCTTTCTTTCTTTCTTTCTTTCTTTCTTTCTCTTTCTCTTTCTTTCTTTCTTTCTTTCTTTCTTTCTTTCTTTCTTTCTTTCTTTCTTTCTTTCTCCTTCCCCTTTCTCCCCCATCCTCTTTCTTTCTTCCTTTCTTTCTCTTTATTCTTTCTTTCTTTCTTTCTTTCTTTCTTTCTTTCTTTCTCTTTCTTTCTTTCTTTCTCTCTCCTTCCCCTTTCTCCTCCCTTTTCTTTCTTTCTTTCTTTCTTTCTTTCTCTCTCTCTCTCTCTCTCTCCCTCCCTCCCTCCCTCCCTCCCTCTCTCCCTCCCTCTCTCCTAGATTGGGTCTTGCAGTAGTTTGTTAAAAGGGCTGAGTGCAAAGAAGGGAGGAAATAATGAAAAAGGCAAACATTCAACAAACTGGTCTTATGGGTTCTGTAATTCTGTTGAATAGCTTATCTTTTTCCTTTTTTTAACTTCAGGTTGTATTTAAAGGGTCACACTGGGACAGCAGGAAAACAGAGCAGCCTGATCTTACACGGTGCTGATTTCAGCACTAAAGATGCAGATAATGACAACTGTATGTGCAAATGTGCCCTCATGCTAACAGGAGGTAAGTCCTATGGGGCCATTCTCTAAGTTATGTTTCATTGGTTTGAGGCTTGAAGTTTCTTATCTATGAGAAAGGACTGTGATCTTCTGGTCAGGAAACTTAAGAGCAAGTCCCTAGAGATCATTTTGTTTTGCCCACTAATTTACCATGTGTTCTCGTGCAAGACATTGCTAGCATATTTATAAGTTTGCCTCCTCCCCCATTGTCTGTAAAGGGGGCATGCTAAGCTTGGTTCTGAAAAAATTCTTTAGCTTCTTAAAGTGCCAGTTATTCTATCTTCTAAATAATCATAATGATACCCATAGTGGAATGGGTAACAATTTGGGAATTCAGCATACACGGGAAAGCCAACAAAAAACAAACAGAGAAACAAAAAAACCACCTTCTTACAAAGTATTTTGCAACTATGTAGTACAGTTCATTGACCATTCTATTGAAATGGAATAAGAAGAATAAAGAAGTGTACTGAGATCTAAAGTTATAAAATTCAGACCAGCAACACTAGGGCTTTTCAATGTATGGTATTGACTTCTGCAAGACATTTGAGCTGGTCTAAGAGATACCATTAAATAATACTATATCACCGAGTAAGAAAGATAAATCCTTTTTTAACCTTCTCATTGTCTTTGAGCCTTCTGATTGTGTCAAAAGAGAAATTCTCAGTTTGGTGCTAGTGTATCTATAATACTTCTTGAACACTTACTCGATAATCATTCAATAATCTTTAGAGCAAAGAAGGAGAAAACCCTTAGGCCTCAGGCTCAGGGCCTTGGTTAGACAATGGAACCTACCTAGAAGTGAATAAAGTGATCTTGTTTTAATTGTATTGGGTTTTATATCTCCCTTTTATTGTAGCAAGTGGTACTGTTTTCTTCTTTAAAAGAATTATATAATCTTTGCATTTTTAAAGTATTCACAATATTTGATCTATAACAAATTATTGATTTAAAGAAAAAATTAAATATTAATAAAAATTATAAATGGATGATGGCAAAAATCTGTGAAGTTGATGCATGACTGGCTGAAGTTTGAGAAACATGTGACTGAAACCCAATGGCAAGCAAGGTAGCTCAAGTCAAGCTATAGGTTCTGGCAAGGAAGGAGTTGGCACCCAGCAAAACTGTAAAGGAAAACTTTTTTCCAGTGCTTCTCTTCTCACAGTTTTTTTGTTCTTTCTCTCTCTGAATGGAATAGCAGTCACTCCAGCCCTCAGCTTTCCTGGTTCTCCTTCTGTGTTAATCTACAACAAACCATGTTTTCATTGACAGTAAGGAAAAAAAAGCCTCGAAATCCATTATTATATATTAGTATATGTTATTGCATAGGTTGTACTCTCTTAGTTGAATGCCAAACCAGCTGTGTGAGATAAGCAGGGAGACAAACTCTATCTCCACTTTGTACATAAGGAAAATAAAAGCAAGTGAATGCTTACCATTTTATATTTAACACCCAGCACAGTAGATGTGGCACACAGGAACTCAATTAAAACTATGGCACATGAATAAATGAACATTTTGTAACCCTTGAAATCATGTTCAAATTTTGAAGCCAGTGAAATGGATCATTAGGTTGACACTTTGTCATCAGTTAACAGAGCATGGAAGAATAGGGAGGGGTGGTTTTACAGAAATCTTTCCACCTTCATCCCATCCCCACGTCCTCCATTATTACCACCACCAAATCACATCCCATTGACCCCCCTCCACCACACTTACATTAACATCATTTCAACATGGGACCAACTCTAGTATTATCAAAGCCAACCTGTTATGATTCTTCTTCTACCATATCCTCCTCCTTAAACTTTAAAATGCTATTCTGGCATCATATGCAACCTCATCAAATAGGTAAAAGTCCTCTATATGTAACTTTATGACCCCCTCCCCAAAACAGTTGTTAAAATTTAGATTGGTACCCACAGGTTAGGTTTTAAACTGTTTTCCTGAAAGAAAAAAAATTTTTCATTACTTCCCTGATCCCATAAATGGAATTGTCAACAACTTTATACAGAGACAAAAGGACTTTGATTGTCTAGTTTGCTGTTCATTTTAATATTGAAATGTGCTTCATTTTCTCCATGTCTATTTTTACAGATAGCTTTTCTTACCAAATAAATGCAATGCCTGAAAGAACAACAGTAAAATATTTCAAATGTTGCCTTAGAAGAGCATTCCAATATGTTCATATTTCTGTCATAATAATGAGAAATATAGAGCTAAGCAAAGAGGAAAATGCACCTCTTGGTTGTTGGTGAGAAAATTTCATTGCTCAGATTTATGATTTTATTTCTGCTTCAAATGATTGAACTTTGTCATGTTCTTTCATCCATAATCATTCCTGGACCTGCTTCTTACTCACCAATAAACACATATGTTGGGGAGAGAAAATTTCCACTTATTGCTTGGGCTGGAATAGTCTAACTAAATGTGTTTTTGTAATAAACGCCATTACCCTATCAAATATCCTTTTGAAAGAATCCAGGCCTTGCAAACCTATTCACTCTGCAAAGCTAAAATGTGGAATTTAGATGGCTAAGAACTGGAGAGCATAAGGATGAATGTCAATGACAGTCCAGGTAACTTGAGTATTGCCTGGAACTTGAGGTCCTACTTAGCTACTCCCCACTACCAGTATTTATTCTGTCATAGTTTCCCTTAGAACCATTTTCTTCATCTAATGGTTTTTCCTTTCTTTTTTAATTTGTATTTGAACTTGCTGCCTATTTTAAATAGTTTCCTTTAAGCAATAAGATTTTATAGTCTTTGAAGCTAATAATTCATAGTTTTCTGTCACCATCAATTAAAGTTTTATTTCATCTTGTTTATTTACAAAATTTTTCCTTTGTTTCTTCTGAAAGAAATTAAGGGTAGAGTAAGATTTATCACCACTAACTGTCCTAAATAGTTTTGTGCAAGTACATGCAGGGATTTGGGTTGGCGAATGTGGTATCGTTGCCACCTTTATATGACAGAGATTGAACAACAAGAGATGAGCTTAATTGAAAGCAGAAGGTATTTCAGTTAGGCATAAAGTAGAACATTTTGATCTTTCTTTATTCTTTCCCAATATCCTAACTTCTTAACTTTCTTCTATCAATTTAACATATTTTTAACAAGTAACTATTACAGATCAACTACTCTTAGAGAAATGAGCAAGACAGAATAGAACTTGCATCTATTGAGGGAGACCATCAACAAAAGAGTAAGCAATAAATAACAGTTTCAAACCATAACCAGTTTCAGAGGCAAAATATAACGTGATGGAGTTGTTGGAGAAAGGGGAAGTAACTTTAGATGGAGTGTCCAGGGATCAAATGCTGCCAGGGAGGATTGTTCATTTCTAGTGGTGGACATCTTCAAGAAGAGAATATAAAGCTATTTTATCTAAAAGACATTACTTATGCATGTTCCTGAAGTTGAGGGTCTAGACAAGAAAGTCTCTACTTTCTTCTGGTTCTGTGATTCTATTATTCCATGTACTCACTGTGGCTGATGTAAGGAAAACCATGTGATATTATTTTTCAGTGCATGGGTTGTGATTCGTAGTATAGTGTAGAGTGGAAAGGAGGTGTAATGGGCTGAGAAAGTACATTTACATCAATAGAAATAGATACCACAATGCTTTATACCTCCTTTCCCAGAAGTATATGTACTTATTTCTACCTTACCAGAAAGCCAGCAATTTTTCCATCCAGTGTAAATGTTGAAAATTTTTCATGTTTTGTTACAGATTTCTTCTGGGACCAGAATATATATTTCAAGGTCAAATTGCCCCATACAGTTGCTTCTGTGTAACTGCCCTTTTAATTAATAGTTAAATAAAGGTGATTTATCAGCCCAGATTTATAAGCCAGAAATGTCTTTGTTCTATGATGCAACTGACCTTAGGAAAATTTGTAACTTTTCTCCTTAGGTTTCCTCCTATATGTAGGATATTGTGAAAAATCCATATACTTCAGTATTGGGAGGGACCAAGTTAAGAGATGATTGTAGGCAATATTTTCAGTCCTGTAGGACAGTTCGTTTTGTGCCTTCCTGAGCCCAAAGAAAGGAATCAGTTTCTTTTAAACTTAACAGTTTTATCTACTATTTAACATTAAGAAAATGAAAATGTAATCTCATTCAATGCATGTTTTTGTTTTATAGGGATTTATTGTATATAAAAACAAATATGTAAAAATCTTCTGACTCCAGAATTCTGAAAAGGAACAACTTAGATTGTCACATTCAAAGCAAATATTACATTTCAAGAAAATGGGGTCTTTAGTACTAAATTAGCATTCTTCAAATAGTCTTTCTAAAAGACTATTAGAAGCTACAATTACTAAAGGTTGCTGACAAAACAAAACATGGTATTGTTTTACATTCTGTTCCTTACCTTACTTTTCTTTCAACACAGTTTCCACATTTAGTGTATAATATAAAAACTATGTAAAAATGTGACCTAACCTTCTACAGAAAGAATCTGTTGTGGTAGAAACTCTGATCTCTTTTCCCACGCATAAACTATGTCAGACGACAGACAAGACTTTGCTAAAGCTAACAAAGGATATTTCTCAGTTCGGCCCTTAAAAGACAGGATAAAGCCATACACATAAATTTCTTAGTACACCCTACAACTTCCCAGATGCTAACAGCAGAGTTGATAAATGCTTGCAGAAAGAGTTGATATTGCCTGCTATATAATCTTGAAGACAAAGAAAATGAAAGAAATTAGCAGCTTCTCCAACTGGCAAATGACGCTGAGTGACAAGATCTTTGGGAAAATATAATCGTCTTAGAGTTTTTAATAATCCAGGAAGGATGTGCTAAGCATTGCCAGATAACTGGCATTCCCTAGGTTTTAAGGCAAAAATGTTGAGGGAAAAGATCCATATGGATAATTTAAGGTTGACCACAGAAATCTACATTGCATTACTTTATTTCAAAGCAATTTCTCATTTGTACATATCCAGTACACAAAATGTTCCACAAAATGTGTGTTACAGAGACTCTATGCTGTCTATTACTATATACTGAGTGCCTAGCACAGTGCCTGGCACATAGTATATGCTCAATAAATATCGGTCGAGTGAATGAATACTTTATCACAGGCTCTGAAAGGGCATTACAAAGTCACAAATGATCCCAGTGAGAAGGCATAAAAGTAAATCAGTGTGAGTCTGAATGTGACTGTTGCTTGAACTGAGGTTTAAAATACATAAGTATACATATGTATTTGCAGGCACACACATGAAACAATTTGATGAATAGAAGATATGACAATTGGGACTAAATTTTAAGAATAACTAAACTCCAGAAGACTAAGCTCGAGAACTGGAAAAATTTGTTAGATTCCTGTCTTCCAAGTAAATATGAACATTTCTAAGTACAAATTTATATTCCTATTTTCTGAAGGAAATTTTTGCTTATTGGGAAAAGAAAAGCAGAGAATATCAGAAAATGTCTTTCAAATGGTAAATTTGGAAAAAAAAAAAAAAGTGAACCAGAACTGATAGTCCCATAGTACAAGTCTGCCACCGAAGGTTAATAATTGACAATGCATGAGAAATCATCAAACGCTTACTTTTGTGTTATTTTACTCTCATAATAATATAGCAAATATTACTGCACTCATATGAACAGGCATTTTTGCATTATCTTAAATGGTTTATATTTAATAACTTACAGGACACTTCTAAAAACCCTTTGAAATCAGCACCACAGTAATGCTTTTGGCAAGAAGTGAGATACAGAAACATTAGATAATTTACCAAAGGTCACAGAATTAGCACTAGAGGTAAGATTTGAACACAACCTCCAGATGAGCCATCACTTTATCTGCTCCTTCTCCGGCCTCTGTTAAAATGAGTGGCATTCAAAGGCAACAGGTATCTCTCTATTTTACTGTTTGCAGCGCGTTAGCAGGGATTTCCTCATTTAAGCCTTAAAAGTGAAATGAGGTGCAAGGGAGGGAAGAGACAGTAAGAGAATACCTAAAGGTTTTCAGTGAATTCAAGATCACTGGCCAGGATCAACAACTTTTCATCTTTGGAACAAAAAGAAGAGAAAGGGAAAAAAAGCTAGGTCCTTGGCCTGAGAGGGGTATGGTATGAGGTGACAGAGAGAACGCAGACATCTAGGAAAGGTCCTTTGCCTCCCGCGTGCTACTCCTTGAGGCTACCTACCTATGGATAAGGCCAAGTTTGTGCACGTGAACTCAGTAAGTGATTTTCATAATGAAAAATGGCACCATCAGTTTTGTGCAGCCTCATTCTTAGTTAGCAAGAGAGGAACTCTTATATTCTGTGGAAGTTCTTTTGTGCATTGCTGACTAGAATGTATGCATTGAAAATGAATGAAAGAAATCCATAAGAAGAGATATATCTTTACAGTTTGTTATACTTTTTACCTTAGAAAGGAAGTGTTGAGAGACATTTTGTTTAGGATCAGAAGAATTTGAGAGTTAGGTTTCCTGATTTTCAAATAAATTTGAACTTCCTGAGTACAAAGTTTAGAATCAAATTCCTACTTTCTGGGCAGCGTTTTATTTATTGGTGATAAAATGTGAGTTTTCTGCTTCAAAGATAAAAGACTGGAATGATTTTTAAAGGCCGGAGAGCCAGGCATAGTTAGGACAAAGCTAAATTTTAATGAGTTAAGTGTAAATGAATTAGAAACATGCATCTCAGATTTCTTATTAAAATATACATGAGGTTACAGGTTATAAAGAAAAATGCTTGGCAACGTACAACCCAGCAGTTGCCAATCTTAAAACATTTGAGACATTTTATCAGTTGTCCCAACAGCAGATGGACACTGCTGGTTTCTTCTGTCCTTTGCTTGCATCACTGCGTTCTTTAAAGCTTAAAGTGTCTTTCCTAGATTAACTTCTTTAGCATATTGCGCGTTTGTTATTCCTAGGCACACAGAGTTAATATTTCCCCAAGATTGTAAAGCACATATAGTATTATTCAGCTACTTGGTATCTTATCAGAGAGGAACTGCAAACCCAGGCATACTCTCTATATGTTCACAAAGAACACCTTCATTCCATGCAAATTTACATAGGTACTGATTACCCAGGAGCACACAGGATTATCTATGAATGCCAAGGAGTACATATGAGTAACAAGGACTCCACTATACTTTTGCCTGTTTTCTATAATCATGCTTTAAAACCTTGTCTTTTCAGGATTTATGTTTAAAAGAGCTGGCCATGCTCAATTTTTTCAAAGAAAAGTAGAAAGTAGAAATTCCTTTGTTGTTTTACTGCATGTGTCAGAGGAAATGGAATACTTACTTGCACACAAATAACTATTTTTGTTTCCTTGTAGTTCAGAATATCTTATAAAGGACACTGCAACAAAAATTGTCATAGAAATAATCACCCTTTCTTTTTGTGTCGTGCCATCTTAATTCGTCATCTTTATTATCATCAACTGCTCTGTGACAGTCCATTATGTGCATGGCCCACTGGTCTTAAGATAAAGCGTCAAATACATTAAGGTCTTTGGTTTCAACATGATGTCAAAAGAAATCACTGAAAACAATTGTTCAAATCATGTTAGTTACTTAAATGCCATTGTTTTTACAATGCAAACGTTGCACAACTTACTCATTTGGGTCCAAATTATTGCATATTTCTCTAAGAGACCCTACCAAGCAAATAAGGAGATATGTTGGCACTGATGACCTGGTCTTTATTATTAAATCATTATGGTGCCTGCCCCACAAGATGTAATCCTTTGTGTTCCTACCCTAAACCTTCCATCTTCCTTTCCACATAACTTACACTAAGCACTTATTTAGGATTCTACAGGACCGAATAGTCAATGTGTCATCTTATTTGGGCCATACGACTATGCTGGGAAAATGGTTGGCCAGACATTATAAACCACATTTTGTGAATGAGGAACTAAGTGACCATGACCTTGGAACCATCTCCTTACTGCTAGGCATCAGTGTCTTTAGTACAGTACTTGCCACATCAATTCAGGTTGTTTGAAGGATGAAATAAGAGAATGCATATAAATACTATAGCATAGTCCCTAATGTATATTAACTATTTTATAAATATCAAATATCATTATTATTATTACTGCTTAGGATCTCTTGGTTATTAACTGGTGCCATCAGCATCAAAGTCTGGATCTTCTAATTTCTTGTCTGGTACACTATAGGCTTTCCATTGCCCACAAGAAAATTTCTGAAAATAAAATAAAAACCTCTGTGTTCTCTCTCCTGTTTATTTTGCTAGCCTTTTGTTGTCTAACCCCTTACCCACTGGCAGTCCAGTCAAGCCAGGCTGCTGACAGACACTCGCTCCTACTCTCTCAGGGTACACACTGTGTTCAGAATTTCTTTCTGTTCAGTGAATTCACATTCATTCTCAGGACACAGCTCAGGTGGTAAATAAGTCAACTTTGTGGACCCACTGACAGGACGTTCTGCCTCTGTATCCGTAGATTTCCTTCTTCTCTGTTTAACAACCCTCACCTCATTGTTAAGCAGTTTATTGTCTCTCCCATGAACAAAACTGTGCAGTCTTTGAAGACAGGATTTCTGCTTTATTCAACCCTGACCTCTATATCTTTCTGTTGGTTAATATTTGTTGACTTGATTCTAAAATCATTTTTTCCCCTTCATCATTCTGCCACATATGCTCAGGATGACTTTGGCAGACCATAGTAACAGAATGAAGGTTCTCAATAATATTTGATTAAACATTCAGCCTGATAGATCTGGTTCCCTTGGTTAAATATTGGTTCCTATTTCGAGAGAATGTTTTGCTTATTCATCTGATGATGGACAAGTAGACTGGATAAACTCTAAAGTTTTCCATGAACGTTGTTCAACTTTCCACCAAGACTGCCTGTTTCTTTACCTTTATTTCCTGAGAGTTTCCCCCGTGTTCACTATGTTCCAGTGAACAAGCTACACTGATGTTCTTTTAGTTTCTAAACATGTCAAGCTCTCTTTCTTCCTCAGAACATTGGCATGTGCTGTACTCAGCTTAAAAGAGTCTTTCCACATCTTCACATGGCTGCCTCCCTCTCATCCTTCAGATCTCATTAAATACCAGCTTGTTCTGTGAATGTGAAAAGTCAAGTAGGTCTCCTTTTATTCTCCTTCATAGCTTCTTGATTCTTTTCTTTCGTCTTCTTTTTTTAAATCATAAAGTATCATAAGTATTTTACTTATTCGCTTGCTTTTTGTCTGTTCCTCACATGAGAAGTAAGTTCCATGAAGGGACGGACCACTTCTGTCTTATTGAGTATTGTGTTAACAACAGTCACAATAATTACATATTGAAGGAATAAATAAAGAATGAATGAACGAACACAGTAGGCATGGATGTTATATATTGTGGTGTCTATCAAATATAACTTTTTAGTAAACTAAACTACTTCAGACTCTGAAAATTTACAAGGAGAAATAGTCAAAAACAGCCAATCTGTCAGTAAGCTTATAGTCACTCCCCCAGTCATTTGTTAAGCAAACTGTTAGGTATTGTGCTAAGTACATGAGGTAGGCCTGTAAATAGACCATGCCTTTACATTGTTCTTAGGATATTGGATAAAAGACTGTGATTTGATCTTCTGACCTTCTCAGCTTGAGGCTGCTATTTTCTCATGTTAACTATGACCCAGCCATATGGTCTTCTTTCAAGATATCCAAAATGCCATTCCCCTTACCACAAACATTACCCTCCTTTACTCATCAGAAAAAATATAGAAGATCAATTTGTCTGATTCTCTCACGTGCCCCTACTGTTTCTTGTGTCTTTGCTAAACTCATTCAAAATTTCCTAATGAATCTACCCTTCAGCCTGTGCCCTTTATTGCCAGGCTGCTGTTGGAAACAGACTTCTGTCTTCCCACAGTTGTCCAGAACTCTTGTGACTTTCTCTAAACCAAACAAAAATACATACTTTTACCTCGAGTACCTAATGTAACTTGGAGGATCATTCTATGATTCATAGAAGTTTCTAATAATAGAGTAGATGCCTTTCCTTCAGAGACCATGGAGGATATTTGAAACACTATGAAAGGATCATTAACATGATGGAAGAGTGCATCAAGAAGGTCAGAGAAAAGGAGGAGAAAGTTGAAACACTGGAGCAATCAAGTTGGGTTTCATTTGGTGTTTTGAGAGTCTTTAGGGTAAATGCATTCCCTAATATTAGAGTGCTTTTTGTAATACAAATAACATATTTTTACTAGTTGTATTTATCAAAAAAATTTAAAGGAATTAATCTTAAGAAAAAAAAATGTGGAATTTTACAGTTCTTCCTTCCTTGCCAAACAAGAACTTTCTCGTTTCTCATGTTTTGACTGCGTTAACATCTATGTTGTCTGCGTACAGTTGGAAAAATAGCATTGAATACAGTCTTTCCAAATTCAAGACATACCTTATTCTTCTCTAATATGCACTGTGATTAATACAGCTTGCTATGTCTCTAGTATGACTTTATAAACACAACCTTGCTGTATTCATCTTCCAAAATTGAAAAATGAGAACAAGCTTTTCTCCATTTAACTTTTTCTAAAGTTTCTACAAAATGATGCCTGTGTTATACACAAGTTAACATCAGTTAAACATCAGTTGTACAGCTTTCTCTTTCTTTAGCTATTAGTCCCTTAGGTATAACTCTGTAATCAAAGGGAGGTCAGCTGTATCCAAATAAAAATATGCCAGAATGTCTCTGGCATAGATCTCTCCCTAAAGATTTCAGTAGTGTTACTTCAGGAGACAGAGAAAAAGTACTATGTTTTATCTAAAAATCTAAGAACTTAATTCATTAAAAAAATAAATTACTAAGTTACCCTTACAGAGAACTATACAAGCATAGGATCTCCATGTTGCTCATCAAGTTGTTTTTCTTTTTAATAAGTTTTGAAAGAGCTTGAACAATCACAGAAAAAAAAAATACTGCTTTATAGACACTGTATGGCTACTATTGATGAACACTTCCCATATTGCTGTAAAATATAGGGAGAACATAGTAATTCAAATACAATTTGTGCATCATAGTCATTGCCCAGTATCCAATTAGTTTCAGAAGCAGCTGAGGGCCAGTTGTTGGCAAAAATATGAAGTAGATGGAGAACATTTCTTTCACTCTATGTAGCTATCAGTTGTCAAAGCTTCTGAACTTCCTCACTAATTATTGTTCTACTCCTAATAACAAGCTTAACATGGAATGACTAAGGGTATCTGCATTTTACTTGCCCTACATATAAATCTAGGTCTGAAATAGATCTTATCTTGAATCCCAGAAGTTTCCCATCATTACAATGGGAGATGAGTCCCAATGGAGTGACCCTGAAGCTTGGTTTCCATGGAAGCTTTCCTCTCTACTCATACATTGCCTAAATTGGATGTCGCTTAAAACAGTTGCACTACCCAGAAGCTTTTTGTTGAATGCCTCTTATTTGTAAATGGTCATAAAAAGTATAAATGAATTCCACCTTGGTTAATTCCACTAATTTCCAGATGTTCAATTTATTTATAATTGTTTCTTCTCCTTCTTTTCTCTTTCATTGTTAACTAACTTTTCAGGCTGGTGGTTTGATGCTTGTGGCCCATCCAATCTAAATGGAATGTTCTATACTGCTGGACAAAACCATGGAAAACTGAATGGGATAAAGTGGCACTACTTCAAAGGGCCCAGTTACTCCTTACGTTCCACAACTATGATGATTCGACCTTTGGACTTTTGAAGGCATAATGTCGAAAGGAGTCATAAAAGCAACAAAAAAAATCTGAAGCTACCAGATAAGAAACTGCTTGAAAACTTCTGAAGCAAACAATATTGTCTCCCTTCCAGCCACAAGTGGCATTTATGTGAAGTCACCAAGGTTCTTGACTGTGGACTTGGAGCCTTTAGAGTTCACAGAAGTCTCTAGATGGAATTAATCGTGTTCATAAATCTTGACTGTGGGGAATGCCACTCACCATCATTTTTAAAAAGGGAAGAAACTGCTCAGTTCACTGTGCTTCAAACTACTACTGGATCTTATTTTAGAACTATGGTAGCCAGATGATAAATATGGTTAATTTCATATAAAAACTGAAGAAGAAGAAGAAAAAGGAGAAGAAGAAGAAGAGGAGGAGGAAGAGGAAGAAGGAGAAGGAGAAGGAGAAGAAGAAGGAGAGAAAGTATAGGAAGAGGAGGAGAAGGGAGAAGGAGGGAAATGAACAACAACAAAGAAAGAATATACATGAAAAATACAAACAGGCCTGCCGTAATCCTTTGGAAAAGATGTATCACACAAGTGAAATGGTGTTATTTCTATGCAAACCTACTAAAAATCAGTTTATACTTTTGCACAATTTTGATAAAAGTTTAAGAATAATAGCATTGCCCTCTAAGTTGGTTAAATGTTAATGGATTTCAGAAGCCTAACTCTTAAGTCATACTTACTAGTTGATTTCAGTTAACCCATCTTCAGATGTAAATTCCATTTTGGTAAACCATAATGACTTGTAGTGCATGAAGAATAATAGTGTGAGTTAGAAACATGCTCCATTTACTCTGATTTTTTGATACAGTTTTCAGAAAAGAAATAGACATGATCAAGTATGGACATACAAAGCAAAAAATTACCCCCCATGCTACAGTTTTCATTTACTTTAAAAACTGAGTGACATATAAACATATTTATAGCATGAGTAAAATTTAAAGAATGTGAAATATACCATCAAGCTCTTAAAATAATATACATGCATTTAATATTTCCTTTGATATTATACATGAAACCAGTATTTTAGAGTGTATTCAGTTGGAGTAAAACCAAATAAACTGGAACAGTTCATTTTACAATATCTTCTTGCATGTGTACACTTAAGTATAACTTCATTATTTTTAAAATCACCATTTCAATTCTTCATTCTGTTATTTCATGCTAATTTAATTTTTGCTAATTAAGTGAAACATGTTTTCCAGATTCACCCTGTTCCAGTTTCTAGGAGAGATACACTTTGAAGTCTATAAAAATAAAAGAAGAATTATAAATACCATTGTACGTAGCATGTTTATATCCATGGTAAACCTAATAGCAGTTTAATCTGGAATATGCAAGATTGTCCTTCATTGAAGCAAACAAACACAAGTTTTGAAAGAAATCTACTATACTATTTTACATTATTTCTTCACGTTTTTCTCTCTCAGGCTCTGTTTTCATAAGCAACTTCTGATTTTTAAAAAATTATTTAGTGGAGAAAATTGTCAAAATTCTGTATTAAACATAAGGAAAACACCCCAAAAGAGAAAATTAATCAGTTATCTAAAAAATTGTGACTTCTAGCTACTATAATTCTCTCAATGAAAATATTCCTATGGGATAATCTATCTTAAGTGAATTTGGGGGGCACAAGTTTTTGTGGCAATATGAATTTAGTACAGTATTTTATCAAAAATAAACACTGCCTCTAAGTGTTCAAGGTTACAATAGTGAAGCATTTTTATCAAAATGTGAGTTATTATGAGGTAAGAAAATTGAAATACATATTAAGTGTCCTTTCTTAGAAAAATAAGTTTGTTCAAGGCAACAATATAGATTTCCTCTGTTTGAGAGAATAAAGCTATTCCATTTTTAGGAAAATATTTTTTAAATTTGCCATCAAGTCTTCATGTTTACGCATCTGTAACAACCCCATTTTGCCTCACAAGTGACATTCTCCCATATTATGCAGTTGTTCAGTTCTTGGTGACTCCTTCATAGCACTGTTCAGCCTCTCCCTCTAAAGTCCTTCTTGATTGTTTTCATTTAAGTGAATGAAAGTGAGTGTTTTGTTCTTTTGTGTTCCTACAGATTTTTGTTACCAGTCTTTTGATAAATACTATTTCCCAACTCATATTACAAAAATAAAATGAAATAATGAAAAAAAAAAGAAAGCATGATATTTACTGTTTTGTTATCTGGGTTTGAAAAAATGAAATATTGTTTCCAATTATTTATAATAAAGCAGTATAAAATGTTTTATGACTTCATTATGTGTACTGTGTAATGCTTACAGCTGTGCAACTATTTAATATGTGTATCCTTTACATTTAATTATTTCAAGATAAGGTAATTAGGTATTAGGATCTTGTCTTTATGTTTTTATCTCATTAAACTTTATGTGGTTTCTAGACCATTTTTCTCACATCAGTCACAGATTTATTTGATTTTAAATAAAACTGAAAATGTATTCATGCAACCTCATCTCATTTTCAATAAATGTTTTACAAATTTTAAAATTAGAGATCTATAGAAGTATGGAATCACTGGGAGAAAAAAAAAACTACTAAATTAACTAATCCCTCAATCTCTGAAAAACTTCCAGTCTGGGATGTGATAAGAAAGCTTAGCTCCATTAGAATGTTAGATCAAAGCAATGGGTCTCAGTCCCACATCTCTGTATGGTTGTATGTTCTACCAGTTATGAATGCCATATTATCATATAACAATTGACAATAAATTCTTGGAGCTCTGAACTGGAATAATGGGAGATGTGTTGAATATTTGAGAATGGAATAAAAGGGAAAGCATAAGAAGGTGCTACTAGCCCATCATGCCTGTAATGCTATCAGTGGTCTTATAAGGTCAGTCCTTAGAAGGAAGTTTCTTACTTTGCCCCTTGATTCTGCACCCATTAACACCACACTGATTTGAACATTTATTAACTTCCATCTACATGATTGAAAAACATATCTTTTCTCCCATTTTCTGCTTCTATTTACCCATATCCACATAAGCTTATTCTTAGAGCCAGACTTCTGAAAGTTTCTCTCCAGCCCAAAACCCTTCAGTGTTTCCTCACTACTGCCTAAATTTGAAATAAATATGTCAGGTTAACCCCAGCCTACATCTCCAGATAACTTCACTCCACCTACTCCATATTTCAATCAAAATGAAGAAGCCTCTGTGGTAGACTAATTACAAGTATGACCACTACCATTCCCCTTTCTTTACTCCTGCCCTTACAATGTGACTTTGCAGTTCATCCCATAAAAAGGTGGAGTCTACTTCCTAAATGGCTGGCTTGAGACTTGCACTAGCCCATAGAATGCAGAAGTGCCTATAGGTCACTTTTGAGGGAAGGTATCAAGAGTCATTCAGCTTCAGCCTACTTCTCAAGGTGAAAAAGCCCAGGGTAACTTAAAGGAAATTTGGAGATCACAGGAAGCAAGTTTACCAGCTGAGACCCCTGCCCCTAGTCCCAACAGCCCCCACCTGACCCACCACATGACACCAGATACGTGAGGGATCTCAGCTGAGATCAACTGAACCCGGCTCAGATGAGCGGAACTGCCCAGAATAATCATAAGAGACATTAAGGGATGGTTGTTTTAAGCCACTACATTTTTGGGTGTTTTATTAAACATTATTGTAGCCATAACTAACTAATACAGAATGAAATAACAACCAACCTCTCGACACACACACACAAGATTTTTGTGAATCCTAAGGTTTCAGAACCACTCCCCAAAATTATGTTCTCTTCCTTCAGATGGGCAAATGTTCTAACAGTCCTCCATGGTGCATCAAAATTTTAGTTCCTTCCTGATACTTTTTCTGATGTCTTCTAATAATCATCACCCTCTCTCCACTCACCAAGCTTTTAACACATTTTGCTTGAGCTTTGTTTTCTCTTTTCTACTGTTTTATAAGAAGCTGTCTCCTACTCACTTTTTTAATTACCCACAGTACCTGTTAGACTCTTGTTATTTGTTCAATGGAACTGAATTGCTCTGAAAGATGAAGAAATCCCTTCTATCTATACAAAATCCAATACCTGTAGATTTGACCACTATCTTAAGCCATTTAAGATCTTAAGCCATTTGCAGACTTTAAACTTAGCTCATTTTCTTCCAGAAAAAAAAAAGATGTCCAAATTTATAATTTATAATTTTAGTCAGCTCAGAAATTTACTTCATTACCAACTTTGCTGGAGCATTTTTATTGTGTAGATTGAAAGAGGTCTATGTGTTTCTTTTAACTTTAAATTATGTAAATATAAGAAATGTGCTATTGAATAGTAATTATTCACCTTTATTACACATTTCCTATTGTTATTTTAGCGTAAGACAAATTTGAATTTAGATATATGGATTTGACCTTTGGGATTTTGCTCCTCGAATAAGCATTGCCTTGTCTAACTCAAGGTCAATACATTCTTATGAATTCTTCTGATCGTTACTGTATTGATTTCTTACTTGATATCAGCCATTGAGGTTAAAATTAAAATTGAACATACAATAAAGGTAAACATAATGAAAAAATTCCTAGGAAATATTGACGTTAAACAAGTCGTTACATCTCTTGCATTCTTTCAAAAAAGAAACCAACAGACTCACCTGAAATAGCAGATAATGGTTAAGGTTTAATAACTCCCAGGGCTTTGCCTTTTAATCAAGGAAAAACAATTGCAAACTCTGCCATACTAACTTTCATTTTGATGAGAAATGTGAAAGTATATTTTATTTTATCTTATTTTCGTGGAGGGCAGAATGACTCCTGCTATCCTCTTTTACAGGCAAGCTCCTACTTCATCCACTCATAAGACCAGTGTGCCTCCTGACCATCCATCCATTCTATCTTGGCCTCCATGGGGAATTGATGTTCATGATGTGATGGTGGGAAGCAGAAAGGTACCACTATCAGCTAATTTTGCCACAGAACTACAGCTACCCTAAGTTTCTCTTATATACAATCTTTTTTTTTTTTTTTTTTTTTTTTTTTTTTTAGTAAATACACATTGACTTCCCAGATATGCTGTAAAGAACCAGAATCAAACAAAAGAAAAGTGAGGGGGGGGGGTGCTAAAACATTTTAAGTTAAAAATGGATTTAAAAGAAATTATAATCAAGGAATATTCATTTGTATGAATTGTAATACAATGTGTAAGCATCAAAATAGTCGTATAAAAGGTGAGAGAAGACATTATTAAGGTTCTAAATTAACTTAAATATTTCCATTAGGAAAGGTACAACCATAATAGTCATAATGAGATGCTGGATTATACTTATATAAGCTCTTCCTTTGGGAAATTATTTTATAGCTGTAATTTAATGATAGAATGGGAATTATATTTAACAAATATACTGGATCATTACTAGCATCCAGATGAAGCATTAGGCAGAAAAATTTTAATTAATAGGATTAAGCTACAAAAAGAAGACTGAGACAGGAGTGATTAAGTCCACTAAAGGTTGTGTTGTGGGATAGCTGTGTATAATAATGATTAGTGTGTAAAGACAAAAATGAGTAACTATAACTCAATAGTAAATTTTATATATACATGTTTTTAAAATTAAAAGAAACATGTAGGCCTCTCTGAATTCACATAATCGATTTCACAAAAGATGGCATCTGAGCTTTATTTTGAAAGTTTATTGGGAGTTTACAGAGAGACAGAGGAACTACAAAGGCATAAAAATGTCAGAAAGCACGGAGTTATGGGGAACTCCAAGTGGTTCAGTATGAATGGACTATAAAGTTTCTTTGAGGGAAGGGTAAGCAGGAGATGAGGCTGGAGATAGGGCCAGATAAGGAAGGACTTTAAGTCATGTTCTTAAGCTTAGGCTTTATTTTCTTGTTAAAGGGAGACAGTGCAGGGTTTTACACACTTTAGGAAGACTAAATGTGCCGCAATTAGTAGGAATTGAAAGGGAGTAAGACCAGAGAAGTTTGAATCAGTGAAGATGCTATTCTATAAGCCTGTTAAGAAGAAAGACCTGATCTATACAGCAGTGGCAGTAGGAATGGACTGAAGAAGTTGGATTTTGAGAGATACTAAGGAAAAAAAAATCCAAAAAATTTAATGATTGGATGGAAGGTGGGGAAGAGATGAAGGTCATTTCATATCTTTGTCCTGATTAATTAAACAGAAGGTGGTACAGATGTCCAAAAGAGGAATCACAGGTTTTGAAGAGTAGCTAATGAGTTAATTTTACATGTTGAACTTGAGATGCTAATGATTCAAGTTTTGCAATTGGATATATGAGTCTGAGTTCGATCAGGACTGAAAGGGAAGATTTGGGACTCTATAGTATCCAGGCAGAAATGAAAATTACTAGATGAGATTGTTTCAAGAGAGTATACAGTAAAATATAAACTGGATGGAACATAAACATTTTAAAAAGCAGGTAAACAGGAAGAATTCAAAAAGAAGATGAGAAATTGTGGTTAGACAAAAGAGAAACCAGGAGCGAATAACATCATAGTAGATTGCATTAATAGTCAGGGATGCTTAACTCCCCAAAGAGGGTGGGAGGTACTATGACTGCAAAGTGTCCATTGGGTTTGGCATTCCAGGGTGAATTGGTGATTTTTTATGGGGGACATTAGAGGTTTAGAGGTTAGAAGCCAGAGGGTAAGAGGGTTCTGAATAAATGGTAGATAGAGACATAAGGGGAACTAGAGTTTAGACCTTTGCTATGTAGAATGACCTCTCTATAGCAGCATTACAGATTGGGGACTAGGTTGAGGTGCAGGATCTCAGGCCCCATTCCAGACTACTGAATTAGAACCTTCATCTTAACAAGATCCCCAAGTGATTTATGGATATTAAAGTTTGAGAAGCTTTGGTTTAGAAAATACTTCCAAGGAAATGGATGAAAATGGAAGGAGATAGGGAGGGAACTAGAAAGACAAGGACAAGGATAGGGATGGTTTTTAGGATGAGAGGTGTGTGAAAGAATTTTAAGGCTAAGGAAAAAGAGCTAAAGGAGGAGCTGAAAGGAGGAACGGAAAAGTCCTTGATGGAGCAAGTACTTTGAGATAGCTAAGGATCTGGAGTTAAGAATAGAAGGGGTAAGGGGTGCCTGGGTGGCTCAGTCAGCTAAACATCCGACTCTTGATCTCAACTCATGTCATGATCTCATGTTTCGCAAGATTAAGCCCCACGTCAGGCTCTGGGCTGACAATGTGGAGCCTGCTTGGGATTCTCTCTCTCTCTGTCTCTCTCTCTCTCTTTCTCAAGACAGATAAACTTAAGAAGAAGAACAGAGGGGTGAGAGGAGGCTGAATTTGAGTAGGAGAATTATTCTTTCTTCTAAGAGAAGAGGTGAGGAGGGAATGAAATGCCATAGGAGGAACAGCCACCTAATGGCCTGTTTTATAAAGGAAGTGGAAGAAAAGGAAGCTTTATGAGAGTATAGGCAGTTCAATTAAATAGTGTTTGAAGATAGGTCTGGAAAAACCACTTAACATAATGGAAGAACTAACTGTCCAGAAGAGTTACAACTTTACCAAGCACTGTTAAAGACTTAACTGAGATGGGAAATCATCAATGTGAAGAGACTAATCCACTCTTCCCAGTGATTTCTATATGTATGAAAATGGTGTAATGCATAGCACCACTTAGTGTAACACCTTCACACTGCCACACCCAGGTTTCTTTGCACCTTCTAGTGTCTAGTTCAGCCAACACCATTTGTGCCTGTGAATGTTCACACCCAGGAAACATTGCCTCCTCTTTAAAGGCAACCCAAATTCCCATAAACTCAATTACTCACCCTTCCGCTGTGCTGCCACAGCATCTTACTTCTACTTATATTGCAGGATTTTTACAGTTTGACTTGTGTTCCAGTCAACTGCTAACATACTTGTTCTTGCTCCAGATCAAGAGCATTTGGGGTCAGGTATCAAACTTAGTTTTGTGTTGGTAGGACCTAACACTACCTAGAATATTTTTTGAATCACAATTAAGGGCAGGTTATTTGCACGGTCTTTTTCCATTCCAGATTATAAACTCCTTGAGTTCTTGTTCTGTGACTTATTTTATTTGGTTGTAAATAAAGGTTTGTTCATTGGGTGGGTGGATGGGTGGATGGATGGATACATGACACATGAATGAAAACAGCAGGAATTCAAAAGGATCTACCAAATCATTTTTTCCCTGAGAGTTTATATTTTAAGAAAAATGCTTTCCTGCTTTCAACAAGAAGATTATGAAGACACATTTTTTCCCCAAACATCAAAGAGCTCATGTAAAAAGAACATCAGATTATTTATATACAAATGAGAATCATGTGGATTACATTTCTTCAAAATTAAAGATATTTTGTTTAAAGTTTAAGGAAAACCAGGAAACAAGCACTGAATCCTAGCATAACAAACCATTTGATAATCTTTGAACTGCCTATGTCCAAACTGGTGATTAACAGTGAGTCTAGGGCTCAGAGAGCAGCAATACCAGTCTAAGTATTTCCCTCCAGGAGGGAAGAGCCAGAGAGCAGGATGACAGCCTTTCTTTGGTCTGTGAAAGGGGGAGAGAGGGACTCAGGGATTTCCATTATTACACAAAAAGACAGAAGACTCCCCTGTAGTCTCTCTTGTTTTGATGTAGTGCTTTTGTGAGACTTCTGTTTAGGAGTGGGAATGAGCCACTTGGAGAGGGTGCCTGGGTAGACAGGGATCTGTAGAAATTTGTTTATTGACTGTCACTGAGCCTTAAGATTCTGAGAAGTCTTATAGCAAACACTATTGGTGCCTCTCCGTATTGACCTCAACAAAGGAAAAGATGTTTACTGCGACAATCCAGCAAAGAGATGTTTTGTTTGCTTTCATGTTTGTTTGTTTGCTGGCCAAGAGAGCATGCTCAGCACCTGGATGCAGCGAGCTAAAACTAAGGGATAATTAATGTCTCAAGAAACAGACTTCAACAGATGATAGGTACTTGCAGATAAATGCCTCCGCTTCTTTTCACCTCTATTGAAATGACTCTGAGGTGTAGAATACACCTGCTCAGATTCCCCAGCAGAAATGAGCTCCAGTTGCTCACACAGGCAACTAGCTTGATAGCACACAATTTATGGACTTATTCTCTTCCATGTCTTATCTCTAATCCTTTACCGGTATTTCCTGGAATCCCCTCCTGAATAAACTACTGGCCCTTGAATCCTTTTCTCATGCTCTACCTCTGGCAGAATCAAAACCAAGCAAAGTCTACATGTGTCAAGGTACATTCTTGAGAAACAGATGCCTCCAACAAGGTAAAGTCCATTTGAATAAAAGCAATCACAGAGGAGTTTCTATGAGGATAGTTGGAGCTTGTGATCTCTCATCTAGTTACCAGTTATGAGTTATATTTTATCTCTGTTACCGTTATGCTTCCTTTTGTGTGGTTTTGTTAAATATGCCAGGCCAGAATCAAATATATACTATAGGTAACTGAGAGAAGGATATATGCCCCCTCTGTGTTAGAGCAGAATAGTGAAAAATGATCTTCCCTGAGGCAACTTTGGGGTTGGCTATGGGGACTGGGAAGTTCTCTGAGGGGGAGGTGAATCTGAAGGGAAATGAATTAGAATAGCCAAGTATTACTGTTCTTCCTCAGGAGAGAATGCTTCCTCTACTGTAACCTCAGAGTATTTAGATTAAGGGAGTCAGCCAATTTCTTTAGTGTGTCTTCAATTTAAATGTACCCTATATGTAGTGGTTGCATCAGCCCAGATCCAAGCCGGTGGCCTACGCCCACCCTATTCCTCTAGTCTTCCATTTCAGCATTTCTCACTGCTCCACCCCTTTCCCTGCCAACTTTCTGTTGCTCCAACCTTATTCCTTCCCAGCTATATAGACCCACCACATTCTTAGTCCTGTAAACCGCATAACTCAGTCTTTCATATTCTGAGACATGATTACATGCAAACCCAAGCTGGTTTTCAGCATTACTCTTTCAGTGGGAAACATCTATTTGGCTTAAAATATTTTAGTATGTTTTATTGTTTTCTAACATAAAGACCTTATTTATTTTCTCCAAGAAATATTTTATCAAAATATTTATTTCAGACTGTTATATCCTTTTGCATTATTGCACTGAACTTTCTGCTCAGAGTCTCACAGGTCCAAATCAAGGCTTCCATAGGCTGCTTTCTCATCTAGAGCTGGGGATTCCCTCCCAAGCTCATTGTTGGCAGAATTAAGTTCTCAAGATTGTAGAACCGAAGTTCTGTTTCCTTGCTGGATGTGAGCTGGAGGCCATACTCAGCTCCTGGCTGCTCTCAAAGCATATTGTCTGTATGGGCTTGACATAATCACAGGAGCCCTTTAAATCAGGTACTAGATGTCAGAGACAAGAGTGAAATCCATCGCATTCACAGTCTGGGAGATTATATAGAGTAAGTACAATAAGAACAGGGAATCTTTGGGCCACCACAGAATTCTGCTTACCATTTGTGATAAACCAAGGGTATAATAATACTCTGCTTATCAGGAAAAAGATCTAGGCTTTTGGAAATGGTTCATGTGCAGTGACACATTGTCATATATGGTTAATAACTCAAGAAATAATCTTCAACAGATGACATATCTGTAGATAAATGCCTCAACCTATATGTATATATACATATATGTATATGTATGTATGTATATATACATATATGTATATGTACGTATATATACATATATGTATGTGTGTGTATGTATGTGTGTGTGTGTGTGTATATATATATATATATATATATATATATATATATATATATACAGAAGATCTAGACCAGTGACCTCGCACTGATATATTTTCCCTGGAAATTCTCTTACCCTCTCTGAAATTATTTCCTCAGTTATTAAGCATGGATAATCATAATCTTTATCTGCTTTTTTTTTTTTTTTGCAGTATCACTGTGAGAATCAAATGAGATAATTTAAGTATCTATTACGGGTATAAATCTCAATTTCACACTTGCAAGCAAGCAAGGAATATCACAATAGTTTATATTGTAATAATATACAACACACTATATGTTTTAAATCACCTTAATTTTATCTTCAAACCCCATCAGATCAGCAAGAAAATCACTTCAGTCATTTTGGGGGCTGTCCTACCCCAGCAGATATAATGGTCTAAGAGATTTATGGAGAACCAAGCTCATGAAGACCACATCTCCAGTCACTCTCCGTATCATTGACCCCTGCGGCACCCATTCTCCCTATCCCAATCGTCTTCATCTGGTCCTGGGATGTTGGAGGGCTGGGAACTGGACCAGAAATATATCCCAGCCAAACTGTTTTAATTTGATTCCTCAAACACAGAAATTTCCCCTGTCCCAAGTCCTGTATCTTTGTGCATTTGGGTCCTGCTGTCCGGAATGCCTTCCATTTTCTGCCCTGTGTCCAGGGCTATTAAAAATCCCAAAATATCCTTTAAGAATTTACTCAAACATTACTTATTTTATTATATCTTCTTTGATCCACAGTGACCTTATCCCTGTGCCCATGAGTCTATAATACTTTTAAATCTATAGAAACACCTAATACAAGGTATTATAGCTACTTGCTTGTGATTGTCTTTCTTCCTCACTAGATCATGAACTTCCTGAGAGAAAGAATTTTGTTCATTAATTGCCATATTCTTTAAATTTAGCACAAAGCTTAACCTTGTTGCACATCCAAAAATATATTTGTTGAAAGAATCTCAGCATTTCTCTCCCTCTCTGACACTCTGTATTCTAATTCTATTGAACTTTTAGTCCATCCTGTTGATCTAGTTCTCTTCTGTTCACATGCCTTTGTGTATATGTGTATCCATATATTTGGTATATCATATGCTTTATGTATATGATACTGCAGGCAATACTAGGGAGCAAAACCATCGTGTTGAAAACTAGTAAATGAAGGGAAAGAGTCTGGCATTTATCCCGCCTATCTTCAACAAACTTTTCCTCAGGATAACCAAATAGTTGATGTAAATACTTCTGTTTATAAAATGATAGACTTACAATATCACCATTTTGCATCCCCTAATGAACTAGTAGATCTAAGCAATGGCTGTTAATGTCTATAAAAATAAAGAACTAAATATCATGTGACTACTGATTGAATTATATTGTTTATCAAACATTCTTACCAAAAGGCAAACCTGAATCTGATCCAGCCTGTAGATCTAACTACTAGCTAACAGGATCCCTTTTGATTCTTTTTTTAATTTTATAATTTTTTTTAAAAATTTATTTTTATTCTGTTGAACAAGAGATAGAATGCAAGCAGAGTAGGGGCAGAGAGAGAGAGAGAGAGAGAGAGAGAGAGAGAGAAGGAGAATCCCAAGTAGGCTCCGCACTGTCAGAGCAGAGCCCGATGCAGGGCTCAAACTCACAAACCATGAGATGGTGACCTGAGCTAAAATCAAGAGTCAAAGTCTTAACTGGGCACCTTAACACCTAGGTGCCCCTACTGGATGGATCCCTTTTGAAATGAACAAACTTATAAGACAATCAGGGAAATTTGAAAGATAAATCTGTTTAAGTTATTTTTAATTTTTTTTAACATTTATTTATTTTTGTGAGAGAGAGAGAGACACACACATAGAGTGCAAGTGGGGGAGGGGCAGAGAGAGAGGGAGACACAGAATCCGAAGCAGACTCCAGGCTCTGAGCTGTCCACACAGAGCCTGATGCGGGGCTCGAACTCACAGACCATGAGATCATGACCTGAGCCAAAGTCAGACGCTTAACCAAAGAAGCCACCCAGGTGCCCCTTAAAGAGAAATCTTAAAAAGATATGCAAGTCCAATGTTATTACAAAGGCATCAAAAAGCAGGCTTACCTAATAAACGCATTTTCAACCTCATTTATAAGTTATGCAAATATTTTTGTTGAAATTTGGCTAGTGACTTTTCATCTTCCTCATGAGGTCATTTTTTCTGGCAAAAAATAATACCTTTGACTATTTTAATAAATGGATTCAAAGCCCACAATAACTTTTTATTTGTAAGATTCTTAACAGGTGGAAAAAAGTTCCAATATATTTTTCTTTAATTCAGATATTAATGTTTCAGAGTAAACACACTGGTAATTACCACTTTCAGAAACAAAATATCATTTTGTTATTATTGAACCTGGAAAAATCTCTTAGTATCTTTATTTTTTTTATTTTATTTTTTTTATTTGAGAGAGAGAGAGAGAGAGAGAGAGAGACAGATAGACAGACAGACAATGCACAAGTGGGGGAGAGGGGCAGAGAGAGTGAGAGAGAGAGAGAATCTCAAGCAGACTCCATGCTAAGAATAGTGCGTGACATGGGGATCAATCCTGTGACCCTGGGATTATGACCTGAGCCAAAATCAAGAGTCAGACACTCACCAACTGAGCCACCCAGGCACTCCTCTTAGCATCCTTATTTAAAATTATTTTTCCAGAGCACCTGGGTGGCTCAGTCTGTTAAGCATCTGACTTTGCCTCAGGTCATGATCTCACAATTCATGAGTTTGAGCCCAGTGTTGGGTTCTGTGCTGACACCTGAGAGCCTGGACATTGCTTCAGATTCTGTGTCTCTCTCTCTCTCTATGCCCCTCCCCAACTCACTCTCTCTCTCTCTCTCTCTCTCTCAACAATAAATAAAATGATTTTTCCATAACAAAATTTTCTTTGAGTTTCAACTTTTTTAGAATAAGTGTGTGATTTTTAAAAATAATCCATTAGTTATGTTAGTGATATCCATTTATCTTCAACAAATTTAGAATACTCTTTTATGTAGGGTAAATGTGTAGATTAGCTTTAAGTCCACTTAAGTCCAACATTCTTGAAAAGTTCCTTTAAAGTATTAAGTCTCTCTAATTGTGCCGTGCTTATACAGAAAGATTTTCATGACCGCTCCCTATCTCACTACGTAGTATTTTGAAGATTCTGCTGTATCTCAGATGTCTTGCTTTTATATAGAAGGTATTCTTTAAGAGTTTATGTACCAAACATTTCTGGGTTTATGTACCCTTTTGCCTAAATCGCTTACCTATGAAGGATTTAAAAAACAGTGTTCTCTGCTCAATATTGCATTGGAATCCTTCTGGGAAATTAGGGGAGAGCAGCTGCTTCATCAGTGGTTGCACTTCACAGTTATTTCCACAAAACATTGCTTTTATTAACAAAATAATATTCTGCTGAGAGTGCATCATCTTTGCTACATCTTTCTTTTGGTGGTTTACAAAAATAAGTATTTCTTTGTGTATTTCATTATTGAACTAGAATTTAGAAAATACTGTCAGCTGAGACATGTTAGCAACATTTGTGCTTTCCTCCAACAGCATTGCAAAATTCCCAAGTTGGGTGGCTTCTTTCTAATACTCAAGTCTATCCATCTGTATCAATCTTGTTCATCTTTGGATGATTTTATGACAAAAGCATGCATTTAAATATGTAACTACATTTTCATGTTATTTTCTGTGTATTACTGTAGCCATTTTTGTTGTAGCAGGAAGAATAAGCATATCCTTAAAGGCATTTGGCTTTCTGTTTTTCATTATTAAGTAACAAACCTCAAAAAAAATCCTTTAAACATTGATTGTTTTATTTAGTAAATTTTGCAAAGTATGGTTGAGTGTCTCACAGCTTTAAGCAATAAACAAAGGTATAGATATTTGTTTTTATGTTATGACTATTTTCCCCAAAATTTCTCATACTAAATGTGAGAGTCAAGCAAGGCACCAGAGGCCATGGAGATAATTAGTAAGTCTTAATTTCCTTACATTGGATATCTTTGAATTTTGTATTTTACTAATGTATTCTTTATTCTTTTCAAATGTTTAAATGTTATCAACAGAAGTAGAAGTTGTAATATTTCTCCCTGTAATCAAGGCTTGTCTTGGATAGGTCTGGTAAATGACTCCTACTGTGAAACCAATCTTCTCTCCTGTAAGTGCTCCCAGGGGGGACCAGCTTATATTCATGTTTGTAAACCTAGATTGAAGTTCAGTGTTAGGCACAAGCTAAAAAACTGTTTGTAGAGTTAAAAAGAACTGAACTACTAGATTTTGATTAAGCTACATATATTCTTACTCTTTCAAAGGAGGACATTTTCTCTAGTTTACTGCATTTAGTTCATTATCTAAAGTTCATGTCCCTCTCCTTTTAATGAGATTGATTATAGATCTATTAGTGTTTAATTAATAATACCAGTTTCATTAAGGTGAGATATATTTTATCATGATTCTTAAAAAATAGACTTTATCCAAGCACTTGAAATCTTAAAGATCTGCTATATTTAAAAGGTAAACTGTAACCGTAAAAAAAGAAAAAAGACTTATGTTACTATTCTCAGTGCCATTTTCTACATTTAAGGAAACAAGCATCAAACCAAACAAAACCATTACTGGGGCATGATATGTGTGCTTCCCTTGGATATTTAATGACTAGGACTAAAACAAATAATATTTCTTTGCCTCCACTTAATAATATCATTAAGGTTAGTCTCTAGAAACATGCCTGAAATTTAAGACTTCTCTATTATTAACCACTATTTATTGGCCTTAAATAATAGAGGTGGGGCTATTTAAAAAAGAGAGAGAGAGAAAAGGATAATTTCTACATTGAGGGTTTGCTGTGTAACTTGGACCAGAAGCTGAATGGAAATGTTTCAAGGTAGAGATCCAATTTTAGCTATTAGCTACATTTGCAGTTCACAGATGCAATTTTAAGAAGGCAATAACCCCCTACGTTATGACACTTGAAATTCCAAATTCCAACCGGTCAATATTTATAGAGTACCCACTGTGTGGAAAATGTTGTAGTGGCACCATGGATAGCTAAAAACAAAGTAAACATTTTATGACAAGGAATGAACAATTCAGTTCGGTCACCCTGTGTCAAACCCTCAATATCATGCTGGTCACTCTGCTATGAAGTTGAATGGTACATTAGTAAGTAAATTCACTCAATTCACTCAAGCATTTTTGTTTTTCTGCAATACTGAGGTCTTGTCCCTGATTCCTTCATACCCTGAGTGCTAATTGCAACATACTGAGCTCGTCTATCATTTCCATCCAAGGTTGCTGGGATGCTGAGGCAAATTTCCTAGGCTCTGTTTGCATGCAGTCTCTTACTTCCTCTCCATACACTAATGAGTGGGAATTAGAGCCCTGTTTCCAAAGAGCAGACTGAAACTCTCGAACAAGGAAGTAGAAAGAAACGCTGTTCCTACATTTTTGGGAGGATACCTCAAAAATTAAGAGTAACCAATGATAAGTGACAGGGTCATCCCCAACCAGAGGTTAATATACATCACTGAGCAAGCATGCTAGGATTGGTGGAATACTCAGTCTAGACAGACAAGATGTCTGAGAACCAAAGCACTAATTAAATGTATTCCAAAAACAGAATCAATAATTGTACTAGCATTATAAGAAGGCCTTTGGGGCGCCTAGGTGGCTCAGTCGGTTAAGCGTCCAACTTCAACTCAGGTCATGATCTCATGGTTCTTGAGTTCGAGCCCCACATCGGGCTCTGTGCTGTCGAGCCTGGAGCCTGCTTCATTTTCTGTGTGTCTCTCTCTCTGCCCCTCCCCCACTCACACTGTCTCTCTATCAAAAAATGAACAAATGCTAACAAAAATTTTTAAAAAATGAAAAAGGCCTCGAATACGAGTGTGTATATATATATATATATATATATATATATATATATATATATTTATATATCTGGATAGGTGTATGGATGGCACTCAAGGAAACTTTGACCTTGGGGAGAGGAGGTAACCATATTAACATTTTAGTGGAGACGGGGCAAATAGCAGACCACCCTGAATTATTTCAGGAAATCTGAACATAAACAAGGCAGAACAGTAGCAAAGCCCAGTCCAGTACTGTAGGAAGTGAAGCTGGAGGAGCCTAGCAATAAGTTAGAAAAATAGTTTCAGGAAGTTGTCATGGATAATAAAAAAAATGTATTATTTGGGATGATGTTTCCTCTGGACAGAGGACAGTCTCATGTCAAAAACCCTGGAGAGGAAGTACTGACTTAGAAGGCAATTATTAGGTTGTTGAGAGGCAATCTTTCTTTCTCTTAGGCCCTATCTAAAGCACAGAGATGGAGATGGAGAGGGTGAGCCCAATTGCAAGTGTGAAAAAGTAGTTAGAAGCCCTCTCCTGCAGCATTTCTTTCTTTCTTTGTTCATTAACAAACGCAGTAAGTAAATGCTGCGTAGCTGGTACAATCCTAGGCTGATCACAAGACCCATACATCCTCTACATCACTGACTTTGTATTTTTCTGGGGGAGATTAATTAGTTACTACATAAATAATTTAATGATAACTAAAGATGCTATTAAGAAAATGAAGCAGGGTAGGATGTCAGAATGAATGGGCAGGGGATGAGGAGGCCATTTTGGAAAGTGATCAGACATAGAGAGGACTTAAATGTGAACAGTGAATTAGGCAAAGGCTCCGAGGACAGAGCGTCCTAGATGAGGAGACTGTAAATAAAAAGGCCCAGAGGCTAGCATGCACTTAGCATGCTAGGGAAAGAGCAGAGGTCAGCATGGAGGTTGTTGAGGGCTGGGAGAGGTCCCTGGGCTGCAGAGGTCTGTAGCACCCTACCCTGTAGGTGTGGATAGTGTGTGTTAAGGATTGAGGTTTTATTCCAGGTGCTGTGGGAAGCAGTGGAAGGTTTTGAGCAGAAAGCAATGTAATCTAATTTAATTCTGTAAAATTATCTCATTTTTCTTTGCTTTATGATGAGAGCTATTGCTGGATCATGACACTCTACACCTCTTTCCTATCACTGACACCACTCTGGCACAGACCATACATCAAATATCATCCTAAGTCTTATTCTAGAACGTCCACCAGTCAAAGGTATACATTCTCTCCAGCGTATCATTCTGAGGAAAATTTTAGAAAGGTAAATAAATAAAAATATAACCAATTATAGGGGCGCCTGGGTGGCTCAGTCGGTTGAGCGTCTGACTTCGGCTCAGGTCATGATCTCACGGCCCGTGAGTTCAAGCCCCACGTTGGGCTCTGTGCTGACAGCTCAGAGCCTGGAGCCTGTTTCAGATTCTGTGTCTCCCTCTCTCTCTGCCCCTCCCCTGTTCATGCTCTGTCTTTCTCTGTCTCAAAAATAAATAAATGTTAAAAAAAATTTTAAAAATATATAACCAATTATAAATAAATAAATAAATAAATAAATAAATAAATAAATAAATAGAAAAACAATCTTTAAAGGTGAATTCCATGGAGAAAAAAAATTTTAAGCATAAAATGTTCCTAACAATAGTAAAGTTCTTCTGTTGGTACAGAATCTAGTAGCAGTGGAGTTACACTTCTTTTAAAAACATGGTGCCAAAAATTCCTAAGTGATGATCAGAATAAAAATAATCCATTGGAATGGAATTCTGGCAAAAGATGAATGCTTCTTGATTCAGGAACTGCTCCTTAGTGTTCTCTCATGACTGCCACCTCCTTTTTGACACATTTCCTATTGCACCTAGAGACACCTCTCATTTGCCACCAGGACAGGCACCATGATTTAAAAAAGAAAAAAGAAAAACTTCCATTCTAGGGAGGCTGGGTGGGTTAGTCAAACATCCAACTCTTGATTTCTGCTCAGGTCATGATCTCATAGTTCGTGAGATCAAACCGCACATCAGGCTCTGTGCTGACAGCATGGAGCCTACTTGGAATTCACTTTCTCCCTCTCTGTCTGCCACTCCCCCACATTCTCTCTCTCTCTCTCTCTCTCTCTCTCTCTCTCTCTCTCTCTCTCCCTCTCTCTCAAAATAAATAAATAAACTTAAAAAAACCTCTCATTCTGTAAGCTTCTTTTATTTTCATAGGGGTCACTTGTGTGGCTATGTCTCTATATTGATAAAACTTCCAGTTAATTCTCACTACCAAGTGATCCTCTTTTTAAATCATTTCTATGCCTATACTAAGAACTATATCTAAGGTAAATAGATGAGCTTTTGTAAGACAATGTTTTCACATGCAGAGAAAGAAATGAATCCCTTCCACTTAAAGCTATGGGACTTTGAGCAAATTACCTAAACTGTCTGGACCTCAGTTTCCTCATAAAGCTATTATAAAGGTTGAGTTACTATATATATATATATATATATATATATATATATATATAAATTTATTTCACATTCAAGCACCACATACATGGTATATATAATAAATGGAAGATTTGCTGTTAATAAGTTGTCAAAATAACAATTACCAGTGCAGCCTACTATTTTAATGAAGAAAAGAACATAGTGAAACTATAAGCATTTCTAGTCCCAGAACCATCTAAAGAAATTCAGAGAACCCTTCAAGAGGGTTTGTAAGAAAGGTTATGAAGTTATTTGAACATATGAATATTTTTAACTAAAGTTACATAAACTCACCATGTAGTAGCTCAAGTTCCAAATGTGTATTTTAAGAATTAAATAAGGAATGCAATGAATAAAATAATATGATAAACATTTATGAACAAGAACAATCTTTCAGGATGATTTCTCTATGATGATCTGTTTTACATGTGTTCCTCTGTGGGCACTCTTAAGTAAACCCTGCAAAACTCAAGAGATTACTTTTCCAAGGATTGGCATCTAGATTATTTTAAAATGACATTTCTTATTTTTAAAAAGAGGTCACCTATTATTTCCAAAGGAGTAAAACAGTTTCTTGGCCTTCACCTCTGAACTCTCACCTTCCCAAAACACATCTCCAGCAATCTGCAAACCCGTCCATATGGAATGATTTAATTTGACAAAGGACTAAAATACCAATTAACTTTATTTTAATTGACTCAACTGTGTGATGTCTGGAAAAGTTGATGACTCAAAAGAAAATATGACAAGAATGTTTTCAGATCAGAGGGAAATTGTGAAACTTTTGGCTGGGCACCAAATAGGCAAACTTTGGCAACATCCTGTAATAAACACCAGGAGAAAATTGTGAGGTATGCAACAATTTATTCAGGACAATTTTTAAAAGGTTTCCATTGGATAAAATGGCCTTTTCTTTTTTCATTTAATCTTGAGTGCCTGTCTGTGTTTAGTATTCTTCACAATGAACTACAAATTAGAACCAGACCTAGTACAAGCATCTCTGAAATTCTCCTCAGTCACTGTTGACCTGTGACACCCTTATGATTTCTACTGTGAGCCACTATTATGAGCCGCTTGCCTTAAAAAAAAATCTTTACTATTTCAGATGGATTAGGATTGAGCTGCAAACTTGAATTCTCCAGACCAGTTTTGTAACTTTCTGGAAATTTGAGTTTCCAGACCAGACGGCATCATACTCACCTAATGTGTGAAAGGTGAGGATACTGAAAAGGTTTATAATGGTTCAGAGCTTGGATTCTAGCACTGGTTGAGATCTCCATTTTAGTAACAGATTTCTTATGTAGTAGCTGGGTGTCCTTGAGCCTGTTAGTTAACCTTTCCACGCCTCAGTTCTCATCTGCAAAATGGAGCTAACAGTATTAGTTCCTCCCATTTAGGGTTATAACAAGGATAAAATAAAATAAATCATGTAAAGTGTTTAAGCACAGTGGACCTAATTATATTAAGTTTTATAGCCTCCTCAGTTTAGAAGGGAAAAAATACTGATTTTATTTATATGTATTGGGTCAGATATTCAACCATATAAACAATTCCCATTGCTTCACAGGGTAGTTTAGCTAAACTATCAATCCCTCCTGGCAAAGATTAGTTAGTTTTAGTCTGTGGAGTGTATGAGAATTTAGTTTCAGCATTCACATCAGTCAGAATGGGTGCACCAATTTTGTTTGTAAACATTACCTCAGGTAAACTTGATTCTGAAATCACGCAATTTTGTTGTTTTTTTTCTGAAGCCTAATTCAGTAGCAGTCAGGAAACCTAGACCAACCAACTATAAGAAAAATAATATAACATTAATTTTTATGTAGGCCCCTCATTTCTATCTATTCAGATTGGTTTACAAACTAAAACAATGATGAATTGATTGTAAAGGGTCCCATGTCTTAAGAAATTCATATGTATTAAAAGACACAAATTTTTATATATTAGATGACTTCTAAAAAGAGGTAAACTCTCTGGACTTCCTAGGCACAGGTTACCTAAAATTATATGCTCACTGTTTTCTAAATATCATCCAGGAGACTCCAAAGGACAATATCCTCACACCAAGCTTTCAAAAACAATGAATCCAACTGGGGTGAGCGAAATGATTAATCTTCACGGAATGCAGAGGGGGAGCAGAAGCACCGCCAAAGGTGAAGAGTTATATATAACACAAAGATGTGTGGTTTCAGACTGACACCTTGCATATTATCTAGGAATGAGTAGAACCAAAATAATGACTGCAAAACAATGGTCCTATTGTGTTCCAGGAATTTAATAGAAAAGCTTAGGAGATACAAATCTTCTGGATGGTCTTCCAGGGACCTTCAGTAATATCCCTCAGGGCTTGGAGACCTTTGGAAGACACGACATAGCTGAAAATGCACAGTAACCAAAGAAGCACTTTTTACCTTCTCAGCTCTTTGATACCTCACCGAAGTATAGTCAGATGCAGCATTGTTCTAAGGGAAATCAAACTTAATCACTACAAAAAACCTATTTCCTAGAAAGCATTTCCACTTCTCTCTTCAGATTTGGCAAAATTCAGTTTAAATTTTATCTTTAACTCGAGCTCTTGATGATACATTGAAGAAGTGTGAATGGAAGGAAAGACTCAAACCAAAGACTTTATGTGGCTCACAGCAACAATTTTTCTTAATTCAAGTTGGTCTCCTCCCTGATTCTTAAACCTGGATGTTGATGAATGTCACAAGGCAAAAAGTAAGTAAAAAATGCTTTTGTATCTTGCCATAATAAAAGGAGATGCTTAAAAATTTGAGAAATGGTCAAAATAAGGATTTTATAATTCAGTAACCCGACCAGTTTTGATATGCAGGAAAGATGATGGTGATTTTCTAATACACAAGGGATGAATGTGTCAATAATTTCAAATTCTAAATTTGTCTAAAAGAAGTAAATATGCTTGGCAGAGTGCTTGATATGTTATATACCAACAAATATTTATAAATATGAATATATATTTTTATATATAGAAGGAAAGGAAAGGAAAGGAAAGGAAAGGAAAGGAAAGGAAAGGAAAAGAAATGTGTATACACACTTAATTCATGTTAGCAGTTGCATAACAATCTATTACATTAGTTAGTATCTATTTACTAATTTCCTATAGATCGAAATTCAGATTGTTTATATATAATGCTGAATTAAACTTTCTTACACCCAAATCTTTACACACTTATATGAGCTTTTAAAAGTGGAGTTCTTGGATCAAAAGGTACAAATAGTAGTTTACAAACTTGTATCCCTAGATATCCCTAGATATGTCCATATTCAAGCTCAAATCTTAAAAATATCTCAATTGGGGCACCTGGGTGGCTCTGTCGGTTAAGTGTCCAACCTCAACTCAGGTGTGGGTTCGAGCCCCGTGTCGGGCTCTGTGCTGACAGCTCAGAGCCTGGAGCTTGCTTCAGATTCTGTGTCTCCCTCTCTCTCTGTCCTCCCCTGTTCACACTCTGTCTTTGTCTCTCAAAAATGAATAAATGTTAAATTTTTAAAAAAAAATCTCATTTAAATAAATGCAGACCTGAATAAAATACTCAGAATACAACACAACACAAATATAGAAGAAAGGTAATGAGACATAGAAGATACAGTGAAGTAGTCTAACATGTCATATTAAACAATCAGAAACAGAAAATTCAGATTGTATGGGAGAGGCAAATTTTGAAGACAAAGTTACAAAACTAATGATAGATATAAATGTTTAAATTTTTGAAAGACCATAAATTGATAACTAGGGCTATCATAATAAAGCTAGAGAAAGCTAAAATAAATTTTTTTAAATGTAAAAGCAAGTAGGGAAAAAAGACAATATAAAAGGGAAGTAAAGTTAGACAGTAAACAACCAAAGAGCAACATTGAAGGTATGCTGTGAATTGAAATACAGCATAAATTTCAAAACCACAGGCTTTTGAGTTGAGAGTAAACTCAGTTTCAGCCAAAATTAAGAAGCAGCTTCCAGAATAAACTAATATAAACTTAGACCTTATTTATAGAAATCCAGTGACTATATTACAATAAGGGGAAAGGGTTTAGTTTTGCTATATGATTTATTTGGTATAATTACATTAAGATTGTGGGGCTTAGTTCTCGTACCATCTTGTTTCAAGTGAAGAAACTCAAAGTTCTGTTATTCCAGGGGCAAATGAAGAAACGGGATATTCAACAGGAGTAACATCTAGAGATCTAGAGAGTTAGTTTTAATCAGCTGTCAATATGAACAGCTGCCACAAGAGAGACAAATTAGCTATGTCATATAGGGTAGATCCGAATGCTTGTCGCCTAGAATAGGAATTAAATATGTCTGTACCTGGGAACTACTTGTGCATTGTCAGATTTTGAGGAAAAATAACCTGATCATTAGAACTAAACACAGATGGAATGACCTCTTTCAGAAGATAATGAAACTCCTATCATTAGAGATATTCAAAAGAAAACCTAGAAAGGACTTGGCAAGTAGGCTAAACAGAGAATTTAGGAAGTATGTGAAAAAGAAAAAAAAAAAGAAAAAGAAAAAACAGCTTTAAGTTATGTGTTAGTTGGCCTGGAAGGAGTTGAGCCACCACCGAGAATATCTCTGGAGGAAAAAATAGAAATGATTGGAAACTTTCACAATGTCCCATCTTACCCAGGAAAGACCTCAGCCTGACTATATTCAAGTCAAAACAATCAAAATGAAAGTTAAATATTGGCCCCTTTTCTAAATTTAAAAGAAAAACCCCAGTTCCTCCTATATTATGGACTTTTATTTGAAAAAATCTGTTGGGTACATTTACTCACTTGTCTATGATGAGAGTCCAAGAAAAAGTATCCAAGATCTAATGGCCTATGATATTATTGGGAGTGCCGATTTCCATATTTTCACTCTGATATTTTGTGAACTGCACTATACTATTTCTTTGGATGAAGTTAAATCACTTAGTGACACTGAGGAAAGGAAATTTGGCCTGCTGAATTAAAATTCTATAAAGCAGAGAGAACACTAAACTCAGCAGAGATGTCAAAAGACAGAATCAGACCTGGATTCAAGTGCTCACTCTGCCATTTACTGATTTACTAGTTGAGCAAGTTACTTCACCTCCCTGAGCCTTCATTTTCCCATCTATAAAATGAGGATAATAGTAACTACGTTAAGGATTATTGGTAAGTTTAAATAAGAAGGGAAAATTCTAGCTCAGTCCTGGTACAGTTAATATCTGAGATGTGTTAGTTTTCCTGTCTTGGACTCATTGATTCTCGATTTATTTGTTTGTTTGTAAGGAATAAATAAAATAGTTTCACAACACCTAAGCTGCATGAAGGTAAGAACCAAATCTGTTGTTTACCATTATATACCAGGGCTTGGCACAAAATAGGCACTGACAAATAAGTCAGTATTATAATTTAGAGTACTTTAATTATATCATTAATCTGAAAAACAAAAGTGAAGATCAACATTTCCCTGCCACTTTATGACTTGAATTATTATGCTAAAGCATAAACTCTCTCTCAAAACTCTCTCAAAACTTAGGAAATAGTAAATTCTTTTTGTACTTTTAAATGCTATGTCTCAATAGGAGCTATATTTATTATTTTCCAATGTAAGAGGCCACATACTCTATAGGACAACTTTTTGGAACAGGCCAAAACCCCAAAAGCCCTAACATCTAACCAACTAAAGCTGCCTTTTAAGTGTGTATTTGTAGATGTCATTTTTTAAAAAAATCAACTTTCCACTTCAGCATAAGAGCCGAGGACCACATTTTCAATAAAATCCATCTGGTTTGCATTGCATTTCAGAATTCAAACCCAGGTGTCTTTCATGTGTGTTTAATTTTAGAGGGAGAGAGTACCACAAGAAACAGAATGATTTGAAGTTGTTTAATAACACAGATAAAGGATATGCTGATACTGTATTGCCAAAATACAATTACTTCTTGTTGTTGCTCTTATCGTTGTTGGTATGGACTGAATTTAAATTTTCTTTTAAATTATAAGCTTGGGATGTAAGGCAGTAAGCATGATTTTGGGTATACATTGTGCTTCATGCATTCGTAGGTGTTCATAGATAGAATGCACTTGATGAGAATTTCAGACACTAGACCCCTCCCCTCAAAGAAGAGAGTGGAAAGAAAGGAGGGAAAGTGGGGAAGAGAGAAAAATTCTTCACTCATATCTTTATCAAACAATTACTCATCCTTGGGAAATGTGGTTCTGTTTCTTTGATAGTGTAATGTTTAAACAAAAGAATAATTATTACACTAGTTACAGAAATCAAGCTGTCTTGGGGGAAAACTTTTTGATAAATGAAAGGCATTTCATCTTTTTGTGTACAGAGTGCTATAAAATTATTTCCCTTGGGAGAATGAGTCCATTTTTAATGAAAATAAAGCCCATGCTATGAGTCCATACACAGTGCTTTTAGCCCTGCCCCCAGTCATCAGAAAATCCCTAAACATGCACAGCTCTCCAGTGTTAACATAATAGATGACATTTTATTTGCTAAAGCAAGTAAATACCACCAAATACGTGACTGTCAAAGACAAATTCCTGATTTTGCAGAATCACTAACACTCAGAAACTTAAGTTTTCTTGAGAATGTTAATAATGGTTTTTCTTGAACATCCTGAACAGAAGTGGACAAGACATGACAGGACAGGCATCCATGTGGAATTAAGATGATACACATTAAGAGTATTTTTAAAAATTAGTAAACTAAATAATATATCCAAAAACCCTAAAAGTATAATTTATTACAAGGAAACTAGCTCTGAATCTAAAATTTCCTCTCATAATTTTCTATACACTATGTTCTGCCTTTAGGATGAGCTTTCAAGAAACACAGCCCTTAGTTGGTAAGCACAAGCTCTCCACATTCTCAGCTGAAAGAGAACACTTCTCAGAATGCAAAGATACAAAAGTCAAACTTATCAGGTGCAATGATTCATATCATGTCTTAAAAAAATCTCTTTATCATCTTATTTCTTACTATGCAAATAATCAATACAAAAGCGCCAGGCAATATTTTGGTGGTGGAAAAGCTCAGGTACCTTCTGGGCACCTTCTGGGCACCTTCTTGCATTGCGTGACTCATGGTTACAGGAACTGGGGGAGAGGTGGCTTTGAGACCTCTGTGGAGCCACCTCTTGGGTATATTCAGCAGCTTACACCCACAGGTAAGAAGGGTGCAGCACCTTGCTTCTATGCATTGGTCATATATCTGGCAGACTTTCAGGGAGTCCAGCTTTGTGTCCAGTTCATTCATGCAACACCAGCTCCATGGCTCCAGGTATGTGACACTGAGAAATAACATCACTTATTTCAACTCCACTGGTAAAGTATTAAATAAGACAATGTACTGCATACACACAGCTCATTTTTTGGTCCATAGTAGGCATTTAGTATGCGACTACTAGTACCATTACTATTCTTTTTCTTAACGCCCCCAACCCAAGATGAAAATTGTTGCTTAATGAGGGCTTATCAGAGTGCGCTGGGTCAAATATAAGGACTGTCAACCAACAAACAAACATTTGCAGTCATGTTCAAATTATAAAATACAGAAACATTCTTACAAGCTAACTAAGACAAAGGATCACATTTTCCCTTAAGAAAGGCAGAAATAAATTGGATTTTTCTGACTCTCCCAGTTTAAAGACTATAAGCCTTATTAAACACACAGTAAATAATGGCTTTTCATTAATTTGATTTATTTAGATGTAAAGAAACTGGAGAGATGCACATCCTGAACTTATTATAAATCCAAAACTCCTGAACTACAGAAAGAATGGAGTAAGCATATAGTCCATACTTCAGAAGCAGAAATCAATGTTTTAAGGGTTGAAACAATTTCACAAACACATGGAAAGGATTTTTTTCCAGATACACTGCAAAGATTTGCAAATAAAGATTGATAATAGAAATACAACACAGACCTAAGGTGAATTTGGTAGGTAAGCCAAGATTCAAGAGGTCAGAGAGTTATTTCCTTATGACTCGATCTTCACCTACCTAAGTTCCCAAGAGATCTGCAGACCTTGTAGTAGTTGACTGGCAGCAGCTGGAGTAGTTATCAAAGTTTTCATTGGATAAACATTTATTCAGTACCTATTATATAGTCAGACACTATGCCAGACTATAGAAACACGACGATGACTAAGATCCTTCTTTTTTTTTTTTAATGTTTATTTACTTATTTTGAGAGAGAAAGAGAAAGCATGAGAAAGAGAGGGGCAGAGAGTGAGAATCCCAAGCAGGCTCCATGCTCAACTCAGAGCCCAACATGGGCTCGGTCTCACAACTGTGAGATCATGATACGAGCTGAAATCAAGAGTCGGATGCTTAACCAACTGAGCCAACCAGGCACCCCTAACTAAGCTACCTTAGAATTCTGTAGCATCCAGTGGCTCTAGAAACATGCGAATGAGGAGTTGTCCATCATGGTAACAGAAGTTATCAAAGAGCTGCCAGAATGCAAGGTGCCATGTATACCTACAGCAAGGGGGCAGTCCCTCTACCCTAGGGACAGAAAAGATTTCACTGAGGTTGTAACACCTGAACCAATGGCTTTGGAATAGCTGCCTAGGACAATCTGGTCACAAGTGGCTGACTTGAAGTTGTATTTGTACAGCACTTCATACAAAATTGATAAAATGTCATTTGTTCACAAGAAAAAAAAATATGGAGGAGGCAAGACAGGTATGAGGGATACTCTTAGTCTCTCTCCCCTCTCAGTATCATGACTAATTTCAACTAAGTACTTCGAAATGAATAGAAGTTTTCAAGATTGAAATGAGAAGCAAGGCTATCCCTGGCAGAAAAAACAAGATGAAAAAAAAAAAAAGAGAGAGAATTGGGAGAATTGATAAGAACTGGATCTTATTCTGGTAGTAAATTAGAATCTCTTGATGGGTTATAGAAAAATACTAGGGGCGCCTGGGTGGCGCAGTCGGTTAAGCGTCCGACTTCAGCCAGGTCACGATCTCGCGGTCCGTGAGTTCGAGCCCCGCGTAGGGCTCTGGGCTGATGGCTCAGGGCCTGGAGCCTGTTTCCGATTCTGTGTCTCCCTCTCTCTCTGCCCCTCCCCCGTTTATGCTCTGTCTCTCTCTGTCCCAAAAATAAATAAATGTTGAAAAAAAAAATTAAAAAAAAAAAAAAAGAAAAATACCAATGTCCAAGTTTCACCTGAACTCAATTAAATCACAGGATCTGGGCATGGGGACTTGGCATTGGTCTTCGTTTAAAGCTTCTAAGGTAATTCTAATGTACAGCCAGGCTTCAGAACTATTGCTCTAGCAAAATGCATGTGGGAGAGGGAAAAGGGGTGCAGAGGTAGCAAAAAGTGAAGCTGGAGATGGACATCTCCCTTACAGATTATGAAAATTGGGTCTCATCACATACGCAAAGTAGAGAACTCTTCATTAATTTTTAATGTTTATTTATTTTTGAGAGGGGGGGGCAGAGAGAGGGAGACAGAGAATCTGAAGCAGGCTCCAGGCTCTGAGCTGTCAGCACAGACCCTGATGCGGGGCTTGAACTCTTAAACTGTGAGATCATGACCTGAGCCGAAGTCGGATGCTGAACCGCCTGAGCCACCCAAGAGCCCCTCATTAATTTTTAAATGGGAGGTGGTATGGTAAGATGGGCATTATGTCATTTTGGAAGTAGTGCAAAGATTGAGCTGAGTGGGAAGTATACAGAAGGCAGAGAGACCAGAGTCTATTGACTCAGGTCAAGGGATGATACCTGTGGCAATTGCAGTTGGGGTGCAGAGAAGGGATGGAATGAGAGACGTTTAGGATCCCAGAACCCAAGTCCTGGGAGTGTGAGGGAAAGAGAGAAGTCAAAAAAAAAAATACTAATCTCAGGTTTGAGCAATCTGATAGATGTTTTTTCAATCATCAAATCATCACATACAGAACAGAATAAAAGGAACTGGTCTGGAGGTAAGGAGATGAATGAGACATTGGACAGTTTGAGGTCAGTGTGCACAAGCAATAATCAGCTGGCATTTTTCAGAGCATGTGTAGATTCTTGGTGGTGCTCAGAAGAAATATCTAGGTCGCAGGCTTATCAGCAGGGTGATGTGGATATCAGCAGGATAGCAATGGAAAGTCTCAGGGGAGGATGACTTCTCCTGGAGTGAAAGTAGTGAGGACAAGAGATGGCAGAGGTCAGAGCCACAGAGAAACATGACTTTAAATGTCTGCTTCAATTAGGGGCACCTGAGTGGCTTGGTCAGTTAAGCACCCAACTCTTGATTTCGGCTCAGGTCATGATCTCATGGTTCGTGACTTCCAGCCCCCAGAGGGTTCTACCCTGACAGTGCAGAGCCTACTTGGGATTCTCTCTCCCTCTTCCTCTGCCCCTCGCTCACTCTCTTTCTCTCTCTCTCTTTTTCTTTCTCTCTCAAAATAAATAAACTTCCAAAAAAGTTTAAATGTCTGCTTCAATGAAAGAGTGGCTCTGGGCCATGTAATACTTCAGTTTGAGCACCTGATCACATACAATATCACTGTAAATAAAATGTTGCTGGTTGAAGAATGCACAGTGAAACACTCCAAATTAAAACGAAATCCCCCTTTTTTAACCTATGTAATTAACCACCTTCACAGCTCTTTTTAAATCTGAACTGCAAATATATATTTTTTTCTAATAGCACATCCTTATTTACAACAGGTAGGCTTGGTAAAACAATTTTAGACAGTATCTTAGGAGTATGAATCAAGAATCTAAAGAAACAACATTGTTTTACTAATGCACCTCATTGCTGGTTGTCTATCTTAAGGAACAATTATCCAAACACACAAAATTTTTTATTAAAAGGGTATTTAATTCATAGTAACACTCACTGTATACAGGATATTATTTATAATACTGAAAAAATCAGAAACAGAAATACCTGTTATGTGCTTTAACTAATGATGCACAAAAATGGCATATTTTTGTATTATAATAATCAAGAGAATATGTTCTGAGATAAGATTTTACTGCCTGTTGGCTCTGTGACTGTGAGAAATTACTAACTTTACTAATTTTCCTAGCCTTCCCTTACATTATCTATAAAAGAAAGATAGTAATACCTATTATGTACGCTTGATCTGAGCATTAACTGGGGGAAAATGAAAAGTAAAATGGCTAACATTTATTGAGTGCATACAATAATCCAGGCACTCTTCCAAGGGTTAATATTTTATATATATTTTAAAATTAATCTTCATAAAACCATAGTAAATTCCTCATTTTAAAGATGAGGAATCTGATATACAGCGGGTTGAGCAAGGTCACACAACTGAAAGATGTAGGAGTGTGGATGCTGACCAGACAGACTCCAAAAGCCTTGCCTGTAACTGCTGGGTGTTTGACATCTGGGAGGACTCAATAAATACAGATGATTATTGCTATTGTTATTAATTTAAAACATCATAAAGAAATACAAGAGTGCTTGCCTTTGGGTGGTAAGCCGATAGATACTATTTTTATTCTTCTATTATTTGTTATTTTTAATTTTTTAAATAATTAACTCTCAACTCTACAGTGCAAACAAATAAAACAAACTTAAAATAAAATAAAACGCAACAAGAGTCTGAGTTCTACTTCTGCTTCCATCAATTCGAAAGTAATTTTATTGAGTTGTTCACTTCAGTGTTTTTTCAGTATTCTTATATATAAAATAAGGGTGATATTTAACAGTGATTTTCAATATTTCTAACAATTGAATTCTTTAAGAAAATACATTTTAGGAGGCACCTGGGTGGCTCAGTTGGTTAAGTGTCTCACTCTGGATTTCTACCCAGTCATGATCTCACAGTTTGTGGGATCACGCCCCACATCAGGCTCAGCACTGAGCACAGAGTCTGCTTTGGATTCTCTCTCTCCCTCTCTCTCTACCCCTCCCCTACTATGCTTTCTCTCTTGTTCAAAATAAATAAACATTTTATTAAAAAAGAAAATACATTTTAAAAGCCTAGTAAACAAATCATCATATGTCTTCTCTGATTATAGTAGGGAAGAGTAGGAAATTTAAAGAGGGAGTAAACAGAATGGGGAGGCCTGGGATATCTTATCCCTACAACACACACACACACACACACACACACACACACACACTTAACAGAGGGTTAGTTATGTTGCAGTAACAAGCAGTCTCAAATTCTCAGTCACTTCAGTCAACAAGAGTTTCTTGCTCATGCTATATGTCTAAGATACAGAAGTGGGGGTGAAGAGATGTGGGAAAATGGAGGTAGTGGATTGGTCACTCAGAGACCCAAGTTAAAGGAGTCTCTTCCATCTCACTGATTTACCTACAAAAATTCTTTGACTTCTTGGTTGTGAGGACAAGGGAAAAAAGAGACTAGATAATTGGATAGAGTTTATTCTTTACCCGGAAGTGAAGTCTGTCACTTCTGTTCACATTTCCTTGGCCAGTACTGGTCACATTGCCCAGCCAACAGTGAGATGACTGTGAAGTACAATCTTGCTCAGGCCTGGCAGAGTAGGAGAAGCAGTCACTGAAGAGACCCAGCAATTTCCTTCACAAGCACCAAGGAGGCCCCAAAAGACCCTCAGAGCACAGTCTTAAGCCATCACTCAATGAGATGCTTAATCATATCTCTCACACTCAAGGAGTCTGAGTCTTTGAGGTCTGCAAAGACTTTCAATAGCTGCACTTTGTTAACCCTGATATGAAACGGGGCATGAATCTATGTTATAATGCTTCATTGACCCTTCCTGTCCTTACATTTTTAGGTACAAACAGATGTCCATTTTCTTTTTTCATGTGAACACAATCAATAATGCAGTTCTGCACTTTGCTTTTCATTCAATGTCACCTTAGAAATGAAAAATGGATTTGATGAGTACAAGGAAGTCTATGTTCAAGTAAATACTAGAAATACTGGAAAAAAATAAGTAGGCATATTTATTGCAGAATTATTTACCTTTAATATGCTAGCATAGTTGTAATTTTCCATGAGGTAGTTAAACCATGCAGCATTTCCCAGTATCAAACTCTTTTTGCATTGAGCTATTATTCAAAAGTCTAAAATCTCATGCTCCCTAGAACACATTTAAGAAAATGCCACATATTGTGAAATATGTTATCTATAGTACAACCAGTATTTTGATCCTCATAGATGTGCTATATTTTGGCTTATCTTATTGTTTCTAATGCCTTCAACAGCCATAGGAGTGAAATACAGATAAGCAAGTCCCCAAATCCCAAATCCCACATGATAGTGGGTGTGAAGTTGCTTAGCAGTGGTGCCCCTGACCTGACTGTAATGGTGTTACCCAAAAATCCTTGCATGGTGCTATGCAACAGGGGAGCTAGTTTTCAACACTAACCCTGATAAGTGAGAACTTCTCCCCCACCCCCACCATCTAAGGGAGGAGAATGTATCATCATCTGTGTCAACAGAGCACATCCAGCAAAGAGAAGACAAAAAGAACTGAGCATTCAGGCCACAGAGAGCTACAGAACCAAGCGAACAAACACCATGCCTGGGACACTCCAATATTCTGCAAAACCTCTTCAAGATAGGATCTGAAGAAAAAAATTGCTAAAGATTGCTAAAGATTGGGTGACTTTTCTAAGTATAGAAATGAGGCCTGAAAGTAAAGGGTCTCAAAAAGAGAAGTTACAATGTTAACCTAAATGGTGATCCTTTGTAAGCTAAGAATGTCATGTATCACAAAAAATAGTTTAGCAGAATTCAATAGATTAACCCACTTTTTTCCAGAGTTTATATCCCTAGACACATTGACCATGAGCTTCTGCTGACTTATTTGTGAGAAAAAGGTTAACAGTTTTTTCAGAACCACCTCTCAAGCCAAGAAGGTAATATAGCCAGAATCCAGGAGTGGCCCCCTCCTGCCTAGATGCCTTTTTCCATCACTGGTCCCCAGAGGGATGCCCACCCACTTGACATGTTAGGCAAAAATGCTCTTTGTTACTTGATATGCCTTTGCCCTAAGTCCTTCTTGTTCTTCACAAGCAAAGAAAGGCACACTTTTGGTAACAACTTGTTACAGAAGTTTGAGCTTTCTGGAAAGACAATTCTTGGATTACAGAGTTCATACTAGAACCAGGGTTACTACTGGCTCTAGTTTATAGTCAATTATGCATGTTACCAAGAATCTACAGTGACCACTACCAGGGTTCTCCAAAAGGTCTAAGTGTCTAAAGAGTTTCTACCACTGTTGTGTATTCATAACATATGGTCAACTCCAGTACATATTTGACCTGTCTATTCATTTGTGGATTATGAAATGGGTTTAAATAATTTTCTTCCTAAAGTATGTGTTTTATAATTTTCATGTCACATTATTATACTTTTAAGAATAGCAATTCTTGGGGCGCCTGGGTGGCGCAGTCGGTTAAGCGTCCGACTTCAGCCAGGTCACGATCTCGCGGTCCGTGAGTTCGAGCCCCGCTTCAGGCTCTGGGCTGATGGCTCAGAGCCTGGAGCCTGTTTCCAATTCTGTGTCTCCCTCTCTCTCTGCCCCTCCCCCATTCATGCTCTGTCTCTCTCTGTCCCAAAAATAAATAAACGTTGAAAAAAAAAGAATAGCAATTCTATTTTAAATATTTTGGAAATTACAATGTTTATTTTTTGCTTTTCCATACATTTGATCTAAATGCCCATGCTTTTCTTCAAATCCCCTCTAATATATTTATGTTTTGAATGAAATGAAATATAACCACACGTAGATATAGAGAGAGTAAGAGACATAGATAGAAATGTGTCCTCAAACAGGAGCACAATCCCCATATCACAAATGCAGGTATAGCAAAATATATATTGGCTCCATCTGGGCAGGCACTATATTTCTCTTGCTTGCTAGAACAAATCCTATGGTAAGTACTCAAAAAATATTTTCAAATTATTTAAGCAATTCCTTAGGAAAATATAGAGCTGGAAAATTTTTCTTTTTCATCACATTTCTATAAAACTCTACCATCAAAGATAAACTATGATTAAGAACTTGAAATGAGGGGCGTCTGGGTGGTTCAGTCGGTTAAGCGTCCAACTTCAGCTCAGGTCACAATCTCACGGTCCGTGAGTTCAAGCCCCGCGTTGGGCTCTGGGCTGATGATGGCCCAGAGCCTGGAGCCTGCTTCCGATTCTGTGTCTCCCTCTCTCTCTGACCCTCCCCCGTTCATGCTCTGCCTCTCTCTGTCTCAAAAATAAAAACGTTAAAAAAAATTAAAAAAAAAATAAAGAACTTGAAATGAGTCAAACTGCTTTCATTCAAATTCCAACTCCACCATTGAAATACCTGTGACCTCAAGCCTTACATTTACATTTTCAAATGCTTCAGTTTTCTTTGCCTTTAAAATGGGGAAAACAGTAACCCTAACTCAAAGGGTCATAATGAAGATTAGGTTAGAGTTATAATGAGGCTCAGGACTGAGGTGTTCAAGTATGTAATAAATAAGCACCAGGTAAATGTTTACTACTATTACTACTACTACCACTGTAAGGACGATGACTACCACTGCTGCCATTTTCCCTGGACTGCAGTTTCTTCACTTATGAAACAATATGTATGGATAATGAGTAGCTTTCAAACCCTTTCAGAATAACTATTACGGTTCCATTAGGGAAGCAAACCTCTTTGAGTGATGTGGACTAAGGGGCTTATTTTCAGTATGATACCATATCCCAAGATGTGAGTTGTAGAGCAGTCTATGGAAGGCTAATGCATCTGTTGGGTAGTGGGCCTGAAATGGCTGTAGGTCAGCAGAATCAGCATCTGGGAAGAATCCTAAACATGAAGCAGGGAGAGCACGGACTAATAGACCCTCAAGGACGACAGAAACCCATGAGGTCAAAGTGGAATTCACCTCCACTTCTTACCACCTCCAGCAGTGGTGATGTGGATGACCTGTAGAAGAAGCCACCCCACTGCACCACATGTGAAGCATATATACTATGCAACAGCAGAGTTGCATCAGGACCAACGGAGAACATGGAAAAGCTGAAGGAGCTATGGAACCAGTTGTTGTGCCCTACGAATAAGGTAATTTGGCAGATCAGTGACAGTATATATGTGATGGCCCCTCCACTGAACTTCAGAGTATGATGATACCTCTGCATTTACCTGCCAGATCTACACCAACCTTCTCTTGCAGCCAGCCCTAATCTGGAACCACTCAGGGAAGGAGAATCTGGAAAATGTAGTTCTAGTCAAGCTTCACTGACACAGTCCAAAGCCACTGCATTTAGCAATAGTAGAAGCATTATAAATGCTCATAAAGACCTGCAATATCAGAAAAAAAGGGAAAAAGTACTCTAGCTGAAGGGGGCAAGGACTAAAGAGCCTAAATCTTTTGGCCTATTCCTTGTATCTCCTCCACAGCTTGCCCTCCCCAGAATTCTTCACAGTTTGAAAGCAAACTTTAGTTGACCTCTCTTTCTCTGGGAAATACAGATCAGTGTGTAAAATATGTTGGATACGCTCTATCACATCATAGACTTATGATGTCAATTAGGCATGAGACTCTTAGGTAACATAAACTTGGATTTACAGTCAAGATAATACAAATTATTAAAATCAACTCTAGATTCCATCATTTTTCAATAATAATCCAGCACAACACTCTGAAAAACTATATGGGCAGCAAATGTCCAAATAATGACTATGCTGATGCTTCAGTCTAATGTTGATGCTTAGTCCATTGGGAATAAGGAAGGAGAATATGAATGCTTCCTAAACCACTGCAATCAGTTGGTGACCCCAGGATTTAAATACATTTAATCCATGGGATTTACATCTGCACGATATGCTGCCTTTAGTTGTTGTTGTTGTTTTTAACTAATCATCTTCAAGGTAAAGATAGTTTTCCTAATAATTTTTAAACTTAAAAAGAATATCTAAAATATGAAATGATATTTCTCATGAATCAAAGTGTTTGGAATGAAAACATTTCCACTTGGCACATACTCAGGGTGCATTGTGTGTGTGTGTGTCTGTATGTGTCTGTGTGTGTGTCTATGTGTGCATTTCAGTAGCCATCTGGGATTTAGAGGTAACTATCTCTGGGGTCGGCAAACGTTTTCTATAAAGAGCCATATAATGAATATTTTCAGCTATAAGGGCCATATGATCTCTGTCCCAATTACTCAGTTCTGCTATTATACTGCAAAAGAAGCTTTAGACTATATGTAAATAAATGGGCGTAACTATGTTCCAATAAAACTTTACTTTTAAACACCAAAACGTAAATTTCAGATAATTTTCACATTATGAAATATTATTCTTTAACATTTTTCCAACCATTTAAAAATACAAATACCATTCTTAGATCACAAGCACAAAAACGTCAAAAGGCTGGATTTGGCTCATACGCCATAGTTTTTACCAACCCCTGACCTATCTCAATGGAAATCATTAGCCAATTAAGAAAACTAAAATGTTTTAACCAAAACCTGCAAATATTTAACTAAATTTTCTCAAATAGATTTAAGAAACTTGAGATTTTTAAATAGCCAACTAACTTTCTACCATTAAAACACAATGATTGAAAACTCAAATCCATTTGGATACTCAACATTGCAATGTTTTATTTCCAAGGTTGTACCAAAATAGTATATATGCTTCACATGCGTGCTGTTGGGTTGAAACCCCTATTATTTTATTAAATAAGAAAAATAAATTTTTGTATTTGAGTTTGTTTTTAAATCAATGCAGGCCTTTAACAAAGTTAAGATTACTTCTTGGCTACATAGGAGCATGTCAAGAATAATTAAATAATCTCTTGTCACATCATCACAGTTAGTTGCTGAGTATCTTACTTTTTCTATATTATGGAAAAAATGAAAACCTAAGCATTCTGCCAATATGTTTCTTTTCCTAGTGTTTTGAAAGTTTACAAAGCCATCAGTTGCCATGGAAGCAAAAGAATATAAGTTGTAATGCATAAAATATGTCCAAACATGGTATGGATTATCAGATCAATCTAGTGTGTGAGAAAGACCTTCACAACCCTGCCAGTTGATTATGGGTTTTGTGTCCCATGAGGGATAAGCTTGGTATTCCATGAGGAAATATCATATTACGGTGTTGATTCCATTGTGTTTATCTTCAGCAAGTGTTCTGGGCAATGTTATCAGAGACAACAATTTTTAAAAAAGGGTTTCAATCTTTTAGCAAGAATCAAACTACAAATAAATCAAGATTTAAATTTTCTCTAAAATGAACCTGGATTACAATTTAATGTATATTTCCAGGGAAGAATAAAACTATTAAGTTCATGTTAAATCTCTTTTGTCTATAGCCATGCATTCTAAAATTATGTGTTTTATGCTAATTAAATAATGATAATAATAATAGTAATATAATAATAATATAATGTGAAGAAAACATTTCATCCAAATAATCCAATTATTAGTATAGAAGACTATAATCCAAACCATTCACATTATTTTATTTCTCCAAAACTCAGATATGCCTAAGTTGTTTTTATTTATTTGTTTTCTGTAGCTCATCTATTTTGGTTCTTAAGTACTTTCTCATTGAAATATTTTTATGTTTGTGAAAACAAATTGGTTACTAAAAATAAGTACCTATTTTTACACACCTTTTGTTTTGAATGGAAAGAAGTCACAGGAGTATTGGCCATCATCAAATAATAGAGAATGGAAATAATGCATCAGGAAGTTAAAATATTTGAGGGCTTTAAAATTAAGACAAAATGAATAAAAATATATGCACAAAATATGGTATTTCAACCTAGTCATTGGACTCTTCAACCTCTTCATTAAAAGTGAAACAAAGTTGGGGGGTCTGGGTGGCTCAGTCGGTTAAGTGTCCTACTTCAGCCCAGGTCATGGTCTCACAGCTGTGAGTTCGAACCCCACATCAGGCTCTGTGCTGACAGCTCAGAGCCTGGAGCCTGCTTCCGTTTCTGTGTCTCCCTCTCTCTCTGCCCCTTCCTGCTCATGCTCTGTCTCTCTCAAAAATAAACATTAAAAAAAAGTGAAGCAAAATTGAGAAAATGGTCAATAAAATACAAGTTTTAAATACCACTCCAAATTCTTTGTTGTTATCCAGTAATTGCTTTTCATAAGGATGATAAATGAAAGTGTATATGTTTTCAGTATAAAATGTGATGTATATTCACCAGACATTCTACAGAAACAAGAACAAAAAGAGTATGAAAATTATTTTCAAAAAGATAATTGGGGTGCATGGGTGGCTCAGTTGTTGAGTGACCAACTCTTGATTTCAGCTCAGGTCATGATCCAGTGTCATGGGATCAAACCCCATGTCAGGCTCCATACTGAGCATGGATCCTGCTGAAGATTCTCTTTCTCTCTCATCCTTTGCCCCTCTCTCCCTCTCATGTGCTTTCTCTCTCTCTCTCTCTCTCTCTCTCTCTAAAATGAAAAAAGTAAAAAATAAAAAGAAAGATATCTTATACCAGAGGTGAGAAGTTACATAATCACAAGTATAGTCCCAAAATAAGTTTTGTTCATTACCCCTAAGCATAAATATAACACCTCATTCCTAATCTACAGTTACCTATCTATTGCAATATTTCTTTCTACAAGATATTATAAGATGACCACTTCTTTTTCCTCCATAGAAAACTTGATCACCCTTGTGAACATTTTCATTCTCACACTTTTGGTCCTCTCTGAACTTCAGTCTCTTTATTTGTAAAATGAAGATAAGCACATCTACATCATCATGCTTGGGAGAAGGAAGTGAGACTACATACATGAAAATATTTTTCAAACTGGAAAATACACAGGATAAGTCATCTATTATTTTTATGATCTGTAAATACACTATTTCAGGTTTCCTTCACTACTCACCCACTCCCAACCACCACTATAGTGACATGATTAAAATAAGTGAATGATGGGGAAATTCAAGCCCCCTTGATATGGTTGTATCGTCAATAATCTTTTGTATATGTTCTTATTTATTTTGGTGAAACCAACCAGGGGATCTAGGACCACGTCTAGAGTGCAATGGTCATGAAAAAGCAAGGCAGACAAAAAGAACCTTCTTGATTACATATTGCATCAGGCATTTTGCTAGAAATACATAGTTTTTTTTTAATCTTTAGGAAAATACATACATAGCAATGTAATGCCCATTTTAAAGATGGGCAAAGTGATGCTGAAGATTCAGGATTTGTAGTAGAGGGTACTGTGTTGATATTGGTTCTGTCCAACATGCCTGCTAAAGATACAGTTTTCAACCCCTTAATTAATACCTCCCAAAAAAAGTCTCTCTGTTGATAACTTCCCATCTAAATGGAGGAATCAGACAATGCCAAGTGTGGTTGTGAACAAAATCTGTTGAGCATCAATTAAGCAGGACATTTTTGGCAGTAAACTAGCTGTGAGTGAATGACTACACAGGTGATTCAGTGACTAAAAAAAAAGGTGGCAAATTGTCATTTTAAATAGCATGCACCATCACCCAGAAGTTAATTCCTTCTCAAATTCTTTTCTTCTGGCCCCTCTTGCCCGACCTTAGCCTTGCTCATACATACAACAAAAGTTCCCCTTTTTGCTCCACATGCTGTAGTCACTTATCTTTCATCTCCAGTGGAATGAGTTATTTTTCAAAACAACATAGTCACTGTAATAAAATGGCCATGTGGTTAGGTTAGCACAGAACATTTTTGTGCAGAATAGACCTACTTTGTTCCTATCTATTATATAACCAACATTCATTACTGAAGCCTTAAGTTTATATTTTAGATATCTAAGCAAAAATGTCAGAAAGGAGTTCCTTTATCTTTTTGTCCTTATTGTTAAATGGCCCTTATTCCTTTCTAATTGAAAAACAAGCAGGCTCAGTGGTAGAAGGCACTTTCTTTCCTGATCCCTTTCATTACAGAAAGAGTTTGGTTCTTAAAGAGCACAGGCTTTGAACTCAGATCTGCAATGGCTACTCAGGATCTCAGTATGATCTTAGGTAGGAATCTTAAACTTCAAAGCCCTAATTTCCTCATGGGAGTAATAGCCACAACCTTGACTAACTGCTGCTGGGGCTAGCAAATGGGACATCTGTGTGAGAAAGCGCTCTTTAGTTTGTTTTTTAATGTTTATTTATTTTTCAGACAGGGAGAGGAAGACAGAGAGACACACAGAATCCGAAGCAAGCTTCAGGCTCTGAGCTGTCAGCACAGACCCTGATGTGGGGCTCGAACTCATGAACATGACCTGAGCTGAAGTCGGATGCCTAAACAACTGAGGCACCGAGGCTTTAAATGGTAATGTCTTGACATTTGACACCCTTTCCACCATGACTTGTTCTTGTTTGGCCACTTGTTCATGGAACAAGAAATGTTTCCAGAGGGCCTAGTACATGGCAAATGTTGTCTATCTGCAATGAATGGTGGTATCTCTTAATACTTAGGGAAAATTAGAAAAAGGTGAAGTGATTGGTGTCTTTAAATTCTAACACAGGTTTTTAGGGAGAGGCAACTTGAGCTGGAAAATTAGAAAAGAATCCAAAAAGGGGTATTTATATGGACATGATGAAGAACATGAATATATGTTATGGTATGAAAGGAGATGAAGGTTTTGGCAGTGAACAGTGTGGGATATACCCAGGAACACCAGACTTTTCTGTCGTGGTGATGGTGATACCCTATGGACACAAATCATACAGGACCTTGAAAATCAAGCTAAGGAATATAGATTTCATTTTAGTAGGAAATAGAGAGCCTTTGACAATTTTGTATATAATAGTGGTATGATCAGAAACGGGGCTTCGAGAATGATGGCCCGAGGAGCTCAGGGAATACTTCCCCAGTGAAGCAGCATTTAAATCATGAAAATTGTAAAAATTATAAATAACAATTTAAAAACCACATGTCTCTGGAAATATTAAATGGGGAAATATTTATTCAATAAACTCTATGAGCTCTTAGTAAGAACAGTAAGAGTCTGTGGCATATTAGTCACAACCTACTCCTGCCGCTAATCAGCGTAAGGGGAGCTCTACTCCAGGCAGGTGTGCCTGAGAAGTTGGATGAAACAGTGGAACAATTTATGCCTGAGGGCATTGTCAAAAACAATAGAGCAATTACTTAGAAATTAGTGGGAGCTACCATTCAGAGGTTATGTTGGGGGCCCTCAAAACTGCCCTCAGTTCCACAATTCACTACGACAAATCAAAGGGCTCAGCATACAGTTGTACTCAAGGCTTGATTTATAGTTCAGTGCAAGGTGACCAATTAAAATCAGCAAAACAAAAGGTGAATGAGGTGAGGCCCAGAGGAAAGCAGGTGTAAGTTTCCAAGAGTCCTTTCCCAGTGGAGTCACACAGGATTTATTATTCCTTTCACTGCAGATTGTGGTGACATGTGAAAAGATGTTTAGCAGGGAAGCTCTTAAGAGACTTTGGTTTTTACCGGAGACTCGTCACCTAGGCACTCTGCCTAGCATGGACGAAAATTTCAGAATCCCAAAAGGAAAGCAGGAGAGACGCCTGGGTGGTTCTGTCTGTTAAGCGTCCAACTTCTGCTCAGGTCATGATCTCATGGTTTGTGGGTTCGAGCCCTGCGTCAGGCTTTGTGCTGACAGCTCAGAGCCTGGAGGCTGCTTCAGATTCTGTGTCTCCCTCTCTTTTTGTCTCCCCCTCACTCACGCTCTGTCTCTCTCTCTCAAAAATGAATAAACATTGAAAAAAAAAATACCAGACAAAAGGAAAGCAGGAGTTTAGCATAAACCACATTCTTTGTGCAAACAGTTTAGCCAAGGTGAACCTTTATTATCGGTTCTGGTAATAGTGGAAACCCTCACTTAAATCCAAGTTCCTAGATATGAATTACATCACAAGAGAGCTGTTAAAAATAATGCAATCAAACCTGACCTTCTGAAAGGTTAATGCAGATTTAATGTAGTGGGACTAGAGTAGAGAAGTACTGAACACAGACGAGAGAGTTAGGGGGGTTCTGCAATGGCCCAATCAAGAGGTACCGAGGAGCTGAAGGGCAGAGGAAGGGAATCACCAAATAGTGAGCAATGATTGTGCCTATATCATGCTTGATGTGGCCCAAACTTTCATTCCAGGAAAGGCTTCTTTCCTGTTACTCCCCTCACATGCCCTATGCTGCAGCTAAACTCAATACGCCCTGACTAAGGTGGTAGTAGGAGATCATGATGAAAAACGTGCAGTTACACTTTTACTTTTACCATTTCCTATACACATTTCCTATACTTATTCAACAAGTTAAAAAAAATCACAAAGTATTAGGAGAGGCTAGATTATGCTATTGCAGTGGTACTCAAGCTTAAGCTTGCATAGGAATATCCAGGAGGGATTTTTTAGTATATAGATTGCTGGGCCCCAGGCTGAGAGATTGTGACCGAGTATTCTGGAGTGGGACTTGAGAATTTGTACTTCTGATAAGTTCCTTAATAAGGTGGATGCTCTTGGTCAAGGGAACACACCCTGGGAATACCTGTGCTATTTTAGCAAACATTCCTCCAAATCCCTGTACTTTATCACAAGGTAAAGTCATACATGCTACTTGTCCATCACAGGACACCTAAGATAGGATAGAGGTACGGGAGGGTCTCTGCCCACATAGCCACTCAAGGACACAGGCTGGACTCCATATAGCTGCCCCATATAGAACCCCCCATATCATTGGTTGTCATAGAGGAAGACAGCCATAAAATCTCATGGCTACTCTTTCATGTTTGGCCTAGAGATGACACCCATCAGGTCTGCTCAGGGTCTATTGGCTAGAATGAGTCATATAACCCTTGAAATCTTCAGATTGCTGGAATGAAAAGGAAACTGGATACTAGTTAGATCCAATTCTCTAATATTGGAATTACATGTTTACAGTAATTAGCTCTAATTAATTGAACTGTGTTTAATGGAACACAAATGATCTACCTATACAAAGCTGCTGACCAAATCTTACTGTGGCTGATTAGAATATAGTTATAAATATCATTTTCTACAGTAATGAAAACAGTGTGATCTGCCATAAGGATAGACATATAGACTAACAGAATACAATAGAGAGCCCAGAAATAAACCCTTGCATATTCGGTCAAATAATTTTTTACAAAGTTTGCCATGGTGAAAGAATAGTCCCTTCAACATATAGGGCTGGGAAAAATGGATGTCCACATGTAAAAGAATGGAGTTGGACTCTTACCTTCTACCATATATAAAAAAATTATCCCAAAAGGGATTAAAACCTCAATGCAAGAGCTAAAACTCTAAAACTCTAAAAATAAAATATAGGGCAAATCTTCATGACCTTTGACTTGGCAATTGTTCCTTAAAGATAATTCTGGATATATAGGCAACAAAAGAAAAAAATAGGTAAATTGGACTTCATTAAAATTAAAACCTTTTGTGCATCAAAACATAATATGAAGAAGTAAAAAGATAACCCCTCAGAATAAAAGAAATATTTGAAAATCATAAATTTAGCAAAGGTTTAATACCCAGAAGGTGTAAAGAATACATACAACTCAACAACAGAAAGACAAACAATGTGATTAAAGAAACATACAAAAAACTTGAATAGATATTTCTTGAAAGACATATCAATGTATAAATTACCAATAAGAACTTCAAAAGATTTCAACACTATTAATCATTAGGGATATGCAAATCAAAAGCACAATGAGATAGCACTTCACACCTACTAGGACGACTATAATTAAAATCCAGAAAATAACAAGTGTTGCTGACAATGTAGAAAAATTGGAACCCTTCTACATTACTGATGAGGATATAAACTTGCGCAGCTGATATTGAAAACAGTCAAAAAGCTTAACAGAACTACCATATGACCTAACAATTCTAAAAGAATTAAAAACGGAGACTCCAGCAGAAACACATATATCAATGTTTATTGAGGCATTATTCACAATAGCCAAAGAGTGGCCAGAACACCCCAAGTAGCTATCAGCAGATGAATGGATAGACAAAATGTGATATATACACACAATGGAATATTATTCAGTCACAAAAAGAATGAAGTTCTGCTACATTGTAGATGAACTTTGAAAATATGCTAACTGAAATAGGCCAGACATAAAAGGACACAAAAGGATTCTATTTACATGAAATATCTAGAGTAGGCAATTTCATGGAGACAGAAAGTATATTAGAAGTTACAGAAGGAATAATGGGGAATTATTGCATAACAGATACATAGTATGTATTTGGGGTAATGAAAAATCTTAGATAGCAGTGATGGTTGCAAACATTGTGAAAATGCCACGGAATTGTGCACTGAATTGAATATATGAAAAAAGGAAGATAAAATTTTATGCTATATTATACATATAATATAAAATATGTCATATTATACGTATAACATAAAAATTAAAAAGAAACAAATATTGATTTTATAGTGCCTATGTATCATAGTAAAAATAACAGGAATAACATTCTAACATGAATATCAAAATTGTGTCTGGCATAATATATACCAGAACATGGACCATACCCTCAAATAATAGGAGAAATTCTTTTTTTCCCACTATTATTAATAAAACTATCCTATTTTTATGATTAATGATATTTAATGATATCATTACATTATCATTTATCTGTAACTTAAGTTTCTTTGAGAAAAACCAGATGGAGTTAGGCGGCCAGCCAGCAAAGTAGAATGGCTATGAGCACAGATCTTGCAGTTGGAGTGTAAGGGATTTGAACCCCAACTCTGCCATTCATTACCTGAGTGACCTTGGGTAAGTCACGTAGCTCCCTGTGTCTCAATTTCCTCATTTTGAAACAGAGCTAATAATAGTACTTACCTCTTATGTTGCTCTGAAAGTTAAATTAATACTTATGAAGTACATAAAATGGTGTGCCTGTTTCATGGTAAACATGCTATGTAAAATAAAATTTCTAACACTTTTCACCTACTTAGATACAGGATGATGCCCAAATCTCTCTCCTCTCAGGGAACAGGGGAGTTGGATTGCACACCTCCCTGAAGGGTTCTACAAGGTGGAGATGGAAGTAGGAATCTCTTGACGTTGAAATCCCAGGAGTCCACCAAAGCAGTTGCTGAGAGGGTTTTCCAAGTCCAATTGGGCAAAAAGCTATGGCAGGCAGAGGGAAGCCAAGAGGAATGGCCATAGACTCAAGAGCCAAAAAAAAGAAAGAAAAAAGTGAACCTATGAACCTAAGAATATCAAGTCAGCTGTTAACCGGAAGAGGTATGGGTCAACTGCCTATAATTTCACTTCTTGTCTAAAAGTTGCTTTTATGTGAAAACCACAGCTATTGAACTAAGAGGCAGATTCAGTCATTTGTTCATTCAATGAGCACTTACACATACATTGTACTCTGCACTGAACACCACATTGCATGTGAAATGAGATGTGAAGCCTTCAGATACGCCGATATATTGTTACAAGGAAAAGAACCTTTGAGACATAGGAGGGATCCCATGGAACGCTGACATTATTGCTCTTGTTTTTAAAAGGAAGTGAAAAAGGATACTGAATATTTCTTGCATGATGTCTCAACAAGGAAATTCTTACACCTAGCTTGAAAAAGAAAAAAAAAAAAAAAGGAAGATTAAATCAACTGTGGGAATAAATCTCTTTTGACCCGGTGACTTATCTAAGCAGAAAGTCGCTTCCCTTGATGGTAGTTGAGATGCCTTGTTTGTACTCACTTGATCCCTGGACTCTTTTACCCTGCCCCCAACTCCCATTTGCCTGAAAATAGTTAAAAGGCAAAGCAGTAAATCAGGAAGTCTCCAAACACAGCAGGGTTCAGCTGACAGTACAGCAGGGTTAGGGCTGAAAACTGAAGTCATCTAATTTCATTTTCAAAGCTGAACATCTAATGGTGGATTATCATTAATGGCAGACAGCATGGTGTCAAAGGGTTGTGTCAGGCTCCAGACCTTTTCGTGCTTTACATTCCTATGTTTAATCAAAGGTTAACCAAATCATTGCTGGTAGCAACCTGCAGCTTCAAGGGTCTGTGGGTGGTCTGTCTCTGCCACTGAGGCAGCCACTGCTGATAAGAAAAAGAATACACTTATAGTCCATATATACACATTCCTGGATGTTTACCACTTTACAAAAACTGTAACATGTAACTGCCTCATGAGCTGCTGGGGCTGGAGAGGCTATGCCATTTTATCTCCAATTGGGAACTAATTTTATTATTTGAATGTATGATTATTGACTTATTAAATCATTTCTTTAATTTGTTTAGTCAAACAAACAGCAAATTGTCCAAAGTATTTATTATTATTATTTTTTTAATTTCTTGCTTCTTTCCCAGGCCTTATTTCAGCGGCTTCTCCAAGTGGCTGGTAACTTTTTCCTTAAATTTTTTTAATGTTTGTTTATTTTTTGAGAGAGAGACAGGGCATGAGCAGGGGAAGGGCAGAGAAAGAAGGAGACACAGAATCCGAAGCAGGTTCCAGGCTCTGAGCTGTCAGCAACAGAGCCTGATGCGGGGCTCGAACTCACAAACCACGAGATCATGCCCTGAGCTAAAATCTGACGCTTAACCAACAAGGCACCCAAGCATCCCTGCAAGTGATTGATAACTTTAAGGAGTTTCCAGCTAAGCTCTTTGCTAGGCCTCCAAAGACAAAAGTAGGAGAAAATTCCTGCAGGTGAGTTCTCAGCTGATGGCAGGGACAAAACCTGGGCTGGTCTACTCTATGGTGTGCTGGTCCGGTAGGAATTCAGTGGCAAAAGTAAAGGGAGATAAAAATTTTCTTAAATACACAGCTGGAGGTTTTTCATTGTTTATAGGTAGGGAGGCCAATCAGCAGTGGTTCTCAAACTTCAGAGTGCATAACAATCACCTGACGGCTTGTTAGAAATGCCGGTTTCTAATGTTAAACCTCCTGGGGATTATTTAACCTGGCCCCTCATTTCACAGATGCAGAAATCAGGGCAGGACAACAGAGGGTCAAGCCCTCTGCCCAACAGCACTCGTTGGTCAGCAGAACTGGGATTAGAATCCGAGTGTCCTGACTCTCTGATGTGGGTAAGTGTTCAGAGTTGAATGAAATAAGATTTTGTCCTTAACCTTGACAGACACATAAGCAGAGCATTCAATTCATTGTGATAATTACTATATTAGTAGGGTAAACAAAGGGCTTTAGGACTAGAGGAGGGAGTAACTGCTGGCCACAGCCAGGAGATGTTGAGGGTGTACTTGAGAAGTGGGGTTTGTCTCTCTCTCTCCCTCCCTAAAATAAAAAAGGTCTGGGGGCACCTGGGTGGCTCAGTCAGCTGAGTGTCCAACTCTTGATTTGAGCTCAGGTCCTGATCCCAGAGTCCTGGAATGGAGCCCGGTTTCTGGCTCTGAGCTGAAAGTGGAGTCTGCTTAAGATTCTCTCTCTCTCTCTCTCTCTCTCTCTCTCTCTCTCTCTCTCTCTCTCTCTCTCTCTCTCTCTCTCTCTCTTTCCTTTTTTCCCATGCTCCCTCTGCCCCTCTTCCTGCTCATGCTTGCTCTTTCTAAAATTAAGAAAAAAAAGAAGAAAATAAAAGTAAGGCTTTACCAAACTGAGTGAAGTGATAGCAAGCATTTAAGAAGGAGTTTGGGTGGGGCGCCTGGGTGGCTCAGTCGGTTAAGCGTCGACTTCGGCTCAGGTCGTGATCTCGCGGTCCGTGAGTTCGAGCCCCGCGTCGGCTCTGTGCTCAGAGCCTGGAGCCTATTTCAGATTCTGTGTCTCCCTCTCTCTGACCCTCCCCCGTTCGTGCCCTGTCTCTCTCTCTCTCTGTCTCAAAAATAATATATAAACATTAAAAAAAAAAAGGAGTTTGGTTAGGAGAATGAAAATTATGCATGTGTCTGTAATACACTTGTGCTCAGTGTCCGTGCTGGATTGCAGGACAGGGCAAAGGCTGAACATGGCTGGAGAAGTAGGTTAAGAAGTGCACCTTAAAGAGCCTTGTATGATATTCTAAGGAACCATCACTAAATCCTAAAGGTGAGTAGTTCTCTACTTTACCATCAGGAGAATCACCTGGATGGCTCTTTAAAACACAGATTGCTGGGCCCCACTTACAGAATTTCTGATTAAGCAGCCCTGGGGTGGGGTACAAGAGTGTACTTTTCTAACAAGTTCCCAGGTGATGCTGCTCAAAGGATCCCACTTTGTAAACCACCGCTGCTGATCATAGCCAAAAACAGTTTTAAAAAATAAAGAACATAATAGCATTCAAGTTGTGGAAAGAAAATCCAAGGTGGGGTAGAGAAATTAGAGTATGCTGGTTTCAGGGAAGTAAGAATCCACATCCCCCGTTTGTTGCCATTTATCCTGTAGAGCATTGTGTGCTAGGAGCTAAATTTCTAGCTTTCGTTTAACATACTTAAACTATACAATTGCCAAGTCTTAAGCATAAGGCTTTGGTTTGACTAAGTGTTAGAATTACAGCTAATAGCCTCTCAAAGATAAGAAGAGGTAAAGATTGTTGGGCGGTGCTGGGACCAGCTCTTAGCTGCTGATGCAGAGAAACATTTCCACTGCGGCGAATGGAGTTTGGGCACAGCTGGCTCTACATTAGCTGTGGTGCGGGAAAGGACCCGTATCTCTCTTTCACTTCTTCTAGGCTCCACTGGTCCTGTATATCAGGATCCTTAGCAGCCTCAATTTGACCTCACCATCTAGCATAAAGGAAAGTCACCTAAATGTAGCTTAAAATCTGAACTCCTCATCCCAGCTCTCCAAATTCTTTTCAATCCAGATAACTTCTGTTACCACAACCTTTAAACATAACTTGTTTATGTTTGAGAGCCTGGTTATCTTTCCAAAAATATGCCATTTTTCATACCAATAATACTACTGCCTTTCTCCATTCCTGTCCAGTCACAAACCCTACCCATCCTTCAAATCCCAGCTCAGAATCCTCTTCCTTGGACCCTCCCCGTATTTCTCTAGCCTGCACTGATCCTGCCAATTGTGAGGTTCGATAACGGCAATTGACTTGTAACTCACACTTTACTCCTCAACTGTGCATATTTCCGACTCCTGCTCAATGTTTCTTTATCCATCTTAGCTGCCAACCCCAGCTCCTCAAAGTCATCTGTGCTACCCAGGAAATCAGCAAGGTGCTTTGCACAGAGTAATTAGATTCTCAAGTACTGATCCATAATATCAGTCCATGTCAATGAAAACAAGTACAGCTAAAACCTGAATCAAACATACATTTTAAGTGGCACAGTAAGGCATTGTAGCAAATTACCTAAAATTTTAAAAATTAAAGTAACCTAAACGTCTTTGGTGGACATTCTATTGCCCATCCTCACCGTGTTTTCTCTATGGAAACATCATCATTACACCATTATGTTTGCCTGTCCCCATTTTTACAAACATTTTTCTTCTCTTTGCTTTAACTTTTTTTTTTTTTTTTTGGTAGTTTTAAGCTTCTGAATTGCAAGCCCTCTAATCATAGAGAGAGGCAGGATTAGTACAGATACAAAATCTTGAAACTCCAGACAGGAGTAAAGTACCCTCAACATTCCCACCTCAGACCCCCCCCTCTATCTGTGTCTGGGACCAGCTCCAACTTGGCTCTGCTCCTGGATTACGTGGCGCCCAGACCTCCCTCTCCCTGGCAGACCCCTACGCTCGCCCAGCTACAATAGCATCATTTTGCAGATCATTCCCAGATCTACCTTTCTAAGCCAACCTTACTACTCCTCCTGTCCAGACCTGCACTTTAAGCTTTCAGATGTTTTTGCCCACATGTTTAACAGCCTGCAAACCTATCATCATATGGATAAACATAATGCTTGCTGTCTCCCCCAAGGCCACATTCCTATCTTGCTTGTCTTCATTTGTAGTATGAGCTTCACAGCCCTGCAATTGTCATAGGCAGCCAGTGCGGAGGTCACTGTATTTCTCTTGGTTCATTTTTGTCTTCTGTACTTTGTCGATAATATTTACAAAATATCCACATTTATCATAAAAGGTGAAATCCATGCCTTGCTAGCCACATGGAGGAATTATGCTAATACTGATCTCCCTTTTCTTTTGTCCATTTGATTTGGATTGTTTTTTCTGTCCACACAAAATGTGGCTGTCAAAGATTCTAACATGATTAATTCACACACATGTTCACACCATTTCTCTACAGGATTTTATAAACTCTTTAAAAAATGAATGGCTTCAGGGTTAGCCACATGTGTATCCTTATTTGCATTCTTTGTCTTCTTCTTTTGGACTCCTGGAATCGAGATAAACATTGGGTTACCTTCAACCCCTTCATTCTCTTTATTAGCGCTATACTTTCTTTTATGACATCTGAAGTCTAGTGCAAACTTTTTCTTGAGTTTAGAAACTATTTTAAGATGCTTATCCACCAAAGATCAAGAATTCACTGAAGCATCCTACTTGCAACAGCAATCTTAAAAAGATAGGGAGATATACTGATTATTTTTAACTTTCCACTAATAATGAACCTAGGTTAATCATTGATACATTTAACTGGAACTTTTTAGATTGTATGGGAAAACAAAAAATCATGGGCCAAACACTGTAAGAACTTGGAAGGAATACCTTGAGATGATGGGAGAATAGACAGTTGCAACGTTAGTTTTCCCTCCCTTTTCTTTTTTGTGTTCTAGCATTTATCATGGTCTTTGATGCATAATAGGTACTAAATAAATATTGGTATAATGTATTAATTCACATGAAAATAATGCATAAAAAGTAGTAGCACATGGAAGTATTCCTAGTGGTTCCAAAATATGCAGTGTTCTTAATTCAAAATGCTATAGTTATAATTTCCGTGTTTTGAAAACAACACTGAGGATGCAGCCAAAATATATCATGTACCCTACATTTAGAAAATCTTGTTAGTTTATGTTTCATCTTAGAAGAATGGAATTTCTAATTTATTTCCCAGAGTTTTGTCAAAAGGGTGGTATTGATTACAATGTTTTATTTATACTTGGGAATCTCTCTAAGGTTTAAACTCAGCTTGAAAGCAGGGTCATGAATCTGTTCTTGTGTAAGTATAACACAAAGTTGCTATAATCAGATAACTTTAGTATTCACATTAAAATTAAAAATAACATTGAAGTCATTTTAGGTAGACAGTTTGCAATGGCTCCCCTGAGTCCCCTTAAATAATTTTATGTTCTGGAGACATCTGAAACTTTGATTGATGCATTGATAAATGCTTTCTTCTGTTTTAGATAACGAAGAAACCATTGACTAAAACTAAAGCCAAGTTTTGCCTTTAAAATGTCCTCCAGTGAATGTCAAACTGTATCAAAGCCTAATTCACACTGCAGTACATATCATGAATATGGTACTCATCATAAATCTCAACTTTAAGTCCAAATCTTATAATGACAAGTCTGCTTTCAAACACTTATGTTGTTGGTGAGATCTCTCTGAAGACTGACTGAAGGGATTACAAGGTCATCTTTGGTTCCAGGGAAATCCATAAACTTGTGAATAAGAAGCCCTTATTTTTCCAGGGTCTTAAGAGTCATGATAAGGAATATGTTAATAACCTGCTCTGTAGGTTTCCTGTCTTAGATGTCTGGGTTTGATCACATCTCGGGTAATAATTTTGCTTCATAATTATTTAAAGTGAATCATTTGGAAACGTGGATAGCTAGAGTGACTTTGGAAATAATATTTGAGGTTACCTAGAACTCAAGCTAATTCATTAATTTCAATCTGTTTTAACTAATGTCAGTTCCAACCAAAGTTAGTGTATTTTCAGCATTTCCTTGATTATTCATATTATTATTAATGCTTGTTTGTCTCAAGTTCTTTCATAAGTGAGCTTAAACTAATACTGACTATTAAATCTAATTCAGATTGCAGTAATGACATACACAAAAGCTTTCTCTGCATCAGTTCTCTGATTGAGAAACTAGATTTTCTCTCTCCCTACAAATTCCATTATTCCTAACCTGAGAATAACTGGTTCCCTAGCCCCTTGAATGATGCCCTAGTTCTCAGCATTTGCAGTGAACTCAGCCTTACATTTTCAGTGGACATACTTGATCTTTCTTGCTTCTGTGCCCTTGCCTTCAATGCCCTTCCTTTCACTTGCCTCAGGTCAGAAAACCTTTTCCTGACAGTTTCAGTACCAAGATCTCATTCCCTTTATTTTTAGTTTCCTGACACATTTAGCTGTTGGTACGACTTTTTTTTTTCCCACATGTCATTCTCAAAAAGGCAAAAACAATGTGGTTTTTCCTGAGTATTTCACCCAGAGCCAACTGAAATACTCAGTATACAGTAGATGCTTCCCACATGCTGATGAGCAAGGGGACATCAATGCATTTGGGAAAACTTCTTAGTAAAGTTGCCTTATCCCTTCACAAATTCTCTGTTAATCCCCTAACCAACTGTTTGTGTTGAAAACAAACAGTAACATGAATTACTGTTACATGGTACATCCTACCACTCTCCTTTCTGATTATCAATCCAAATAGGAACAATCTGGAATGATATTGCCCAAGGGCAGGCACTTGGAAAGAAAAGGGAAGAAAATCAGGATAATGGCTCATCTTTAGGCTGATAATTCAGGATTGATCTTACTGATTAACAATCATAATTTATTATGTAATTCTGATAGAAAAAGGATTTTTAGTTTAGACACAGAGCTTGAAAGAAGTTACTCTATTTATAAAATTGCAAAAAGAAAGAGCTGGGGAATTGTGCCTGCTTGGTGCTATGTGTTAGATTTTTCTAGCTAAGTTATTCCTGAAACAATCTAGATATGGAAGTCTAGTTACTCTTCTGGAAGTCTGGTATTCTTGTTTCTTAGACTAGTAGCAAAGCAGAAGCAGCCTGTTGAATTAAGTGGAGCTGAAACCAAGCCTTCCTGCACCACACCTGTTAATCACTGAAATGAAAGGCCAATTCAAAGATGTAACACAACACTGTTGGTCGTCAAAACCTGCTTGAATTACCACAGATTCATTTATGACTCTCTTGGGAGCATCACTGCTGCGAAATCTATCAAATTAGGAACTGCCCCCAAATTCTGCTCAGTAAAGAATGCAAACATTTCACTCAAATGGCACTTGTTTGTCAAATGGGCAAGGGCAGGGAAATTGATGAGGGTACTAATTATTCTTGAAAGAGCCAGAAAGGAGTGAAGAACATTCAAAGACTTCATAAAGAAGTGAGGAGCAAGGGAGTGAATTTCCCCAAACTTTAAAAGGCTTCAGATCCACAGACAGCAGGGCTGGTAAGCAGGGCAGGGCTTCCTCAATTAGAAACAGGTCTCCTCCTCTGTTGCAATCCTGACATTTCCCTTGTGGATTAAGACAGAGTTGAATTTTTGAAAATTGTGAAATTTTATGTTTTCTTTCAAACACTGAATATTTATGCATAATAGGGTTATATAGACCATAACTATTTTGTCTAATCTTTTGTTCTTCGTGGGTTTTATAAAAATTAATGTCATTTTGCCCAAATACCAGAAAGGAACACCATGGTAGTTTAAGTGGTGAAGGCTTTCAGGGAAAGTAGGGTTCAGCTACTCACTATTTAAGCTAGCTATGCTAATAAGCAACTCTGGGCCTAAGTGAAACGACTCAACCTAGACATGGCTAAGTAGAACTTGGTTTTCAATCAACAGGTACTTGCCTCTAACAAGTTAAGAAATTCAAGAAGAGTTGGAATAAAATTCTTTGACTTAATAAACTAATACAAACTGGCAACTAGTTTTTTGTTCCACGCAAGAGTAAATAAAATATCCATATTATCTTCTGGTTCCCTTCTCTAGATATAAGATAAAGAATATACTAGAAAGCAAAGACCTGAAAGAGAAATACCTTGAGAAAGCAGGCATCCATTGATATAGGGGAGACCTTAGGCTCATTCTGTCTAGGTGTGTTTTAGTTTTTAATGGGACATAAAGATGAAGAAAACTTCCAAGCCTAAAGAAATGAAGTCTTATTGTTAGGAAATCAAGTGATTTAACTGGTGTTGAGGATGGAAAATGTATTTAGATTGGAAAATACTTAAATGCATGCCAGAGTAGGATGAGCTATCTGATATCCATTAAATTTTGCCAGTGAGAGAGCAAACAGTTTTTAATGAAAGTTTGCCACTTGCAAAGCACTGTGGCATGCTCTCTGAGGACTTGTGCTTGCCCTCAAATTGGTTATAATTCAGTAGTGTTGTAAGAAATACATGACAATCTAGTGAGATAATGTTTAGTTTAAGACATAGCATAGGAAGAAATGTCATGTGAAAGTATGAAGATAGGAAAACCAATTCTCCATGCTGAGATAGTGAAGAATGTTTGTGGCAATTAAACATGCATAGTTGCTTACTTTGCCTAATTGTGGAAACGTTCTTGTTGAACTATGCTCCTCCGCTTCTGAATTGACCCTCAAGTCTTTCATTATTGATTTAATGGGGAGTATAGCGATCTTGCCAAATCCTCTTCTCCCCTTTCTTACCTGCTATGTCACCTCTTGACCATTATGACACAGGGTGGTTGATATAAGGTTTTGCACAGTGACCATAATTATTTTATCCATTATAAAATATTTAAACTACATGAGGAACTCAGATCTAGGCATATTCAGATAAAAGGTAGGTTTGGGTTATTAAAAGAAACTACCATGATGAGTTACGGTTGGATGACCCCATTTGAACTAAGGAATTATCTTGGAAACATGCTCACATAGGACAGAAAAGACATGTTCTTCCAAGAGGCTTTGCCAAAGCTTGTTCTAGGCCAGTACATTTGATCTCAATGATCTCCCACAACTGGGACTGTGGCTCAGTAAAATGGAATTATATCATCCCTAGTTTCCTAAAATAAATATAAATTAGGGGTGGCCATCTGGACATGCACCGGTGCCCGTCAAGCCAGGGCAGTAGATTCTGTCTAAGGATGCCCTGATCATTGTTTCAGAGATGCAACCAAAGGCAGGAAACAGTTTCCCAGACAGGGTGGATTATTCAACGGACTTATAAATGTTTTATAGCTATTTAATTTCACAACCACGAGGTCTGGATTACAGGGAATTATATCCAAACTAGGACAGAAAATCTATAATAGATGCAATCCAGATCGATTCCTGGATAAAGATAGTGACTTAAATCTTTAAATAATGTTTTGTTTTGTTTTGTTTTGTTTTGTTTTGTTTCTGAAAGGGTTGCTAGATTGGCCAAGCATAGGTCCATGGAATAGCAGAGTGCACCCACTATCTCAGGCAGATTATTAGCATTTCTTTTCATAATAAGTCTTCACTGAATACTTGATAATTAATTACATGTGTTGTGCTCCTTTCTTTTTGGCCATGTCTAAAGCAGTAATTGATAGGTTGTTGTCTGGTTATTTTCTTGTATGTCAGAAAAGAAATATCAAGCAACTAATTGACACAGAAATTTTCTGCCCAGTTTTGTGTGCCCAGGGGACCTCAGTTGTAAGAAAGACTCAAACAGAGAGTGAAAAGTGGGTAGGAGAGCACTGTCCTTGGATGCCTTTCTATGAGAGTTATTGGTTATAATGTTACCTCTCTTCTGCCATTTAAATCTTCCCCTCTCTTGTGTTTTCTTTCCCCTGCTTTGAACTTTGGGCAATAATCAAGACTTCGACCTATTCTTTCTCTCAGCAGTCCCCAGAGATATTGGAGAAGCTGAAGGTTTGGACTGGCCACAAACAACCTTATGCATTTGCCAGATTAGCCCACTCTTGTCAAAACTGTCATGTTCTCAAATCTTTTTTTTATAGAAGAACGATTCCCTTGGTTGGAGGAAGATTTTTCTCACCAGAATTTTAAAGAGTTAAAAAGAATTTCCTCATACAGACCACTCCTGCAGAAACCAAATCATTCACAGCTTGTATATGATTATAAAGGAAGTCTCCTCTCAATAGACAGTATCAGCTCCAAAGCCAAGCAAACAAGCTGAGTTCCATTCAAAGCAATAAGAACACACACTCTATGCTTCCTCTTTTCTGAAAATAGCTTAGCACCTTCAAAATAATGATATCCTCAAAGAATTGTGATGAGCCAAGGAATGAGAGCATGGGGCTGGTCTCCATCAAACCCTGGGCTTGCTAAGTATAGCTCTATTGGACTGCGCAAAAGACTTGTACAATATCTCTCCCAAATGTGATTAAAATAGACCGATGTATAGTTTCTGAGTAATTTACCAGCCCTTCCCCCTTTTTATCATAATGGATTTATGTTAATCATCATCTTTGTCTTCAGGGATCTCATTTTGAGCTCAACAAAGTTGTGAAAATATCGACTGACTTCTCCAGTTTCTGCTCTAACATCCTTTATCAGTCTTGGATGTATAATGTTTGGCTTGGTGCCCTGTCAATTATAACATCTAACACTTGCAGAGTTCCAGCCAAAGCTGTTAGCACAGTCTTACTCTCCATTTGATATCCAGAGCAATTTAATCCCCACTTAAGCTAATCTCACTCCTCCCTGTCCACCATGATTTTGGATGGGGAAAGGATAATTGTTCTGCTATTTTCCTACCTCCTTGGGTTTCATTTCATTTCAAAATTATGCTCTTTTTTACTCTTCTGAAGACAGTGTTTGCTATCACTAGTTACTTGCATATAAAAGAAACCTGATAAAGTTTAATGAAAAGAATTGCATCTTTCATTAAACCAGAAGTGATCTCAAGGAATAAAAATACGTATTGTCCTTGCAGCTATAGGTTTGAGGAAATAAAAATTAAAATAATAATTATAATTTGGGCTTATCCACTTGGCAAAATAAAAAGAGAGGATAGATTATTGATGGAAATATAATTGGTATACCCTTTCTAAGAAAAAGCAGGAAGGATGTATCAAGAGTTTTCAAATGCTCATTTATTTTAAGTACCTTCACCTTAAAATGTTTACCCTGAGATGATTATTAAAATCATGGGCAAAGAGACTGATGAACAAGGAGACTTTGCTAAACCATTCCTTGTAATCAAATTTCCTACAATAGGAGATTAATCGGTTATACTCATGGAATAAAATATTATGTGGTGTTAAAAATCATGCTTTAATGTAAAATTTTTGTACCTTTTAGTAAAAATTGAGCAGATTATAAAAGTTTACATATAGAATAAGTCTCTATCCATGTAATCATACATATATTTATACTGAAATAAAAATTTTTGTATCTTTACAGGGGAAGTTATTTTTTTCAAGTGTCAAGTTTTTAAATTTTGTATACTCTTTTATGATCAGAAATGTAACATAATTTCCCTATTTAAAAATATACAGAGCAATTATATAAGCATTTGTAAACATTGATTGTAAGTGTAAAGAGACCATCATTTGCAGGTTTTGACTTTTAAAATCAAGTCTATCACCTTAGACTTCAAAAGCAAGGCTAACAAAAGTATGTCCTATAATAAATTATCATAATACACATTTTTGAAAACTGATAACTGATGTTGCTCTAAAAATAGAAGACTAAAATAAATTATTCAAAGACAATGATTCTTTAATATTCAGTCATTTGGTGTAAAGTATTCTTTTTCAGAAATACTGTGCTATAAAAGTTTGCAGAGTGGATATGTGGGAGTTGTCTTTCTACAACTAGTTAACAAAATTACCAGCCAGGTCTCTGGGTGTTAAGAAGATGACCTAAATACAAAATGCTATTGCTCTGTTTAAAGCATGTGCAGAAAGGCAAGTTGACAGCCTTCTTCCAACTGAACAAGCACAGTAACATATGAACACTGGACCTTCATTAAAGATCTATTCATTTCAACAGTTTTTAAGTGAGATTCTCCTACATTCCTAACTCTGTCTTAATCATATAGATAAGAAGAGGTGTAAGAGTGGTTGCATTCTAAACTCAGGGATTAAAATCTTTCATTTTTAAATGTTTATTTATTTTTGAGAGAGAGAAAGAGCCCGCAGCAGGGGAGGGGCAGAGAGAGAGAGAGGGGGGGGATAGAGGATCCAAAACAGGCTCTGTGATGACAGCAGAGAGCTCGATGTGGGACTCGAACTCACAAACCTTGAGATCATGACCTGAACTGAGGCCAGTCGCTTAACCGACTGAGCCACCCAGGAGCCCCAAGAGTTAAAATCTTAAATAATAAACAGCAGCATGAAAGACAGATATTATATGATTTCACTCATATGTGGAATTTGAGAAACACAATCGATGAATATAGGGGAAAGGAAGGAAAATACAATAAAAACAGGGAGGCAAACCATGAGACTTAAATACAGAGAACAAGCTGAGTGTTAATGGAAGAGAGGTGAGTTTGGGGTGGGGTAAAGGGGTGATGGGCATTAAGAAAGGCACTTGGGATGAGCACTAAGTGTCATAGTAAGTGATGAATCACTGGGTTCCACTCCTGAAACCAAGACCGCACTGTATATTAAGTAACTTGAATTTAAATTAATAATAAAAAAGAAGTGTGACACAGGAAAAAAAAAGACGAAACAGCACAAACGAAAACATTAGTAATAAACAGACTTGAGGAGGTGGAAAAATCATGGAAATCAAAGGCATAGCAAATCATAAAAATGGTCAAAATGGTATCAAGAAAAGGTTACTGGAAAGTCTGAGTATTGTTAGTATTGAGTACAGTGGAAATGCAAACTCAACCATAGGGCCGTGTGTAAGGAGAACAGACACAAGGAAAAGCAAGGAAAAACTGGAGCCTGTAAGGTTGATGTGAAACCCACATGGAGGAAACTGTGGACTGACTTGCTGCTCCTGAGCAGCTGAGCCAGGATGTAAGACTCACCTGTGCAGCTGCAGCAGCATCTTGGGCTCTCCTCTCACCTAAAAAGATGCTTGTGCAAATACATCGCCTTCCTCGTCCTCGTTCAGCTTCTCTACTCTTGGGACAAATGTGTTAGCTTCTTCTTCTTCTTCTTCTTTTTTTTCTTTTAAGTTTATTTTGAGAGAGAGGGGGAGAGAGAGAATCCTGAGTAGGTCCCGCGCTGTCAGTGCAGAGCCCAATGTAAGGCTCAAAACCGCAAACCATAAGATCATGATCTGAGCCAAGACCAAGAGTCTGAGGCTTAACTGACTAAGCCACCCAGGTGCTCCCAAAAGTGTTGGCTTCTCGATGAAGAGTACAAGTGTTTCCTTCAGGACACTTCCATCCTCAAAGTTGGAGTCTTAGAAGAGTGGAAGAACTTGGATGAAATGTTAAGCAATTTCAGTTCTGGACTTTGCTCTTTTCTGGGATTAAATGACCCCAGGCCAGTCACTCAACTTCTCTGGTGATCAATTTTCTCATCAATAAGATGAAAGAAGTTGGGTCACTTCTAAACTGGCAAGCATTACTAGGAAAGTAATGCCTGTAACAAGGAAAGGAATATACAAAAATTATACTGGGAGAGGCTGTTCACAGCCTTGTTACTACTAATGGAGTTTCTGAAATTCAAATCACAGGCAGGTCAATCAGAGGTGACCATGTGAAACAAGGCGAGACAGAAAGATGGAGTGTAGTGGAAATAATAAGATGGAGAGTTGGGAGACTGAGGCTTTTGTCCTGGCTTTATCAGTCTCCTTAAGCTAAACTCAATCATTTAGCTTAGGAGAGTCTGTTTTCTCCTCCACAACATGAAGGCGAGAGGCAGTGGTGCTTATCGTGACTCACAATGAAATCCCCTCAGGAGCTTTAAAATATGTTGAAGTACACGTCCCATCACCAGAGATCTTGATTTAATTGATCTGAGATGTACCTAGACATCAGGATTGTTTAAAGCTCCCCAGATTGTAATGGGCAGCTAAGCTTGTGAATTCTTTATTAGAATTTGCTTTGGAAAATGGCAGTATGATTTAAGGGTTGTGGGAAGGCTTCCCCCCACCACACGCCAAGTATGTCTGTTACAAACCTGTCAGATTGCATGTTAGCTAACCCTTAGAGATTCATCCCTTTGGGTATTGAAGCCTCTTAATTACTTATTAAAATTCACTTGCTCCTGCTAAATGTGACACCTTGAATTTACAGTAAGTATATCTGACTTAGAATTGTAAAAACTAACTTGGAAAAAAATCTCAGAGGTCACAGTTCAAACAGGCAAGTATTTTTATTGTGATTTTTATAGATAAGAAGCAAATGCAGGGATGTCTTCGGTGTTAGGCTTTTCAATAGCATTTATTTTGGTGTGGATGTGGGAGGGGTTTTAATTAACGTTCTCTCTCTTACATAAGATTTTTTTCAAATAAGAGGTTTGGGACTGTAATTATGTGACCATGCATTTTAAAACGCCAGCTGGGCTTTTATCTCAATCTATTCTAGAGTTTAAAATCCTTTTTTGGATGGGGATTCCCACAAATGACGTTTTAGCCTTTAATGTGTCTCATTTATCTAAATAAGCATTTCCTGCTCTGATTTATCATCACCCTGTGATTGCTTCCTATGATCTACCTTTCACTCTTTTTGCCTTTCATCTTAATCCACAATATATCTGCTCTGCTGGCCAGAGAGAACATGTCACTGCCAGATTCCAAAGCCAAATGATCTCCCCCCTTATATCAGAAGACATAAACAGTTGTCATGTAATGTACATGTCTGTTCTCAAAGACATGTTGGGCATTTTGCCTGTCTGGGAATTGTTTGGGGTTCTTTTGGGGGGGGTGAATGGATCCAATTCTATAAACTTGTAACACATTAAATTAATTAATACCTAAAGGTAATGTTCTAGTCTATTTAAGGTTTGGCTATTCTAACTGGAGCACACCCAACTCTCCCCTCTAATCAGCATGGTCCTATCCAAATCTGAAACTATCTGAATAAAACTGGAGGTATCTTAGTACCACATGCTGGTGAAGAGATGTTTGCAGAGGGACGACCTCATCAGGAATTCCACTGGAAGGAATTCTAACCAGCTCACACAAGCAGGAGGTTATGACTAATACATGTACTACTTTGAGACCTAAATTATAATTGGAATCACAAAAATCTTCTTGTCAAAATTCTATTGCTGGTTTACTCCTCCAACAGGAGAAAACAATCCTTTTTCTGCACAAAAATAAACATTTGAATAATTTTTTAAAATCTTCATCGGCCTGATGTTTTTCTTCCTTTAAAGATACAAAGGTTAGTGCAGTATTATAGTACATTATATACTGTTTACGTTAAGACATTTCATTTATATAAAGGACACTGCTCTAATGTATTCAGCTCACAAACTACTTAATATGTTATACGCTCCAGTCTGAGAGAGAAACAATCCCTTAAGATTTTCATAAATATGAACAAGAGTTTTCCATTGACTGGTCTCAAGAAATCATTTTTTAAATAATTGAATGAGCAATAAAAAATTGTTGATGATACCTATCCAAGAAGAACTAAAAAATGCATTACTTTCACTTGGAAAAGTTATTAATGTGACCTAAGGTGCTATAGTTTTAAGGCTTAATATTTGAAGAGGCTTGGGAATTTTCCTTGGAATCTTAGGATTTATTCATGAATTAATGACTTCTCAAATTTCAGTTCTTTCCTTTTCATTTGAATCAAATAATGTGCAAAAAGCATTTTAATAAAATGTGTTTGAAAACCCAGAGTTTTCAATTACAGTCATCAACATAGAATGATATGATAAGCATTCCTGAGTTCTAGTCTTTATTCCATCATGTACTCCTTGTATGAAAATTGGAAGTTGCCTCTTTACAAAGCTCTCATATTCTCATTTGTAAAATTTGTTGTGTGAGAATGAATGATGATGTATGTAAAACACCTTGAAAAGTTCCTGACAAAATAGCAGCTACTAAAGAGAAAGAGCCTTGTAAAACAAAACATGTTTATCCATGGGATATTTGCTACTTAATAAAATACCCCTCCATTAAGGATTCTATCAAGTTTTATCTTCTCCAGAGTAATGTTTCCCCAAACATGGCAAAACCTGATCTCACCACTTCCTCCTCATTCTTAAAGTCTCTTCACTCTTTGCTACTTGATTATATTCAATTTATCACTACAAAAATCTTTATTTTTTTCTTTGTTTAATATTCCCCTAGAAATATTGTATGACCGTTTAGAAGAACCTTATAAAATAGTGTATTTCAACAGGGAAACATGTATTGTGTGTTTGTGCATTTGTGTACATTTTGTTATAAGGGCTGCATTTATTCAATACATTTCATTTGCTAATTTCAATATAACAGTTTTATGGATATGTAACATTCACATACCATATAGTTCACCTGTTTAAAGTGTACAGTCCAATGGTTTTTAGTATACCCAGAGTTGCACAACCATCACCACAATAAATTTTAGGGCATTTTCATACCCTAAAGGAAACCCCACAGGTATTAGCAGGGACTCCTCATTTTGCACTAAATTTACCATCCCAAGTAACCACTTTTTTTAAGTTTATTTATTTATTTTGAGAGAGAGAGAGAGAGAGAGAGAGAGAGAGAGAGAATGCATGTGAGCACAAGGGAGCGTCAGAGAGAGGGGGAGAGAGAGAATCCCAAGCAGTCTCCACAGTGCAGTGCCTGATGTGGGGCTTGAACTCACAACCGTGAGATCATGACCTGAGCCAAAATCAAGAGTTAGGCTTTTTAACTGACAGAGCCACCCTAGTGCCCCCAACCCAGGTAACCATTAATCTAATTTCTGACTCAGTAGATTAGCCTGTTCTGGACATTTCATGTAAATTGAATCATATATCACACATACGTGTGTGTGTGTGTGTGTGTGTGTGTGTGTGTGTGTGTGTGTGTGTATACCTATTTTGTTTGTCATTTATTAGATGATCGACTTTTGGGTTGTTTCTACTTTGGGGCTATTATGAGTAATGCTGCTAGGGACATTCACGTAGCAGTTTTTGTGAGGACATATGCTTGCATTCTTTTAGGTGTATTTCTAGGAATAGAATTGCTGAGTGATATAGTGACTCTGAACTTTTGAGGAACCACCAGACTATTTTCCATCATTTTCCATCCCCAACAGCAATGAATGAGTGTTCTAATTTCTTCACATCCTCATCGTCACTTATTATTATTTGAATTTTTAATTAAATCCATCCTAGTGGGTTTGAAGTGGTATCTTGTTATGGTTTTGCCTATGTCTGCATTTCCGTGATGGCTAATGATGTTGAGCATCTTTTGATATGCTTATTGGCTATTTGCATATTTTCTTTGGAAAAAGTCTATTCAATTCCTTTGCTCATTTTTGATTGATAAAAAATTTGTTTTTTATTATTGAGTTGTAAGAGTTCTTTATGTATTCTAAACACAAGTTATTTACCAATGCAATATTTTCTTGCATTGTGTGGGTTATCTTTTGACATACTTGATGGTACCCTTTTTTTTTTTTTAATTTTTTTTTTCAACGTTTATTTATTTTTAGGACAGAGAGAGACAGAGCATGAACAGGGGAGGGACAGAGAGAGAGGGAGACACAGAATGGGAAACAGGCTCCAGGCTCTGAGCCATCAGCCCAGAGCCTGACGTGGGGCTCGAACTCACGGACCGCGAGATCGTGACCTGGCTGAAGTCGGACGCTTAACCGACTGCGCCACCCAGGCGCCCCAGATGGTACCCTTTAAAAAACAAAAGGTTTTAGGGGCACCTCAGTGGCTCAGTCAGTTAAGCATCCAACTCTTGATCTCAGCACAGGTCTTGATCTCAGGGTCCTGAGTGTAAGCCCTGCATTGGGCTCCACACTGGGAGCCTACTTAAACAAAATAATAAAAATAAATAAATAAATTTTTGAAAAGGTTTTAATTTTAATGAAAGCCAATTTATCTATTCTTTCTTTTGTTGCCTATACTTTTTTGGTGTCACATCTAAGAAGTCTTTGCCTCACCCATGTCACAAAGATTTACTCATACTTAATTACTTTAATGGTATGTTCACTATTTTTGTGGTTATTTCTCAGTGGTTACCTTAGGACTTACCGTATATACCTAAACTTATTAGAATCTACTTCAGATTTATACTAACTTCATTCAAGTTAGTATAAATAACTGCCTTGTTACCCTAGGTAGCTCTTTTCCTTCTTCCCCTTTTTTTTGTGCTAGTATTTCCTCCATCTCTATATTTTGTAAGCCAACAACACGTTTTCATACCTATTCCCTTATGTTATTTTATGACTTCTTAAGAAGCTGAGAGAAGAAAGTAGAACTAGTGTATATTTATGTAATTTGTTATATTCTCTTATTTACTATTTCTTGATCTCTTTACTTCTTTCTATGGATTCCAGTTTATCTGATGTCATTTCCTTACTATATTATACCTTGATTCCTACCCACCTTCTTCCTGCTGTTATTGTAAAATATATTTTGGTTCCTTATGCCATAAGCCAATAACAATTATATACATTTTTATGTGATTGCTTTTTAGCTCAATTAAAAGAAGACAGTGGAGGAAATATGTCATTTTTACTGTCTTTTGTAATTAGCTACATAATTACCTTTATTAGAGCTCTGTTTTTTCACATGGGTTGAATTACTTACTGTCTGGAGTCACTTGCTTTGAGCTCAAAGAACTTCCATTAGAATTTCTTACAAGGCAGGTCTGCTAGCAATAATTTTTTTAGGTTTTGTTTGTCTTGGAATGCCTTTATATTGCCCTCACTTTTTAAAGAGTTTGCTGGGTATACGATTCTTGTAACTTTTATTTTTCCAGAAATTTTAATAACACCCTACTGCTTCTGGCCTCCATTGTCTCTAACAGGAAATCATCTGTTGATATCTTTCTGTCATATGTGATGGGTTGTTTTTCTCTTTTAAGATTCTCTCTTCATCTTTGGCTTTCGTTATTTGCTCTATAACATGTCTGAGTGTGGATCTCTTTCCGTGTATCTTATTGGGAATTCTTTGAGTTTCTTAGGTATATAGATTAATGTTTTTCATCAGATTTTGGATAGCTTTCTTTGATTCTTTTCTCTAACCTTTCTGCTCCCTCTCATTTTGGCCCTCCACCCATTAGTGAGCTTAGTGGTAGCCTGCATTCTCCTGAGAGTGTGTTCCTTTTTCTTCAGATTACATAATCTCTACCAATCCATCCTCAAGTTTTCTGATTCTGTTTTCTGCCCGTTCAAATCTACTATTGAGCCCCTCATGTGAATTTTTCATTTCGGCTATTATAGTCTGAATTTCCATAGGTTCTTTTGAGAATGGCTCTCTCTTTATGGATATTCTCTACTTGATGAGACATTGACATCATATTTTTTTCTTTAATCATGATTCCCTTTAATCCTTGAAAATGTTTATAATAGCTGCTTTAAAAGTTTTGTCTGTTAAGTCTGACACCTGAGCCTTCTTACAGGCAATTTCTTTTGCTTCACTTTCTGGTTTCTTTGCATTTCTCATAATTTTTTTGTTAAAAATTTGACATTTTAGAACTTCTTCGTTAATGGCTCTGGATTCTACACCCCTCAACCCCCCTGCTGCCAGGCTTACTGTTGTAGTTGTTTGCTTATTTATTTGTTTAGTGACGTATTGGACAGTAGTTGATATCCCTCTCAGTATGAAATCTCTGGATGTTGGCGTCTCAGAGGGTAAATCTTGATCATACGCAGCTCCCTACTATGACAGTAGTTTTAGCAAAGTCTTTGCCTTTTTCCCTGATTTGTTTTAAGCTACCTGCCTCTTTTGGTATCTTTTGGTATCACGCCCAGCTCTTAGCTTCCACTCACTGCTATCTGATTGCTCTATTGTTTTCAACAATTCTCTGGGTCATAAACTGCTCTGCAGTCTGGCCTAATTAAATTCAGATGTCTCTTTGAAGGGGTACATTTTGAGGCCAAGCTTTGAGGTTTGTTCTGGATCCCAGGAGTGCTCTTCTTAGTTGTCTTTTTTCTTTTTTCCTGCTTCTCTCTTTGAACTAGGTGGCTGAGGATTTAGTCTGTTGATTTCATGGAGCTACCACCCTACTCTTAGATCTTACCATTTAAATCTCCATGGTTTTCCAGCATGCCATTAGGCTGAACCTCCCATAGTCTATTCTAAAGAAAGTCATTTCCTTAGGGAGAGCTTTGAGGCTCATTGTTACAATGACCTACCTCTCCCCTCCTTGGGAAGAATCTCTGAGCTTCTCCCCCAGGGCTGGAGTTATAGTCTGCTTTGTGAGCAGGTCACTTAGCAGGGACAGTAACATCTAGTCTTCTCAACTTTTCAACCAGTCAACTCTCCCACAGTGGAACCTCTGCCATACAGCTGAGCTGAAGTGTGGTGAATCGGGGCCCCCAATATTTGGCCAGAAGTACCTGGAATAGAGCCTCCACCCCTATGAGGGGAGAAGCCTCCTCCCCTCAGCCTGTCAGCCTCACTCACCTAGAATACGGCCTCTGCAACACAAAGCTGAAGGGGATGAGAAGTGTTGTTGTCCTACCCGACTTGAGATACCATAGCCCTCAAGGGAGACATGGGGGACAGGGAGAGAGGAAGTAAGAAATTCACGTTCTTGGCTACACTGACCCAAACTAGAGCTTCTGTTGCATTGAGCTGGGGCAGGGGGGAGGGAGCGAGTCATACTCAAGCACCACAGAGCTTCACTGTATTACGGAAATTTAATACATTTTCCTGAGTAATTTTTTTTCCTTAGCTCTATGCCCTCAGGAATATTTGCACGGATTTTAAATTGTTGTCTCTTTATCATTTTCATTAGTTATAGTCATTCTATGGGGAGCAAATCTGCAGAGCTCCTCACAATGCCATGTTAGAAGTAAATCTTTTATTCAATAATTTTCAGCTCTACAAGGAAAAAAAGTCTTTGTCCCAACACAAATAACTGTTGCTAACATTTTGATATATCTCTTTCCAGGACATTTTTCTAGACTCGATTACCTACATTTGCCCTTCCTTCCTTCCGTCCTTTTTTCTTTTTCTTCTTCCTTTCTTTTTATTTAAGCATTAGAAATCACCACCTTTGTGCAGTTGGATATATTTTACTAACAGTCTAAGATAATTTTATGCATTATTCCATATTCTTTATAAATGTCAATATTAATAGGCACATACTATTCTATCAATTTGATCTATCAAATTAACTTAATAGTCATTTCCTATGGCTAGAGGTGTATTAGTGATGTTTTATTGCTGTCATTTACTGAGCACATGAACTCAGAACTTCATAATCCATCTCAGTACTCACAACTGAATGAGGTAGAGCTTCTTATCATGTTTTATAGAAAACAAAACTGAGGCTTACTCAGAGAGCAATAACTCTCAAAGTCATAGAAATAGTCAGGGAAGGGGCTAGGGTGACCACAGATCTGTCAGATTCAGTGAATATGGTTACATATAACTTTTTTTTCCTTTATTACTATTTCTCTTTTTAGGCAGGTTTCTAGAAGTAAAATTAGTAGGCCAAAGGAGATTACTCCTTTACTTTTCTTGACAAGAATTGACAAATTGATTTCTAGGATAACATTTTTTATTCATCACTCTTCTGTGCTGCAATTAGTGGAGCCAGAATATCCCTTTCGTTTTTCACCAGAAGAAAATAGCATTGCATAATCACCTTCATTTATATTGTTATTCCCAATGTTGACAACATTTCCATTCTCTCAAATATATGTTGGTTATTATACATTTTGTACATATGTCTGTTGAGACTCTTGAGGCTTTCTTCCTATTTTTATGAGTCCTTTACATAATATAATATAACAGCCATCAATATTTGCTGCAAGTAATTGTATTTAATGTGTTTTCCACTGTTTTATTGTAGCCAAACATATTTTTTATTATCTGAAGAATTTATACATAGTCAGATTTACTAGCAGAGCATCTATTTGGTTTTTGATATGACAAAGAAAAAAAAATAGGAACAAAGAGAATTATCCTAGAGATCACAGTTCTGAAAATTATTGTCAGTCCCCTTTGGTTCACGAGGCGCTTCCTGGGGAGTGACTCCCCTCACACTGGCTGCGGGCACACTCCCTTCACACTGGCCCCCTCTGTAAGATGCACCTCTCCTTAGAGGTCTGGCAGAGCCCATTAGTGGGTAGCTCATCAATTTACTTTTTACTGGTAAACTCTCTCCTAAGTAGCTATGCTTAAGATTCTAATTCCAGTGGGCTGGGCTGGGCTGGGCTGTCCTGCCCGCCCCCACCTTTTTTTCTTCATAAACCAAAACACTTTAGGAACTATGATATTATGTATTAGAGACTTCAATTTTCCTTCATCCAGGATGCACATCTTTCAATTCACTTGATGGGTTTGAATGAGTCACTTGACCTGTTTGAATGAGAACAGCTGAATGCATCTTGAGTAAGTTTATGGTGACTAATCTCTTAAATATTCCTTAGTAGGCGGGCACCTGTACGTGCCCTCTAAAGCACATACTTCGTTATTAATTTAGGATCTTAGTTCTTGAGTCTTTCTGAGACAACATTCTCACCTATTTAAATGCTCCTACACAAGCCTCCACTTCTTTCCTTCAAGAGGGCAGCTATATTTAGTTAGTCCTTAGTGGTGGACCTGTCTATACAACTTAACCTAGAGTGTTCTAATGACTACATGCTTCTAAGTCAGCTGTGTAGATGCATCGTTACTGTCGATTCTGCCCCCCCCCCCATTCAAGCCAACAGGCAATGAAAACACAGCACATACCCTGCAAGTTACCTACTTATTAATTTGAGATAGGACTAGTGACAAATGTGACTTTATTCTTTCTTTAAAATATCTGGCTAGTAGTGGTATTCATAGAAAATATTGGTCAAAATAACTAATAGTCCAATTCATTTGAGAGAGAAATCAACTTTTATAAGAAAATAATTTTTCTCTTGTGGTATGAAATAATATATGATCATATTAATTTAGTCTAGAAATAAGTCAAAATTATGTGTTATCCCACATTCTCCCTAAATACACATCATGGGCTATAATAACTTGTAGTTTTCTTCTGCCATGAAAGAAAAACTTTCTAACTGAAAACTTTAGAATCATATAACCTATATTTTATTGGTGGGGGTAGGGGTGTCTTAAATATGGAAATTCCAAACTGGCATTTTTTCTAAAATGCAAGAGGGCTCATATTTCAGATGTGACCTTATTCTGAACTTCTCTGAAAGAGCACAAAGAATGTATTTAACCCTATCAATTCACTAAAATTTGAAGCTATCTATCCATCCATCCATCCATCCATCATCTATCTATTATCTATCTCGACAGTATATCTATCTATCTATCTATCTATCTATCTATCTATCTATCTATCTCTACTATCTATATAATACCTGATAATCAGGTATTGTCAGCAAAACGATAGTCCAAAGGTTCGGGTATTTAAAACCTCTTCACATGAAACACGAGTGTTTTTTGGTACTAAATGAAAATGTTCTGCCTGTTTTATCAGCTTCTATGTGAGTCTTTCCTTTATAAACAAAATCATTAAAAGATTAAAAAATTTAAAAAAACATAATTACCCATTGTAAAATCCTCAGAGTATACTGTTAGCCTATATCTACTTTGAGGAAGGGAAAGGAAATCAGTTACCAGTTTTGTTTTAGGTAATTGCTATGGCCACAGTTACCACGAAGATTTCTCAAAAGCAGTCTCACAGACAATGTTTTTATCCTCAGTGAATTCCACCAAGTAGGTATTTGACAAAGGTCCCACCCAGTAACAGCACAACAGAACCATTCTCAGTGGCTCAGAGACAAAAACAATATAGATTCCTCTGAGTAAGAATATGAGCCAACAGATCCTAACCTAGTGGAGAATGTTTGGTGATACCAGCCTTGAAAAGGTTTATTATTTTTATGAAAGTGGCTTTATAAGCTTTAATATATAGACTCATACATTTTACTAGTGATATTTTTCAATAAATATTCCACCAATTTAGTTTATGGATACAACTTTTGACAAGACTGAGAAAAAGTAAAACCTTCCAAAAGGGCAACATGTCCTCCTTTTGTTGTGAATACTCATATGCCTAAAAGCATCCTGTCGAGAATACCACTTACCAAGCATACTTGGCCTAAACATCTGTGCTCTATTGTGTTTTCCTGAACAAATCAACCCATTCAGGGACTATAAAACAAGAATCCATATAAAAATGTACGTAAGGAAGACACACTTCTCTTTTTAAAAGCTCATTCATCCATGGTGAAGCTATAAAAAGAAGGTTCAAGTTAACAATAGAGAACAAGAGACAATTGTGTGGATATCTGGGGAGGCCCAGACAAATGGCAGTGTGGTTAGAATGATGGAGACCCAGTGACCAGACAGACCACAGGGATGTCCTCTGAGGCTTATTTAAAAATAAAAAAAGAGAGGGGGATCTACACAGATGTGCCAAAGATTCATGGTAAACAGCTGGCAGACATTTCAGTTAGTGAGGAAATCACAGTGCCAGCATGTCCTGGGATTATAAGAGGAGAGACCAAGCAGAGCACCAAGAAGGTGGTGGAAAGGGATGCGAAGTAAGCAACCCACAAAAGTATAGGAAGAAAAGCAGTCAGGACCTGTAAAGTATAGCTATAACATGTACCAGGGGAAATAGGTTCAGAAATAAATCTCTGATACCACAAAGAACGCAGGTGCTAGAGAAACTGGAATAATAAGGAGGCTTACAAATCCAGGAGTAAAGCACAAGTGGCCCTGCTTCTGAAATCAAAGGACCTTAAAAGCATTCCCCAAAATGGTAAGGGATCACTCCCCTCCCACCCCCAGAAGTCTAGATCAGAACATGCTTGAAGTAAGAACAAGCCATTTTCAAATTACACAGTTACTCTGCCCCCATCCAGCCTCGACTCTGTTTTAACAGGCCACGGTTACTGATAGGAAAGCTTCTTATTGCACAGGTGTACTGGAGCAAATAAAAAAGGTAGACTAGGGGCTTGGTCATAAAAAACAAAAAATAAGAAAACAAGAACAAACAAACAAACAAAAAACAAGCAAAGAGCTCACTGTTGCTCCTGAGCACAGTATCAGAAATACAGTTGCATTAAAGTCAATCTTGATGCTGAGCTGTGAACACTAAGCAGCTGATACAACAGGAAGCTCATGCACCTTGGAATCAGTTGGCCAAGGTTCAATTCCCAATCTGCTACATACCACAGGCATGTTTTTAAACTCACTGGCTCTAATTTTTCTACTATTACTTTAGATCCACACAACCATGTGTTTAGAGAAAAAGTACACATCTGGTGATCCAACTTGGAACTCCAGAAATACATTTTCTATGGTACTTCAGTTCTTCAGTGGCTTATAATGTCCTTCCCACCATTCTTCCATTATCTGTTCCTTCCCAACCAGCTGGAAATCCACCCCCCCCCCGCCCCCGCCCAACACGGGCCCCAATCTAATTCTCTGAGGATGAGTCTCAGGCAGAGGATGTTGTGGAGGAAGCAAGAGATATTGATGAAGAACAAATTGGTAGTTGGGTGGGAGAGTAATGATCATGAATACAGGCTCTCAGCAAGTCCTGGGAAGGAAGTGCTGAAAAGAACCTGGGGCCTCTATGTAAACCCCAAGAGGCAAGTGTTCTGAAATGGCCGGATGTGAACCACTGTCTTTGTGCTCTTCTCAGGTCCCTAGCTACCACGTGCCATCTATGATGAAGGTCTCTTTATCCCTTCCCTTCTTGGTTCTCTGAACTATTGTTTCAAATTTTAAAAATAATAAATAGCACAATAAGTTTATAATTACAAATCAAGATAAGTGCTAAGTAAGAAAAGAAGAAGATGCAGTGAGAAAACATAATAGGGATCTGATTTAAATGTAACTGTTGGGTTTGAGAAGTGGAGAAGTAGAATATGAGGAAGTTAAATGTGTAATGAATAGAAGGAAAGAGGTTTCTAGGCAGAGGGAACAGCAAGACTTCTATTTTAACACCATTATGATAATACCTCTAAGAGGCATTATCAGTATCTTTTACTGTTATCGGGAAACCAGATGAGCTTTAGAACTCTTTGACCCATGAATGATTTTATGCTTACAAATAAAAAAAAAGAATAATAAAATGAACAACACTTAATTCTTAAAGAATGAGGCTAAACCAGCAATATAAACTGAGAAAATAAAATACTTTAAATAGTAATGTTATGGATGTAGTCATTTCCATTGTGATCTAATAAGTGTCTATCACTTTTCCCAGGCCTAAGTGAAGGGAAAGAGAAGGGAAAAAGGTAAGAAGCACTCTGTGAAATTTTCTTCCCCCACCTCCAAGTTTTCCAATCTGTCACTGATGTTTAAGGACTTAGACCCTCTCACATTCTTCCAGAACAGCACTGGAAGTCCTGGGCAGAGTATCACATATGTGATCCCTAACCTGGGATCTGGCCTCTCTCAGTTTCTCCTTCTTCACTGCCTTCTCCTGGTTAATGAACCTTAAAGCAGCACTTCACCTTCACTCCTCTGGGGTTTGGCCATAGGTTGATGGGCACCAAAGGAAGGCTTTGCCAGCCTGTATTATCTGTCCTGAGGCAACTAATTTACATAAAGGGCTCTACTGAATGTACCTAAGAGTGGCTTCTGTCATTAGAGAAGTTTCTGACACTACTTCTCATCATCACAAGTAGTTGTTAAAAGCTTCTGATATCACTGCTTCATAGAGATTATACTGGAAAATAAGCTAGGTTTTACTCAATTCTGGAGAGCTCTTCACATGAGGATCGACGCATCAGTCCTTTGGGACTGTATGGGGAAATGGCTAAGACAAGTCCAAATAATAAGTATAATAATCATAAACAGGGTAATGCCTTAAGCATTATCAATATGCTTTTCCTTTTGCCTTTCTGAATACAAGCGCTCCAGCCTCACTTACCCAAAACATCCATTAACCTCAGCCTTCATTTGGATATTATGAAGAGAAAGAATAGGATGCTACCTGACCTCTGAGACTGTTGTTATGAGAATAGAATGTTCCAGTTCCATAGAGCCTTTTTTGCCCTTTGAGGTTATAAAAAGTATGCTCAAGGGACTCACTATTTTGTGGAGGGGGTGCTCCATCTGAAGCAAATGAATGTAAAGAAAAGATAAGATCTGGGAGAAATAGAAGAAATGCCCAGTGCAGTGTCTGAGTGGCTCAATGGGTTAAGTGTCCAACTATTGGTTTTGGTTCAGGTCATTATCTCATGGTTCATGAGTTTGAGCCCAAGCAGAGCCTGCTGGGGATTCTCTCTCTCTCTCTCTCTCTCTCTCTCTCTCTCTCTCTCTCTCTTTCCCTCTCTCTCTTCTCTTCTTGTGCTCTTTCTCTGAAAAATAAATCAATAAATGTAAAAAAAAAAAAAAAAAAGAAATGCCAAGCCCTTTTCAAGTCTAGGAAATTTGTGGGAAAGAGTAGGGGAAAATGGATGTTAGTCAGACAGGTATCTTCTGATGTCCTCTCTGTGGTGAAAAGGAGAGAACATTCCATAGAGGTGAGGGAAACACTGAAGGCAAAGAAGAGCTTTTCTCTCTCTACATTAAGACTCCTAGAAAGATACCACGTCTAAAACATCTCCCAGTCACCAAGATGGGCAGTGGCCACAGCAAGCTGGCAATGCTAGGAGGTCAAGTGGAAGAAGTCTCCAAAGTTTAATGTTTTGGTGTAACCCTGGGTTTTAGAGCAAATGAGATTCTGGCTGGGGAGCTTGTCATACTGGTTTGACCACATGACTTACTGAGCAAACTGCAAGGCTCAAGGTCAGATGAGCTAAACCCTGAAAGGTCTGTACATAAGCACAAGTCAGTATGAGGCTCATTTGCCAGCGATGGCTTCTCAGCCCTGACCACAATGAGAAAGACCAGCTCATGAATCTTACCAGCTGCAGACTTCAGCTGCAAATGACAAGAGGACTGGGTACACAGCTGGATGAGGAGCATTGTCCTAGAGCCCAGCATGACATATAACACTGAGCCTGAGGGCCTGGCCCTTCTTATTAACTTAAGGTTTCGTGTTCAGCCCCTCCTTCTCCCTATTCTCAGACACTAACTTAAGGAGAGTAAGACTATTTGAATGACTATTTTATGACACTTAATGGAATATTTAAATAAGACTAATATTGATAGCAGATGGTTCATTTATTCTTGTGATTGATTGACTTTATTATCTTTTGGAAGATGGTGAATTGCGTAAGCACCTTAATGTCAAAGGCTATGTTTCATTCATTTTTGTGTCCCTTCTAGTAACTGACCCATGACTCTATGTGTAAAGGAAGCTCAAAAAAATGCTCTGTAAATTAACAATGAGTAAATAGATATTTTTACATCTCAGGGGTTCACAAAATTCTAGAGAGCAGCTCATGGTATCCTAAAGTTTCTCCCTGTTTCTATACTTTCCTAACTCAGTACTCTAGAGGTAAATCTCCTTGAGTAAGAAAAAACCACATCTATATGACTGGATTTCTAAACTTGAAAAATTTTTGTTTTCCAGTCATTTTTGTATTGGAAGGAAGGAATCACATCTAGTTTGTGAAACCCTGGCTAGAAGAGATTTTTCAGTCAACACACAAAGGTTCACAGAGGTTGTTCCTTCCAAGAATAATCTCCCAGGGCCCCATTCAACAATAAATATTGCCCAACTTCCCCATGCAGAAGTCAGCGTAAGGCCGCAAACACTAAGGAAATTACCTCTGCGTCCAGCCAGCTGATTTGGCAGGCCGAGAGCCAATGCACAAAGAAGGTCTGTCTCTGTTTGTTTTCCTCATACTTTTCCTCCTTTCTGAGCATTAGGCCATGGAGAGTTATGGGGCAAAGCCTGGGAAGAATGTGTTAGAGACTCTCTCTTCCCGCAGACCCCCCTAATTATAAAGAGCCGACGGTTTTGCTTAAACTGACTGGGTAGTCATGATTCTGACCACTGGACATACTGCTAACATGGACTTCTGTAAATGTCCCCTTGAAAAAAGTCTTGGGAGGAAGACCTCAGAGTGTTTGCTCACTCTGTTTCATTTTCAGGCTCCTTCTCCTAAGAAAATTAAAATAAAGACAACAGCCATGTAATGACTCATCGGCCTTGTTACCCAAAGGGACATTCTTCTTCTAGTGTCGTAGAACAGCACCAAAACAGCAAGCAGTTTGTTATCTTAAAAGACCAGGATTTAAGAGATGTAGCTTATGATTGTAGTGTGAAAAAAGCCGCTGGATCCCTGCATGACATGGGTCAGGTCCTTTTACTTGTCTGGGTCTGAATTTCCATCCTGAAAACAAGGAGACCTTAATGTGTTTGAAATTGTCATAGAGAATAGTTTTAAAGTTATTAGCTGGATATAAATCTTGACACTTTGGCCTGAGTTGCAATTGTTTTCTTTTGTTGTTGTTGTTGTTGTTGTTGTTGTTGTTTGTTTTTTTGTTTGTTTTTTGTTTTATTTTTCAAGAATATATTTAGGTGATTTTCTTTCTTAAGTTGATTAGTTTGTATTATTCTCAAATAAAAATTTTCCTTCACTAGCTAGCTGTATATATTAAGATAAAATTCACACAGAAAATGTGGAATAAATATTTGATTCTTTCCAAGTATCATGCATTGTAATATCAATGCCAAGAGAGCCTTGGTTTATGCATAGAGTTGTTTGGTGGCAGTTTTTTTTTTGGAGTTGTGAGTAGCTGTCTCTTCTAGGTCACTGTGTTTTTATGCTAACAGATGCAAGCTGTACTTTGTTGGTGAAATTCAACTAAAATACGGTATTTGCTGGAGTCAGTCTTGGTTCATTTACTAATTTCAGAATTTCTGAATTCTGAATTTTAAAAAAACTAATATTTTCATTAATCAAAGGACTGTCATCCTGTATAATCTTCATCTGGGCCATAAAAAATCTATTCAGACAAACTAGGTGGTCTCAGTGAGAGAAGAAAAGTTTTTGTAAATAAAGAAATAACATCAGTGAGATATTGAAATGCCAGCTCAAAAATAGTGACTTTGTATTAAGAAATGCCATGAAAGGGGTGCCTGGGTGGTGCAGTCAGTTAAGCATACAGCTCAGGTCGTAATCTCACAGTTCATGAGTTCGAGCCCCTGCTTCAAGTGAGCAGGAGCCCCACATTGGGCTTCTCAGTCTCTCTCCCTCTCTCTTTCTCTGCCCCTTGCTCACTCATGCTCTCTCTCAAGAAAAAGAAAAAAAAAAGAAACACGATGAAAAAGAGGATTGCCATATACATTCAGAAGTGATAAAACAAAATTGTTTCCATCATGTGTACTGTGTGGGCAAAATGTGTGTCAATTTGTTTGAAAATTGTATAGATACTAGAGGGAGGACATGTTTTTAGATATTTTAACAAAATTATTCTATTTATAGTTTTTGAAATATTAGTTTCTATTATATTAAATATTAGCTCCTATTTTGAAATAGAGCTACATAGTCTAAACATACTGTTCTATTATCAATAACCACTTGATTTTTATTAACTTCTCAAGAATATCTAGGTTAGCAACATCCTATACCTACACTTGGGTCAAGTAAGTGCAAATATCTAACAGAAATCAATAAAGAACACAACATATGGAACCATTACTTTTCCACTTACAGGTGATTATGTTCAGAAAAGAATGCAATAATTCCTTTAATGGTAACTCTACTTAAATTTCCATTTTCCACCTTTGTCTCTTGCCAGAAGCATAATAATTATTCCAAACCTGGGCTATGTAATAAATGTCTGGGAATAGTTTACTTGCTTGAGCTGTTTCTCATACTAAGACATAGAACATATGGTATCCCACCATCTGGGTCCTTTATATGTGACTTTTCCTACTTCTCCACAGAGTTACCCCGTGCTCAGAAATATAATAATGCAAATAATAAGATATTATTTCACCTTTGGCTCAACCTATTATTCAAAGAGCCTAAGGAAGTCAGTTAAACTGTTCATTTTAAGTAGCGTTGAAAAAAAATGCTATGTTGGAAAATAATGCAGAAGTGCATTTGTATTTTAAATTTCTAAAACTATTACCAGAGTATTAGGAGTTTACAGCTTGATGGTAATCCTCCAACAAAAAAACAAGTAGAAGAGGATATTTAGGAATCAAATGATCACGTTTTAACCTGTAACCTGGAAGGGTGATGAAAGCTTATTAAGATTTTTTAAAAAGTAAAATACTAGCAGATGTGGGATATTGTACAAAGTACAAACTCAGTAGGCATCCACATAGAAAAGAACCATGACAATGTAAAGCTAAAAGGAGTTTCCTGAGGTTGTTTTTGTATTCAAGTAGGATGTACTCAGCCAAATTTGCCTAGAAATTTGGTCTGCCCAAACTGGATGTCTGATAAATAGGTCTAGAATGTGGAGATAAGTGGTCAACCTAGTGCATGCAAGTATGGCCTGGAAATTACAGAGAGAAGACATTCTAAGTTCTGAAATATACAACACTGTATATATTACATTATTACAATGTACTCTTGAAAATGAGAACACTGGTTCTTCTGGATACTTCTTTGTGGACTATGGTCCTGAAAATGGACTTTCTTGAGTTTCTCCCCTGACCCTCATTCCAGGTCCAGGCTGAACATGTCTATACCTAATCTACTAAGCAGATGATTTCCTTGAAATTATCCCCTGGTTTTTCCAGGCAACCTCCAGAGCTCTCACAGAGAGATATCACAATGAGTCTAACATTGTTCTTCATGAGTTTGCTATGACCTATAGAGCTCTCATGTGATCTGACCCCAGCCTCCTTTATCTAGCTCAACTGGGGACACTCTGTGTTACCCTCCAGCTATGCTGGATTTCAGTCAATTTCTAAAATACCACAAACTCTTTTCTGTTCTCATCCTTTCCCTCTGCCCAAAATGTTTCTCCCAAGTTCTTTGCATGTTCAAGTTGGTCTCATTCTTTAGATCTTGTCTTAAATCCAACTCTTCAGAGAAAACTCTCCTGAATACTAGGTAGAGTGCTTTTACTTCAGCTAGAAAGGAACCTGTCTCCATTAGGATATATAACAGCAACCCATTACTCTCTTGATTATGGCTTTTGTCACATGTGTACTGTTGGTTTTCCTCACTGGAATGTAAACTAGTCAGGGAGAAGTTCTGTCTTGTTCATTATTGCATCCTTAGTACCTAGTATAGCCTCTGAAACATGGGAAGCCTCAGCATAATGTTGTTAAATAAGTTAATGAAGAGAAGATTTCACAGTGAAATGAAAAGATAAGAGAAGTAAATGGGAACAGTAAAGGACAGGAGAGAGAATAAGGGTGAGAGGTTGATTTTCTGTGGGTCGTTTTAAACCCTTAATTTTTCCCAGAACCTAAGCAGACAAGATGAGGTGACATAAGCATATCCCAGGATTCTTTAGGGATAGAACTATGGGATTTGACTTAAGGAAGCAAAGGAAAATAAGAGGAGAATGTCCAAAATGCCACAAAAATAAAAGTCATCAGATACTCTGTAAGAATTAACTAAGCCTCTTGACTTACTCATAAACTGGTTACCTTAACTATCTACTCTGTTTATAAATTGGGAAACTCAGCTACAAGATTAGGTGGGTTTGCTCAAATGATTAATGAAAATCAAGGACAAAACTGGAACACAGTTTATTAGAAGAAAAAGACAGTGAAAAGAATGCTTATTATATCCACATTATCAAACCTTCAGGAATGAGGTAAGATTAGACATGTACATATGAGAAGGTGAGTAAGAGATCGAGCCAGAATATGGCTGAGATAACCCTGTGGTGATGTGTGCTGAGATCCCCTCAATTACAGAACACCTACCATCATCCTGTGGGTTGGTTCAGCAGTTCCATGACCTTCCGTGAAGCTGTGTTGGTACAATGTACCAGTGAGACTGACTGTTTCCACTGCTACTGAGGATGGAACAGCTTTTTCCTGATGTCTATTAAATGCAACTTGGACTGTAAAACAACAGCAACAAAAAGACAGTAGACAAAAGCATTTTCCTATAAGTACAGGGATCTCATTCGCCCCTGCCAAGGGCTCAAAGTCAGTCTGCACTGAGCAGCAAGCTGAAACCCGCTGAGCAGACAGCTGCCGCTGGCCTGGAGCCCACTGTGGACCTGAAAAGTATAAGCCCCACTCCATCCAGGGCTTAAAATAGAGCTGACTCATCACTTTTGACATACACAGCGTGTCAGCCTAGGGAGGGCTGAGATCATTGCTTGAGATGTCTAAGGTCAGGCAGGAATAGAGAGATGCCTTCAGAAGATATGTTAACCAAGCCACAAGCTATATTATTACTCTAGTTCACCAATTTGAATTATTGTCCTGTTCACTATGCAAAAGATGGATAGGTGGATTTTCCAAAATTATTTTTGCTTCCCCACTGATTTCAGAAAGTTAAGGATGACTCTCCAGACCTAAAAATATTTCTAAAATAACACTTTCTAAAGAGATTGTAGAGATCTCCTAGACCAGTGTGTTTATGGTCCTAAATATCTAGAGGCATGAAGGACTCAAGGATCATTATCAGGAACCCCTCTATTTCTGTTCCCTTATGCCCCAAGGTGGTGGCAGGACTTCAAGAAATAGATTCCACACATATTTGTACAAACAAAATTTACCAACCAGAGAAAAGATGAGACCATAGCTTTTAAAAATACCCAAATAATGTAATTACAAAGATTTTCTGGGATGTAGCTCCCAGAGATCCATCTTCCTTTTTGACAAAGGATACTTAAACACATATAATAATTCACCATATCCAAAGACTGCGTGTCATCAGAAACAATTTATGAAGCAGTAGGAGGTTGTATGTGGCAGTACATTAAACACTTCTCAAATAGATAAACAGTTGGGTTTTTTTTCATATGCAAGTAATTTAAGTTTTCTATTAGTCATCTCATGAACTTTAGAGGAAATTGGACACCATATAAATGATATGGAAGCACTAGAAGACACTGAAACACCAAATGAATATGTCTAAGAAACTAGATAACATTTTTATGATGTGTATTTTGTTATAGACTGTTTTTTGAAAATTGGCAAACTACTTCTGTTTTTAACAGAGGGATCCAGATGGACCAGAATGTTCCAAGTTCTTTCTATTTTTTTTTTATCATTTCATTTATTAAGTATTTGTTGACATCAACTATTTGCCAGGCACTGTGCTAAGAACTAGACGAATACAAATTTAAAAAAGACAGGACCCATGCCCCTGTGCAACTGGTTACCAGAGGAAGCAGGCTAATTTGCATATTTAATTATGTAATTCTGTCTATGAAAAGTGCCCCCACCCAAAGGAATAGATGGCGTTAAAAGAACTTGTAACAGGATATCCGGACATGCTGGAAGATCAAATGAGGGTTCTTTGATGAAGTGACATTACTCTAATTTCTGAAGGGTATATAGTTATTAGATAAAGAAGGAGAGGAAGAGCATTCCAGGCAAAGGAACAGCATGTGCAAAGGACTTGGGAATGAAAGAAGCTTAGCAAATTTAGCAAGTGAAAAGTGCCAAAATGTCTGGAACATCAAAAGCCAAAAGGGGAGTGATGACAGATAAAGGTAACCAGGATCTTGCTGACTTTTTATCTTAAAACTTTGGGATTTTAAAAATCGTTGGGAAGGTTTTGAAGTATTAGATACATTGGAATGCTACCATTAGAAATAGATTTTTTAAATCTTTTTTTTTTTTGCTAGTTAAAGGAAATGTACTCACAAAGGAATAAAGGATGTATGTAGAGATGTATTCAGCAGCTATTGCAAAAGTGCAGAAGAGAGATAATAGTAGTATTGAATGTGAGTGCTAGTAGCAGTGGAAATGAAAAAATAGGTTACTCTGCATTACAATGAAGAGAGTTTGATTTACCTGGCACACAGTGGGCTTCAATAAATATTTGTTGAACCAATGAATGATTAGTTGTGCATTTAGGAAGAGAGAAAAATCAAGGATACCTCTTACATGGGTCTAATTGAGAACTTTTTAAACATAAAGTTGTTCTCTGTTCAGTGTTGTCCACAGAACCAGCAGCATCAGCATCACCTGAGAGCTTATTAGAAACACAGAATCTTGAGACCATAAGGAATGGGGCCTTTAATGAGATCCCTAGGTGATTTGTATACACATTAAAGTTTAAGAAGTGTTGCAAAGTGAGGCAGCCTTGGGGCTGAGAGACACACACAGTTAAGAGAGCAGGATAGAATCAAAACCAAAAGGGGGAAATGCAGGGACATATTTAAATTATACATGGATCAAGAATAATAAGCTATTAAAGATGGGCTTGAATACATAATTAGGTGAGACTCCTTACAAAAACTCATCACCCAAATAAGCAGGTTAAATTTTCAAATTCCAAAATGTGGTAAGACAATGCTAGTGATAACTATTTCTCTGCCTAATAATAAAAAAATAATAATAACTATGATAATAATAGTAAGTTATAACAGTAAGACTTGTATTACTTGATGGTTTTTCAGCTTCCTTTTATATACTCTTTCTGTTGGAAAAACTCTTAAGAGTATGGGAGGAAATGGCATTGTATTTTATGGTGTGTGTAAGAAAATGTTGAAATTCTTTACTCCCATGTATTTTAACAGAGGCTAACTTAAAAAACGAGATCAATACTGAAGCTATACACAATAATCTCATAAAATCTGTATGCCCTGTGTATAAGGCAAATCATGTTGGGCCATTTCTATAGAGTAAGTACAGAAATACTGGAACAAAGAAGAAATGTGTATCCAGCATGGCTGTTGCTATGTCATTATGAATCTCAATAGGAAGAAAATGCCAGAAATAGTTCTAAGCTACACTCTAACTCAAAGTACCATGCAACCAAAGTTACTAGGCTGCTCACCATTATACACTAGATCTGTTCCATATACCCCCAAAGTATAGGAGGAGGCAGAGGGAAACCACAATATTTCATGTATCTTTAATATATTGCCAAAAAGAGATACGGTTCAATTGTACTCAGTGGGTCTTGAGGTTATGGAACATCATTCTTTTCTGAAGTTCCAGTTGGCAGTTGCTTTCCCTCACTCTCATCTGCTCCCTTGTGTTTATTTTATATTCATGCACATGACAGCAGAGTTACCAAATCAGCCTGTGCAATCTTGCAACTATTGTTTTCAGAAAAATGCACATGACAGTTATTAGATCAACAATTGAATAACTCAAAGCAGTCACTTAATATTAATGTCATGTGTGCGTAACTTGAAGAGGGCACAGAGAGGAGCAGCAAGAATGTTGCAGGGCCTAAAAGTTTGACCTTGAGGGAAAAGGTGAAAAAGTGACTTGTTTGACCTTGACAACAATAGGCTGGGAGAGTAATCAGAAGCCTAAGAATATGGAGAAACAGGCTTGAAAGGAAGAGGTTCTAGGACTTGGTCAGCAGGGGAGCCGAGGGACACAGTGGAAATGAGTTTTAATGACCACAACGAAGTGGAACATAAACACTTGAGCGGTTAGAGAACCTAGTGTAGCATTGCTAATACCAAGCTTTGGGCTTTAGTGTTCCTGAATTTAAGTCCTGGCTGTTCCAGATTAAAATAAAACTGACCAGAAAACTGTGGATGGAGGGAAATTATGCACTTCTGCTTTTGTAATTGTTTGGAAAGGGCTAGAGCATGAAAGGTGGGAATCAGATTATTTGAATGTTCTTATGGTAGAAGATTGGAACACATAATGTTTGCCTCTGTATTGGTTTTGGCAATTACTTGGTAAATTCATTTTTTTCTGACTTAGTGCCCCCTCCCCTTTCTTGGGGCACCTTCCCTGAGGTCACACCACCTGGGTTTGGGTCCTGTGTTGAAATATTTACCAGTTATTCATTCTCTTGAAGTCTCAAGTCTCATACTTGTAAAATAGAAATAATAATAGTACCTGTCTTGTATGTGTTTTAAAGGATTAAATGGAAGTTTTCAGACCGATTGGCACATCATAAACTCCCAATAAATGTAAGCTGTCTGCATTGTTATTCCTGGCCGGTGTAGAGCACTCCCTAAGGTCTATGAAGAAGTTGGAGATGAATCAGATAATGAACCTAAACTGGGAGAGCTTTTAGAATCAAGTAGAGGAAAGAAGGCATAGATTCAGATGGCCATAATAAAGAGGAGTAAATCTGCCTCAAGAAAGACACAGGTAATAATCTGAGCATTTACAGAAGAGAACTGACTTTAAAGTGCGGAGGAGGAGAAAGAACATGAGGGCGCAGTTTGCGGGGACAGTGGTATTTGAGGTGGATTTAGAAATACAAAAAGAGTTCGAGGGTCTGGAAATGAGTGTGTGGCAGGAGTGGTGGGAGTATCGTGGGGGAATGCATTCCTAGCTAAGAGAATACGACAGGCGTTCATTTTGCAAGGTTTTCAGATTCTAATGCTGACTTGAAGATTAGTTTCAACACATTTTTCCAGCCTAAGATATTCCAACTGTTGGCTAAGTCTTCAGCAGTCAGTTGGCCGCCCACACACCAGCCTCAAAAGCAGTGACATGTCAATTGCTAAGAACAACCATTTCAATGAAATACCATGGTCTTAGCATCACTACAACCCTCATGAGTTTTCATTGTTATTCCATTATGAAGTTTACTTCCAAATTTTATCGTTTAATCTTCCACATTGTGCAAGAACAGTAGTTTATTCATGATTGTTAAAAGGGAAGAAAAACCTCAAATATTCAAAACAACCTATTTGGATTCAAACCGAGTACAAAACTCACAGTGTATCTTTTTGGAACTAATGTTTTATTTCATACTTTGATTAAAATTAAAATGTAGAAAGTCATGAACATCAACAAATTAAAGATGCAAGAAAAGAATGGATTCATTTTCTGAGACACATAGAATTTATTGGGGTTAAAATACTAGAGGGAAACATTCTTGGCAAAATATAGTCTAGATTTTCCTTCAGGCAGTTAGTTTGGAAACTTTGTATAGCTTTAAGGGACTGACTCCTAGACATAGTTTTTTTTTTTTTTTTTTTTTGGTTGTTTCTCACCTCCTGCTTATACATACAGTGTTTAAAAATTGGGGCTCCTGGGTGGCTCAATCGGTTAAGTAGATGACTCTTGATTTTGGCTCAGTTCATGATCTCACAGTCCATGAGTTCAAGCCCTGCATCTGTCTCTGTGCTGACAGCACGGAGCCTGCTTGGGATCCTCCCTCTCCCTCTCTTTCTGCCCCTTCCCTGCTTGCACTCTCTTTCTTCCAAAGTAAATAAATAAACTTAAGAAAATTTTAATACACATATGTTAATATAAATTAAATCAATTAAATGTGTCACATTTGTGCATTCCAATAAAAAGCTTACTTGTGTAGCATGGGGATTTAAATTCTTATCTCTATCAAGAAGGCTATATTTTCTGAAGCATTGCTGATTAGCCAGTCAGAATTAGGTACAAGAAGGGAAGGAGGGCATCAGTTCACAACTTGACACATCATTCAGACTGAGAAAAACAAGCTATTAAAATTGCCCACACTGGGAAACACTGACAGCCTTAGCTGGGGTGTCCAAATGAATCAATTTGCGTCCCTGAGTCACATGGAATCGGCAAACAATTGAACTCAGGTTCTCAGTGAAACTGTTAACTTTGTCTATAAGCAATGGCACACTCCCTTTCTTTGGAATGAATTGAAATTTCCTCTGAATTAGAGTATCACAAATTATTCAGAATTAAACCTACTGCATGATCGCATTCCCTATGATAAAAAATCAAATTTATCATTCCATCAGAACTGATAAGAATTGAATCTACCTGAATACAGAATCCCCTGATTGGGTTATATTTCTACTGATTTATAATACCCTCTCTCCTTTTTGTGGCTGAGACACAATTTTATTTTTATTTTTTTAATAAAGGAAGATGTTCAAAGAATTGCTTAAGTAGGATAATGTACAGATTTATGAGGAAGAAAATGACTTGGGAAACACATTGTGTCGTAAACATTAAAAACATACTTGTGTGAGGCTGAACTGTGTACTGTGGGCAAGGGAAGGTCTTGCTTTTATCTGGATGCCATATGAGCTGATAGTGAATGACTGTGGTATACGTAAGCATTTCTTCATACATTAAAAGTGATGGCTACATCTGAACTCACATTTTCTAAAGAAAACCACATTGAGAATCATCACATTGTAGCAGCATACTGAGGTTTATCTACCTTGGATGAGGACAAAACTCGTCACTGGGGATTTCATTTTATAAAAATATCAATGAATTCTAACTTCTAGGTCATGAGAAATGCCAAGCACTGAAAAAGGAATGCTTTGTATGTATATGTCAAACAGAAGACACAACATTATTTTCTTTTTTCATCGTCAACAGGAAGACAGTTATGATGTACAGTAGGGACAACTTGAACTTTAGAGTCTGAAATAGTTTGAACCCCAGCTCTGCAACTTACAAGAATCTCTGAATTCCAGTTTCTTAAACATCTAAGATAGAAATGATAATAATGCATATTTTGAAAGTTAATTGTGGATGCTAGATAAGATCACTTGTATACCCAAGGTGGTTCTGGGTTTCACAAAACCATAAGCACTTTGGAGTCTCATTAATCATAACAATACAGAAGTGCCTGGGTGGCTCAGTTGATTGAGCGTCTGGGTCATGATCTCATGGTTTTGTGCATTTGGCCCTCTGTCGGGGTCTGCACTGACAGTGCAGAGCCTGCTTGGGATTCTCTGTGTCCTTCTCTCACTCTGCCCCTCCCCTACTCTCTCTCTCTCTTAAAATAAATAAATAAACTTAAAAAAATCATAACAATACAGATTTCAGCGGCTCTGGCCCAGCCCCTCATAAGGGAGGATGTGCAGTTTATCGAAGTCTCACCCAGTTACTTCTTCATGTCCCCAGAGAGATCGCCCCCAAATATTTAACACCCCAGGGCTTTCCTTCATCAGTATCCTCTGAGCCTGAAGCCTTTCCCATCAGTGCTGCTCTATACACCAGGACAAGGTCTACACGTGTGCTGAGAGTGCTGGCTTCTAGTGCTGCCCAAACAGGATGCTCCAAGATAGATGAGCCACTGCCTTTCCCTGAACCCTCACTGGACTGAAGCCAGGATGAGATCCACTCAGCAGTGTCTCACCATGTTACCTGCGCCCAAAAGCTGCCTGTGCTGCCCTGGTTTTCAGAATCACTCACAAAACCAGTTTCATCACCTTTTGTCTATGGCCTTGCTCTCCATAATGCTCAAAGTGATGCACCCAGGCCATGAAAGGCCAGCTGTGTGACCATTCTGTACCTCAGTTTCCTTTTGTGTTAAATAAGTATTATACTAATATCTACCTATAGATATTGTCATAACCAAATACATTAATATATGCAGAATGCCCATTGTGAGTAGTACATTAAGGGTCAATGGTTATTAGAACTTTTAGTATTCTCAAAATTGTTCTAGAATATAGACCCTGGGAACAAGAGGAAATTGTTGGAAGAGGTTAAAGGATGACTCAAACTGTTTAATTTTATTTAACTGAAATATGAAAAGGAGATGTGACTTACACTATACCCCTGCTGGTATAGTTATTGCCAATCAGAAGGTGATAGTTTAAAAAAAAATCAGACTATTGTGGGAACATAGAGGAGAAATTATTTGTTCTGGGGATGCTTAAGGGAGAAGGGAGAGGATTCACGTCAGAGTTAGTGTGTCCAAGAGGTTTGGAAAAATTAGTGTGACTTTGAAAGAGAAGATGAGACGGTACAGCCAGACTGGCAGCAAGACATGACTATAGAAATAGCATGAACACCAAGCACACTTGAGAATGGTGAGGGCGCACAGAGTAACAGAAGAGGGGAAACAGTGAGTGCTCTAGCTTGAAAATAAGCTGGGATTTTAGGTGATATGGAATAGCATGCTTAAAAGTTTAGATGTCTTTTTAAGGGAAGGAAGAAACACCAAGAGTTTTTGTAAATAGAGCCCTTGACCATTTTAATATTTTTAAACAACACTCACTTTCAGACAGTATGTTCGAAAACGCTAAAGTTGCTTTTTCATGTTCTAAATGTATGTTTGTACCCCATCTGGTATGTTACCTTTTGATGGTAGTGCTTGCTCACTGAATTCATGTCAGCATCTTAGCACAGAAATTTAAACAAAATTGTAGTTTTATTGCCTTTCACTTCTTACTTTACATGCAAATATTACCACAAAAAAGTTCTGAGATTAGAGACAACGAGCAAAGATCTCATCAACTTAATAAACTTGAGATAAAGATGGGACTCATTAGGCTAAACTTAAGCTTATTGACTACATTCATAATTACGAAGGAAAAAAACAAAGTGAAAGGACATGCATGATATGTTAGTTATAAAATTATAGCAACCCTTTCTAGAAGGTGAACTGTAATTAGGAATTTGGGATGAATTTTTAGTCCTCTAGGGAGATATTTTCCTTATAATACATAATTCCATTGGTGGCTTGCACATATTTGACTTTGGTAAATTTTCAAGAATATCATCATGTTAGAGAACAGTAGACTGTCTGAAGATATTGTTTTAGAATGTTAACTTGAGGGGCTCCTGGGTGGCTCAGTCAGTTAAGCATTGGACGTTGGCTCAAGTCATGATCTTGCAGTTTGCGTTGGGCTCTGTGCTGACAGCTCAGAGCCTGGAGCCTGCTTTGGATTCTGTTTCCCTCCCTCCCCACCCCCCAACCTCTCTTTGCCCATCCCCCACTTGTGCTCCGTCTCACTCTGTCTCTCAAAAATAAATAAATATATTTTTTAAAAAGTTTAGGATGTTAACTTGAATAGCTATATGGCTAAGGGAAGAAACAATTTGGGTAAGGCCAGACAGAATCCTTTGTTAGAACCCAAATTAAAGATGGTGGAGATCTAAGGCAAAAGCAGAGAGAATGAAAAGAGATTTCACAATAGCTGCTCAAGGAGATAGAAAAGAGGGCCAGGAAGGATAACCTCCTGCCTTATCTCTCTTTAAAGCCCTGTACTGTTAAGGTTTAACTCATGACCATTGTCAAAGGAAAAATATTTAAAGGACCCATCTCCATTTTCACAGAGCAGGCAAAAAAGTGTACGCTTAGAGCTAAGAAAAAAGGAATTGCTAACCGGCACAAGTAGTAATGAAAATCTAACAAAAAATATACAGTAACAATTATAATTTATTTTAAAACACTCCCTTTAAAATCAAGAACAGGACAAAGATTCTAGCTATTACTGCTTCTATGCAACAGTAGCTGGAGGATCTAGCCAGTACAATAAGACAGAAAAAGATACAAAGCATATTAGCATTGTAATCCAAGGAAAGAATTTTCTAATGCTCATATGAGAATCATAATATAATAAGTAATTATAAAATTAGAATTTACAGAGATTTTAACCTAGGCTGCTAGACTAAGGGTTCATATTTTTAATTACCTTAACATGTTGTCCTTTTAAGTAATATTCAAAGGCAATTCAGGCTTTAAATATTTGTCTGTGACACATTTTCAGACTCATGCTACTAAGGCTGTAGGAAATACTCTGAGTATTCTCCACAGATACAGAAGTTGAGAGGACCCGGCCGTGGCCCGGAAGCACCTCATCTCCAGCAATGATACCTGCGAGACTGCGTGGCTGACCGCCAGGATAGGAGCAGGCCCAGTGCCCAAAATCTCAGTGGGCGATACTTGAGTGTGGCCTGCAACATGGCCACCTCTGCTGCCTTCTCGGAGCATTTCGAGAAACTTCACCAGATCTTCTTCTGCCTCCATGAAGACCTGCAAGGTGTGCCAGAGCAGCTCCTGGGACAGCAGGGGCAGAAGAAAAGAAAAAGCTGATCAGAGATTTTGATGAAAAGCAACAGGAAGCAAATGAAATGTTGGCAGAGATGGAAGAGGAACGACATTATGCACCTCTGTCTTTCTGTAACCCTATGATGTCTAAGCTTGGAACCTACCGGAAAGACCTTGCTAAACTCCATCAGGAAGTGAGAAGCACACCTTTGACAGCCACACCTGGGGGCCGAGGAGACATGAAATATGGTACATACACTGTAGAGAATGAGCATATGAATCAGCTACAGTCTCAAAGGGCATTGCTTCTGCAAGGCACTGACAGCCTGAACCAGGCCACCCAGAGTACTGAGTGTTTTTATCGGATTGCCACAGAGACTGACTAGATTGGCTCAGAAATCATAGAAGAGCTGGGTGAGCAATGTGATCCATTGGAGCATACTAAGAGTAGGCTTGTAAACACAAGTGAAAACTTGAGCAAAAGTCGAAAGATTCTCCATTCAATGTCCAGAAAAGTGACAACCAACAAGCTGCTACTTTCCATTGTCATCTTACTGGACCTGACCATCCTAGCAGGTCTGGTTTATTGCAAGTTCTTTCACAGGCATTGAACTTCCTAGAGGGAAGGGTTTGTGGACCAGAACTTTGACCCTGTGAATAAATGGTGTTAGGGATGGGGAATAAGCGTAGTGCTGCTGTAAGGTAATGGTTCAAGGATGCACTGTGTATCTAGACTTGGAGGAGGGAGGGAAGATAGAAAACCACCTAACTGTGAAGGAACAGCAACAAGACCAGTATGATATACCAAGGTAAAAAAAAAAAAAGAAGTTCATTAATCCTCCATTAGTACACAAACACACACATAGATACAATGTCCACAAATATACAAATAAATATATCAAGGAAAGAACTTGGAAATCAGATTATAGTACCCAGGGGACCGTGGCCTGATTTTCATTTCATCTGGATATCTGATGCAGTGCTTATTTTTATGGCTGAGGTATAATATGTAACTTAAACATCCCATGAATATTCACTGAACACTTCTCATGGGTCAGTCTTTAAGATGCTCTGAAAATAGCTACAAAATATAGGCTAAATCCTTGCTCACTTCAACTTACATTCAAACTGGAAAAGCACTGTGAAGAAAGTAAAACAATCATGCACTAAGAGTGTCTTGGTGAACTTAGCAAAAGCCTTTCCTCCAACAAAACAACTCATTGTATATTGGAGTGCTATCATCAGTCTCATGAGTTTACATTCTGGTTACAAAGCTAAATTTGATAAAGCATCCCTTACCCAAATTAACATTCCAGTTCATCACTTTCAAGATTATGCAATGCCTAATGGGATCTTGAATAAGCATGCTTTGATTGGAAGGCTTGGCCCACCACTTATAAGCTGTTTATGAGACCTATAAAATAACAATGATAACACATATCTCAGTACATATCGTAATGTATAATCTCATAAGGTAGTCGTAAGAATTAAATGAAACACCACATTTAAAGTACTGAGTGCAGTTGCTAGAAGAAAGTATTCAATAATTATAAATGATAATAGTGATTACTTTTATTTTTATTAAAAGTCATACAACTTGAATCACAAGAAGCCATACAACTTATCCTATCAAAAACATGTAGCCAATCCAATGCCATAACTATCTGATATTCACTGAGCTGGGTGAATGAATTTGTTGTTCTACATCCAATGACGATCTAAAGGAATCTTCTGTTTAAAAAAATCATTAAAGCTAGGGAAACAGAGTTCTACATGTTTCTCACCATTGGGTATAGGCTGTCCAGATTTAGTGGAAATGCATTTGTGGGCAAGTTTACATAGAAATGTAGTTTAAATTTACACTAAACTATATTTTTCCACACTACTATGACAAAAAGCCAAAGCTGTAAGTCAGCTGTGTATGGGAAATACTTACAAATTGACTCCAATGAACAAATTAAAGGTGATTCCAGAAGTTTTAGGGGAAAGAGAAAAAAAAGTCCCAGAAATCCCTATGTGGTATTTTTATTTTTAGTTGAATGGTTAAATTGTCATTTTGTGGTAATCGTTTCCGTGAGAGTATAGTTAAGATTGTAGAAGTTACCTCATGAGTCTTTTGCCAATAGCAGATACCAGAGAGTGGGTACTGGTCTCAAAATAAAATTGAAGAGAGAGAGGTAGAGAGAGGCAAATCGGGGAAGGACGTAGGCATGAAGAAGGATGAGGAAAAACAAAAGAGATTCCTTCAGTTAATGATAATGATTCATGTGTTGTCTTCCTCTTAAAGCTGCTGCTGAAGCATTGTTGTCAATGGAATTCTTTTCCTTTCCTTCTCACACCCCACACTCTCTTTCTCCTTCTCTTACCCTCCTCTTTCTATATCCCTTGACTTCTCTCTAAACTAGGTTTCTTATGTTCATTTATTTTCTATTTGTTAGTAGAAAGGAAGTGTCCAGTTCAGCAGAGGAGCTGAATATCAATGCTGTGTTCTCTTCCCCTATGCAAATAATATAGCACAACTAAAGCTTTGCATAGGAAGAGGAATAAAGTAAATTGTCTAAGAAATTCTTTCTGGATGGAAGGATTTGGATAAAGATTGTTCTTCTGTTTTTGATCTTTAGAAACAGGCTATATTAGTATTCTCTAATAGTACCTTAATGATATCTCTAGCCCTAAGTAATAGTATATATAAAATATAGAATCATAGAGTTGTGGCAGACAGCCTAGTTATTGTACCTGACTAGGAGTTCTTCTCATTCTTATTTGTTTGTTTTTTTAAGTTTGTGTATTTATTTTGAGAGACAGAAAGAGAGAGAGCATGTGTGCTTGCAAGCCAGAGAGGGGCAGAGAGAAAGAAAGAGAGAGAGAGAGACAGAGAGAGAATCCCAAGCAGGCTCATGCAGAGCCTGATGTGGGGCTTGATCCCATGAACAGTGAGATCATGACTTGAGCCAAGATCAAGAGTTGGATGCTTAACCAACTTAGCCACCCAGGCACCCTAGTTCTCATTCTTCATCGCATCTTGATTTCCATTCTAGGAGTTGTCCTTTCCCCATTGTGTATAATCTTGGTGGGAAGTAGCTTCTGCTTTATATTAAAGAGTCACAGGGAAGCAATAAACCCTCTCCACGGCCCTGTGCATGCAGTGGGTGTAATGTGATCTAAGCCAGGCCAATGAGATACTCTCTCCCTGGACCTGAGTAAATGATGCAAAGATATGAGTCATCGCCAGAAGTTATTCTTTCCCACTGTAGGATTGACAAGCTACCTAAATTCTTGCTGTATGCTCTTCCATCTGTGAGCCCCAGATGTGATCCAAGTAAACCCTTTTGCTTAAAATAGCCACAGTACATTTTTGTAGCTTACATTCAAAACCTGAATTTTATATTGTTTATTGGAAGAGATCTTGGAAATTCTTAGGAAAGATATAAACAAGGTAAGTAGTCACCTGGAAAACGGGGTTCAGAAACACTAACCCGGTCCATGTACATCCATCTCTCTCCCAGGAAGACTGACAACGGATTTGGAGCACACGATGGTTTTATCAATAGAAGAGCATTCAGACATCCACATGTATGGATTAGGCTCACTGCCTTGGGAAAGGGAAGTCACACTCAACAGGGAAAAGAGAAGTCAATTCTCAAAGAACTAAAGGAAACTTGTAAAAATGTTAGGGCGCCTGGATGGCTCAGTCAGTTAAGCATCCAATTGTTGATTTCGGCTCAGGTCGTGATCTCACAGTTCATGGGTTGGAGCCCCACATCCGGCTCTGCACTGATGGTGTGGAGCCTGCTTGGGATTCTGTGTCTCCCTCTCTCTCTGCCCCTCCCTGACTCGTGCTCTCTCTCTCTCTCTCTCTCTCTCAAAATAAAGGAATAAACTTTAAAAAAAATGCTAAGCAAAGGGTATAGGGTGTGATAAAGGATTTTTGAGTTCCCAAACCCTGACTTTTTATTAATGAAATTCAGACTGGTGTATATAACCGATAGAGTTGAAAAGAATGCATATGAGAGTCGGGTTGTCGTTGTTGTGTTTGTTTGTTTGTTTGTTTGTTTGTTTGTTTGTTTTTTACCCTAAATTTGCTTTGAGAAATCAGGACTGAGGCAGGAAAAGCAAAGCATGCAAAAGAGCAGTAAGAACACAGGTTGGGTAGTTCTGTGCCGAGCACTTCATGCCATCTTCTCCATATTGTCCCAGTTCCAGCAGAGGTTTAGTAAGATCACAGGGCAGATCATATATTCCCAGGCTCTGAGGGAGCCTACGGAGGCATGAAACCTTCTTGTGACCCTGACACCAGGGGCGGTTGTAGCTGAAGTGTAGACAGCACTACAGTGTCTAGGCAGAAGGGCTGGATGTGCCTTCTCCAAGTTTTTGTGGGATCAGAGAGAATCAGAAAGTTTTTCTGGTCCTCCGAAGGGTACAGAAGTGTCCCAGAGAAGGTCAACTTCTCTTAGGAGCTAAAAGGATGCAGTATGCACGGCCCTGCACCTGCAGCAACAGATGGGAACTTGACTTCACCCCAGATACCAGCGGAGATAGATGCCAAAACATAAAGAATAGAGATGAAATACATTTTAGTGACATCAGTCAAATATCTGACAGAGATCTTCTGTGTTTACCTGCTTACCTCTGTGTTTACCTTACCATCACATTCTTATTCTGCTAAGGGCACATTAATTTTCCTTTGTGAAAGCCCTCGTCTTCATTCTCTCTCTCCGAGACTGACCCACCCCCTGGCTCTAGAGGTAGGAAAGTCACTCAGGCACAGCAGATCGGAGTCAAAGTGATTGGTTCCAAAATGAGTTCATGACAATCCAGAACAGTGAGTTATCTTGAGGTATTTTCATTACAGTTACTGAAAAGCAGATGTTGGTAGGGGAGATGCTAATGGCCATCTTTCCGTGTTAAGGTAAAAACCTTGCCTGAGAGAGGAACCCAAGCAGAGAAAGGAAGAAATGGAGAAACAGTCTCCTGAAGTCATTATTGAAGGTCTTGAAGATCCAATTCTGCCTGGATCAGATTTATCCCTTGAATATATCTTGATTGTAGGCAATATTTTTTCTATTGTTTAAGTGAAATTTATTCACTTGAAATGAAAAGAGCCATAATGGAAATAAATTCTCTTTAAAAGTAAAAATCAAATTGAAACTCCTTAGCATGACCTGCCAGGTGATATATTGCCAGCATTTTGCCTGACTGTCCAACTTCTTCCTGTGCTCTTAACCTTTTCTAATGAAAGTCCACATGTACTAAGTTGTCCTCCTCATGCTTCTGGCTCTCCACTCTGTGCTTCATATGGCTCACTCCTCATCCTTCAGGTCCTGGCTCAAATATTAAAGAAAGATTCTCTGACCAAATCTGTCCCCCATCTCCCCACCTCAAATCTTACTTCAGCACCCAGTTTATTTTATTTTTTTCATGAAAATAATCTGTAACTGAAATAGACTTGTCTATTTAGTTGTTTACTTACTTTTTTATTCTCTCGCTCCTCCAACTAGAATGTAAACTCCATGAGGACAGGTACCTTATCAGTCTTAAGCAACCCATAGTGCCTGACCTTTGGAAGGCATCTAATAAATACTGCTGGAGTAATCAATGAATTTCATTTTTATGCTCAACAATTACATAGTGCTTGCTATACCAGGCAGTGTCCTAGAGATTTTATAATTATTTATTTTTTTCTAATTTTCATAAGAATCCCATGAGGTTGGAATTAGAATTATCTCCATTTGACCAACCATGAAGCTAAGCTACATGATGGGTAAGCCATATGCCCAAGTGGGAGAGCTGAGTAAGGTTCACACCTGGCACCTGGTTCTTGATTCATTTCTTTCGGCCTCTGTGCCTTGCTTCCTGAATGACTTATTGAATGATTTGATAAACAAGTTGGCTACTAAGAAACTGATCATCTCTAGGTGAGCTGAGAATGCCAAGATATGACTTTAAAAAGTAAGTATTGACCATGGAATCTGTGACTCAGCCCAGATATTAGCCGCGAGAGGTCCAGCCTCACTCCTTTAATTGCTACAGCACCATGCATGCTTGGGAATTGTTAATTTGCAGTGGTGAGTTATGAGCGCTTATAAAATATTTTACATCTATTTAATATTGTCATATAACTTTGGTCGGTTGAAAAGATACCAATTAGTTCATTCATGGAGAAAGACTGCAAAGGCTCTCAGTGAAGAAAGACCTCAAAGGCATATTTTTATCATTCCTTATGAAGCAGCATGACATTTTATAGTTTGATCAGCTACTTTATAGTTACTGCTATTGAACTTGTGTAGTGTACTTCAAATCCTACTCCCTAATAATTTTACAATTTTTATGATCTGACACTACTAATCATCAGGAAATATGATTAATAATAATAGAAAGGATGTTTCTCATTTAATCTTCAAAGCCATTTTTATGTTAACCAACATTAAAAAGCTGTGGGTATATTCATTTCTTTCCATTGAGAACATTAGTCTTCCCTTGATACAGACAACTTTTTTTTTGTCCTTCTTTGGGTAAAACTTAATCCTACTGAAATGAGTTGCAGCTGTTGTACAAATTCATATTTTTATACTGATAGGAAGCAGTCAGACATTTCAACTATTCAGTTTTGTTTAAAAGTAAGTTAACAGTTCAGTTCACTCTTTAGAAGACACAGATGAAGGAATTGTACAGGAATGTGTTTGTGGCCAACTGAATGTTTGTGATTAAAAATACTTATGAAGGCAACATTGCTGGACTTGAAAAAAATTATAAGGTCCTACAGCCTGGGAGAAATTCATTGAGGGAGAATCCACATTAATGCTTGAAGTGGTAGCTTTTGACCTCTTGCACTGGTAAATACCAGCCAATGGTGCACAGGCTTCCCTTCTAAATGACTAACTCTTACATAATTTCCTTTCCTTAACAGTTCCATGAAGTCTACAATTTTTAGAATTACAGAATCTGACATAACAAGATAAACTTTGATACCAGGCTTCCCTAAACACTGACCATTTTCTCCTCATATCTCCATTCCTGATTCAAAACCATATTGATTTCCTTTCCTGGGAAATTAGAAAGAATTAGGAAAATTAGTACTTCATACAATTTCTCTATCTCAGGTTTCCCACTAGCAACCCACATCTTACCTAATCTTATGAAATAATTGTTAAAAGCAAGAGCTGGAGGCTAAACTGATTGGAATTAGAATCCAACTAATGAAAGTCTCTTTGAAAGCAGTCTTGCCACTTAATAGCTGCCTAACTTAGGGTGAGTTAGAAATATCTTCTAACCCTCAGTTTATTCATCCATTCAAAGGGTATAATATTGCCTACTTCAAAGAACTTAGGGACATTAAAGAAGATAATCTATACTTAATGCCTAATATCTAGTAATTCATCAATAGAAAAACCCACTAGTTACTGGAAATATTAAAAGCTTAACTTACAATCAAACACATATTTAGCTCCCTCCCAAGCTGGTAAGAGTCAGAACTAATTCAAATTAGGGGGAAAAACAATTTTTAATAGTAATTTAAAATAATACTGGGGTGTCTCATAGAACCCCAGGACAAGAATGCCACTGGGTCTCAGGAAGAATTAGAAGAGGAACTTCACAGCTAGCAGGAATCTCTCTGTCCCACATCTATTCACATTTCTGAATCTCCACTTGATCCTTTTCTCTTCGTCTCTAGTTGATTCCCCCTATCTTGGCCATGTGGTGGATGCTATGACCATTAACATCTCCCAAGGGTTATAAGGTCAGCCATTCAAGAAGGGAAAATTACTTACCTCTTTACATTCCATATCCAAATCTCTGAGGGAAAGCTCTGCTAGTCCAGTTTGGCTCATGAGCCCATAGCTGGTCCAGTAACTGAAGACAGGTTCCTCTTTGTTATAATCCTGTTGGTGGAAGGGATTAGTTGTAGGAAGGAACAATTAATTTAGTTTCTAGGAAAGGAGTTTCACAGGTGGCTATGAAAATCACCAGCGTTCTCCAACCCTGTCCCTCTGTCTCTGCTCATGTTGAGATAAATGTATTGGGGAGGGAGAGCTCCCTTCTCCCTGAGTCATTCTTGGTCATCCTGGCTGCCATTGTTGTTGATGCCATTCTATTTCCAGGCATGGAACCCATCTACTGTATTTTTTTAGCAGCACAGCAACTGCCACTGATACAACCTATAGGTTCTCAAAAGTGTTTATCTGGTCCATGTACCTTTATCTCTCCTCATCCTAATGGATTATAGGATTTTGGCACTTAGAAGTAAATTTAGAACACAGAAATATCACACACACACACACACACACACACACACACACACACACACATTTTAAAAATGAGAAAACTGAAGCCAAGATAGACAAAGTCCTTAGCTAATATCACATAGCAAATTAATAAATCAGGATCAGAAGCCAGGTTTCTAGACTTACAGACTAATGTTCTTCGTAAACTAAGTTGGATATTTCTTTTTCACCATCACCACTCATGTCCAGGTCTTTCTCCACAGGATATAGTTGTGTCTGGGTCTGGGGCACTGTTCTTCAATAAGAGTAGGTGCCTTTACCAGTCCACCCTGATTATAACTTTGCTGATTGTATCTGACTTCAGAAAAAGCAGATGCTGCACATGACTGTGAATTTCACTTGCTTTTAGTTTAGGGGCAACAATCTTACCTGAAGGAGATTTAAATTACAGATTGTAATCATTTATCTTTGGTATTCATTTTTCCTTCATAAGTTCCTTATTATTAGTGCCTAATATTAAGAAGCTAAATATCCCATTAATGACACTTTTTAAAGATATTTACAGGTGGAGACAGCCAAAAAATATATAATAATAAAGAGTTTGATGACAGTTTGGGACTTATTATCACTTTGCCTGTGCCTTTGAGATATTTTGCCACTTTTGCCCATTTCTAGGCAGAAAAAGATCAATGAAAGTTTCCTGAAGGGGAAAAAAAAAGAACACTTGTAGAGAGGGCCTAATGGCCCTCCTTTCATCTACTTTTTGGTGATTCTCCAAATAAGCCTAAATATCATGTATTTGAAAAAAATAAGGATTACCCTATGATGACTGTCTAAGGTCAGATATATTTATGTCATGATGTACTGAGCTTCATGATTAGTTATTTATACTTTACATATACTACTTCCTATTGACACAATACCTGTATCTTTTTCCTCCTCTCATATATAGTTCATATTTATTGCTTTTGAATTAGCAGAATAATACTCTAATTTTTTAAAAGCTGCCTCTTTTCTACTGCAGTGCATGAGGTTCTATAGAAGATGTCTCTATCCTTGGATCCAAGGGGTGGCACATAACCAAGATATAGCCAATTAGAGTACTGACGTTGCCTGGCCATGATGATGGGCTCAAGAATAAGCATGTGTCCCAATAGCAGCCAATCAAACTCAATTTTAAGACATCTGTTGGAATCATTGAGTAGAATGTTGAAAAGATAAATTGTAAGTTGAAGTTGGTAGCAACTGCCAAGAAGAGAGTCTTTCTGAGACTTGAGCTAACACAGAAGAAAGCCAAAGTGAAACTAGAATAGAATAAGATGGAGTTCAGTTGCTATTATTTGAGCCCCTTGATCTAGCCATGCAAGAAGTTTTTTTTTACACTTAAGACAATTTTAATTATTTTTATCTGTCACAGCAGGAAGAATCCTAACCAATTCTTTGTAAAAACTTCTTTTACAAAGCTATATCTCATAAAAGCACTCTTTAGTGTATCCATCATAATTTTAGAAAAATGGAATTTATTGAAAAGGGTAATTGGAAATAGTGCAAGATTCCAAAATGGAGGATGTTGTGTTTTCCAAAATGAAAAGACTGATAATTAAATTTAATGGGCTGATACCAGAATTTGAATTTAAAAAAAAAATTTTTTTTTTTCAACGTTTATTTATTTTTGGGACAGAGAGAGACAGAGCATGAACGGGCGAGGGGCAGAGAGAGAGGGAGACACAGAATCAGAAACAGGCTCCAGGCTCTGAGCCATCAGCCCAGAGCCTGACGCGGGGCTCGAACTCATGGACCGCGAGATCGTGACCTGGCTGAAGTCGGACGCTTAACCGACTGCGCCACCCAGGCGCCCCCCAGAATTTGAATTTTTAAAAAGTAAACTTTAGTAATCAAGATGGGAGATTAGCACACTTTAATTAATGAAGGTGGAGAGGAAGAAATGAGCAATGTAGATCCTGAAGAGAAAAAACATCAGCACTTAGAAATAATAAAATTTACCTTGGGGTTTTGTGATTTTTTTTGTGATAAGGTAGCATGATTTAGTGCATTTGGAGACTGGACGGGGGTGACAACCCTGAAAGCAAAGTTCACTGTTCAATCTTTGCTGAGTTTCCTTTGATTTCACACCAAGACAGCTAGTTTGAGGACTCTGGGAACTGGATGATGGGTGGGTAAGCCCATTTCCATGCCATGTGTGTAGAAAAGGTGTTTTACTGAAAGTAGGAGGAATTAGTTATATCGTGGCTGATAGAAATTAGAAGACAGAGCCCAGGCTGGGACAGAAATTGTGAAGAAAGCTGAATAGAACATGCCATGTAGAATCTTAAAAGGTAGAGGAGGTAACCTGGACAAGGATACACCTTTTCTGTTTCATCTATTTGTGAAGCCAAGGAAGATGAACTAAAGGGAATGTTCTAGCCCCCAGCCTCTGTTTTTAAGAGGCTACCTACATTACCACATAAATTAAGAGAAAAAAATTGGAGTTCTTGAGTTTTACTTTAATGTGAATTTAGCCATCATATAAGTCAGCTTTCATCATAATCCCCTCCTAGTTTGCATGTTTTACAAAATAATGTGGCACTTATGACAACATAGATGGACCTTGAGGGCATTATGCTAAATGAAATAAGTCAGAGAAAGACAAGGACTGTGTGATCTCACTTATATGTAGAATCTAGAAGCAGGTAAACAAACAATATAATGTGGCAGATTAACATCTTCATGTATGTGTTCAATGCAAAATGGGATACTAAACAAAACATTGCTGTTGTTTTCTTCTTATAAGATACCACATGATGACTATAATAAACAATAACTGTATTGTATACTTAAAATTTGCTAAGAGAGGGGGCGCCTGGGTGGCGCAGTCGGTTAAGCGTCTGACTTCAGCCAGGTCACGATCTCGCAGTCCGTGAGTTCGAGCCCCGCGTCAGGCTCTGGGCTGATGGCTCGGAGCCTGTTTCCGATTCTGTGTCTCCCTCTCTCTCTGCCCCTCCCCCATTCATGCTCTGTCTCTCTCTGTCCCAAAAATAAATAAAAACATTGAAAAAAAAATTAAAAAAAATTTGCTAAGAGAGTAGAACTTACATGTTCTCACCATAGAAGAAAGGAAGGAAAAAGGTAAATGTGTGAGGTAATGGATATACTAATTGCTTGAGTGTAGTGTTAATTTCACAATACATACATATATCAAAACATCAAGGGGGTGCCTGGGTGGCTCAGTCTGTTAAGCGTCCAACTTCTGCTCAGTTCATGATCTTGTGGTCCGTGGGTTTGAGCCCTGTGTCAGGCTCTGTTCTGACAGCTTGGAGCCTGGAGCCTGCTTTGGATTCTGTGTCTCCCTCTCTCTCTGCCCCTCCCCTGCTTGCACTCTGTATCTCCTTCAAAAACAAACATTAAACAAATTTTTAAAAAATCAAGTTGTAGACCTTAAATGTATACAATGCCTATTTGTTAATTATACCTCAATAAAGCTAAAAAAATGCCATGTTTCTAAACAACTAGATTCATGGATATTAGCCTAATGGGAAAATCTTCCCTAAAAAAATTAGCACTGATATTAGCTAATAATATCTGATTATTTATGGTATATGGCATTGTCAAAGTTTTAATATGCTAGTGTCTGTTAAAAAACATTTTTACACTAATGTAACACCTTAGCATAATTTAATTTGATGAACATATATATATGGCAGTGTTCTTTCATATATGAATGCAAGAATCTATCATTTGAATTTTTAAACTTTTTTAAGTAATCTCTACTCCCAGCATGGGGCTTGAACTCACCACCCTGAGATCAAAAGTTGTATGCTCTACTGACTAAGCCAACATGGCATAATACTTAATTTTTCAGGAATCACTTAGAAAATAGACCCTTATTTATATGTGTAATTTGAATTAATATCTTAAATCTTACAAGCATTGCATTATATTAGCAGAATATCATGCATAATGTATAATTTAGGAAATAATTACAAAAGTTACATTAATAAAATAATTCTTATAGAATTTGCGAAGATGCTTTATTTACTTCATGGAGCCATGTGACAATTGTTGTTAACTAATCCCTTTACTTACAAAGTCTAAAGATACTTTAGATTCCTAAATCTAAAGATTTAGGAATTAACATTTGCAAATTTTGGATTTCAGGGATAAACTCTTGTAAATTTGGACTTTTACAAGAGTACATCAACCAAAAAAAGAAATGTCACAGGACAACTGATGGATATATTCTATACTATTTTAATACTCACTGACTTCTAGGTATAAAAGTACCTTTATATAATATTTATGCTTAAAACCCACCTGCTTTCAAACTGCTGTGCCTAAGCACCAAATTCAAAAGGACTTTAAAAAGCCTATTTGCCTTTCTCTTCACTTCTGAAGGCAGTTTAGTTCTATTCTTTCTCTAGGATGAGAGGAGAATTTAGAGGAACACAAATACCCAGAATGAAATCAGAAAGTATAATCTAGCCTTGATTGTCTAATAGTCTGGAAATGCTTAAGAGTTTTTTATGGGATCATTCTTGGGATGTGAAGGAAATAGAACCTGTTACTGATGTGGGAACAGTTAGATAGTATTTGCCAAACTCTTTTCCTCTCTATTTGACTTCCTACTGGGATTCTCTACCACGCACTTCTAGGACCTCCTTTTAAAAAAATCCCCCAAAGTCTCATTTCATCCATAAGGCTCTCTTTGACAATTCCTGCCCCGTTATGGCCCCAACTATTTTTAGACGATAGTCATAAAATGAGGAACAAAGTATAAATGACCAGAAGTGTTAACCACCATCTGTAAGACTAAAAATATGTTTCTAGTTGATGTCGTAAGGGTCATAGCTTTTCTGTGACCTGTAGTTTTTATGCAGGCTCCACAGTTTATCTCAGTCTATTTTGATCACTCAGGCCATATTATCTTCTCATAGAAGAGCATTTTTTCCCTTTTATACTCCTAAAATTTATTTTACATGCTCAGGAGTTGGACTGCCTCTTATAAATTCCAATAGTTATTACTATCTTAAAAGTACTCTAGAGAACATTTTGATTAAAGAATCTAACCATAAAATCATCTTTTATGATCCTCAAGATTTATATTTTTGTAAAGGCATGTATATTATAGGTACACACGTATATATTATATATGAGTGTGTGAGTGTGTGTGTGTGTGTGTATGCATACACATATAAGAACGTGCTTATAGTGAAAGGTATAGTTCTTAGAAGCACACAATGGAAGGGCTACAGACAATAATTTAAATGAAGTACATGACATTATTTATTGAATAATTTACTAGTCTAGGTAGAATAATTTTCATGTAGATGGAAAGGACCAAAAAGAAAAATAAATAAACAAGTCATAGTGGTGAATTGTCAGTAGTAGTAATAACAGAAGTATCCTATTTCATTATTCCATAATTTTTCTACTTTTTATAACCACCCAGAAACAACAAACAGCACATTTTTTCCATGCTCTTTTAGACACTTGATTGCATTTCCTTTTTGTACTTTTAACAAGAAATAGAACATGATTATTTTAACCATGATTATATCCACATAATTGAAAACAATAAATTAAAAAAAAAATCCATACTGGGGTTTTGCTCTTCGCCTCCCCAGCATTGTCCCTTCCCATAGTATCCATACTAGATTTATGTCTGGGAATCCAAATAGTCAAGGCTGCAGATTACCTAGGCCTAAACTGTGCACATATCATATTACGAGGGTTACTCTGGTCATTGGTTCCCAGAGGAGCGTTTCAGGGAGAGGTAGCGAGAGGCAGTGGATTTCAGGGGAATGTTGTGAAAGAGGCTCCTTTTCCACTAGTATGCAGTCTGGGAGCATGTAAGGAGATGATTCAGCCACCTTGCCACCACAGTGGAAAATCTTGCAGCTTCTGAGGTCATTTTATTGGGCCTCAGAATACAACCGAAACAGGGACAGGAAGGTCTGATAGATGAAGATAGATAGAGAAACTGAGTCCTCTTAACATTTGAGCCCCAAATCCATCCATGTTGGTGACCCTACTTCTGAATGTTTCTGATACTGATAAATGTATTTGAACTGGCAAAGTCTCTTTTACTGTTTTCTGATACTTACAATCTGAGCACACAATCCTTGGTTAGGGTGGGATTTCTGAAAGTATTGGCAATATGTTTTCCAAAGATACTGCTACCAGGAAATTTCTCATCAAAAGTTTTCTGTGGTCAAATACAGTTGGGGAAAGGTAAATATGATGCTATATTTTTCTTTAAGAAAATACTATTTTAACACCAGTTCCCTCATCAGAATCCTTTGTACTTAAAATAAAAATCATCTTTTGTACAGCCTCTAAGATTCCATGTGAATCTACCCTTCATTATTTCTTCTGCTTCACCTTGGGCCTCTTATTTCCTGTACTCTGGCCACATTGGCCTTTTCTTCCTCTTGTGTAGCAAATTTTCTTTTGCCTCAAGCCTTTGGATTTGCTGTTCACTCTGCCTGGAATGCCCCTCTTTATCTGGCTAATTTTTCTTATTTGTGCTTTATCTTAAATCTCACTTCCTTTCCTAAATCCATCCTCCAATTAAATTGATACCCTTGTTCATGGGTATCAAGATGTTTATGGCATCTTATTCTTTCTCTTCATAGCATAATACAATTTATTGCAATCTAGATATTTATGTCTTTATTAATCTCTCTCTTCCCATTACTTTAAAAACTCTGTGAGGACAGAAACCATGCCTGATTTGCTGACATTTCTTTGAGCAAAACATGATGCTGTTCCTGGCACACAGTAGGGACTGGATAAAATATTGCCTGAATGCTATCTAGAGCCACAGGACATTTCAGAACACTATAGAATTTCAATAAAGAATCCCATTTAGATATGTTTAATCCAGAATTTCCCCAAGCTATTTAAAACCTGAAATTTTTGTAAGTAGTTAACATGTGTGAATATTCCTAGATGCTAATATTCCATAGCTCACATATCAAAGAATGCTGTTTCACATGTTTTAGGTCATTTTTCAGCTAAGAACTCAAGTCTAAAAGCCTAAGCTTATACTTTTATGAGCATTAGATGGATCTAAACTTCACAGGTTCAAATGAGACATGGCAAAAGTGATATTTGAGGACATTAACACCAATCATTCTGGACAGCATTATATAGCATGCACTTGTTAATTTTCCTATCCTGTTTTCAGTGAGTGGGTTTTAAAATATTCATCTTTAAGATCATCAGCATGTAGATTTGTATATTAGATGACAAGGAAATAATAAAAAGTCCCTGCACAGCAAAGGAAACCATCAACACAAGAAAGCAAACCGCTGAATAGGAGAAGATATTTGCAAATGATATATCCAATAAGGGGGTAATATCCAAAATACATAAAGAACTTATACAACTCAACACCAAAAAACCTCCAATCCAATTAAAAATGGAGCAGAGGATCTAAAAAGGCATTTTTCCAAAGAAGACCTACAAATGTCTAAGAGATTCTCAAAAAGATGTTTATCGTTACTAATCAGGCAAATCAAAGCCACAATGAGAGATCACTTCACACCTGTCACAATGGCTAGAATCAAGGAGAAATAGCAAACATTGGTAAGGATGTGGAAAAAAAGGAACCCTTGTGCACTATCAGTGAGAATGTAAATTGTACAGCCACTGTGGAAAACAGTATGGAGTTCCCTCAAAAAATTAAAAATAGAAATATTATATGATCCAATAATTCCACTATTGGGTATTTACCCAGGGAAAACTAAAACACTAACTTGAAAAGATATATGCACCCCTATGTTTACTGCAGCATTATTTTTACAATAGCTGAGACACGGAAGCAACCTAAGTATCTATCAATAGATGAATGGATAAGGAAAATGTGGTATACACACACAATGGAATATTGTTTACTCAGCCATAAAAAGAATGAGATCATGCCATTTGAGATAACGTGGATGGACTTAGAGAGTTGCACTAGGTGAAATAACTCAGACTGAGAAAGACAAATACCATATGATTCCACTCATAAATGACATCTAAAAAATTAATAAACAAAATGCAGAATCAGAACTGTAAATACAGAGAACAAACTGATGGTCTCCAGAGGGGAGGGAAGTGGGGAATTGAGAAAAATGGGTGAAGGGGAGTGGGAGATACAGGCTTCCAGTTGTGGAATGAGTTAAGTCATGGGAATAAAAAGTGGAGCATAAGGAATACAACCAATGATATTGTAATAGCAATGTAATGGGACAGACGGTAGCTATACTTGTGGTGAACACAGCATAATGTATAGAGTTGTCAAATCACTAAGTTGTACGCCTGAAACCAATGTAACATTGTGTGTCAACTACACTTAAAGAAAAACAAGACAGCTATATGTTGTCTACAAGTATACAAAAAAAAGAAATATGAATTAAGAATAGAAAAAGAAATTGCTTACTCATTGTGTATTGAAGCCTATTGTTCTAGCTTATATTTTTTAGGCATCCTTTAAATTAGATAGTAACAGTCAAATACATTTTTATCAGGACTAAATACTACCCCAGGGCATGTTCTAAAGTTTACATAAAATTAGACTAAAATCTCAATAAATAGTGACAATTTTAGCTCTGTCCCCTTTTACATTTGAAATGTGTATTTTACCAATACAGAAAATTACATATAAATGCCCTTTTAAAAAATCTCCAAAGAACACTTAAAGCTAGCTCTTGCATTGCTTTCCCTTTAGAATTTAGAGACTAGCTTTCTAACTGAGCTCTGCCAGAAACAGATGAGACAAGCCCAGGAATATGTTACATGGCCACACACATCAACAGTCAAATCTTCAAGCCCAGGTTCCTAACTCCAGAGCACGACAGAGTGCAGAAAGCCTTGAAAATGTCCATTAGCTGAGCATGTGGAGAGTGAATTATTATTTGCTCCGCCAGCTGGAAGTCTCCCCCCAAAACAGGTTTCTTTGAAAAGCCACGAGCTCCTCTCTAAGCACACACACGCATGGCTTGCTCAAGGAAGTGTTGGGAAATGTCATCAGCTGAACCTGACACTCCTCTGCCCATCTGGATCTAACTTTCCCAACTTCATCTTGAGCCAATAGATTCTGAACCAAAATTTACCAAGCAATATTACAGTTTTCCACTTGTGGTTTACCTGACGCCATCTGTGAACGGCATTTATGATGTGTTCAAATTCATTTTTTTTTAATGTTTATTTGTTTCAGAGAGAAAGGGACAGAGGATCAGAAGCAGGCTCTGCGCTGACGAAACTATGAGCCTAAGTCTGACGCTTAACTAATTGAGCCCTCCAGGAGCCCTCCAATTCATTTTCAATAGCCACAGAATGTGCAGAATTTTCTCCCCTTTTACCCCTACTTTTATTACTTCATTCTCAGGATTGATATGCAAGCAGATAAAAGACATTGCTAAGACTATAACAAATTTGAACACAATTAGCAAGACTGATTTAATAGACATATACAGACCACTGGACTCACTGTTGCAAATACATATTCCTTGCCAATATAAATAAAGTGTATATATATATATATATACATATATATATATATATACACATATATATAGTAAGAATTATATATAATTACTACTTTTTATGTATAATTTATAAATCCATATATCATTTCAAAACAAATTTCAAACATCTTTATACACATAGTTGTCTATCCAAATCCAGTTTTAGAAATGAAAAGCAAGAAATAAACCTTTAAAATATTATACTTATGTGTCCAAGAAGAAATAATATTGAAAATTTAAAGTCCTTAAAACTGGTCATTTTTTTCATAATAATAAATTAGAGGTGGCATAATTAGAGATGAAGCAAAGACATAAGGTATTAAAAACAACTTTTAGTCAAAATATTGGAAATTGAGGTAAAATAAATTCCTAGATTTAAAAAGTGCCAAAATTGTCATAAAAATATAAATATAAAAAGAAGAACTTTGAATAATCCTACGATAACTTGATAACTTTGATCTGTCATTCAAATTTTTCTTCCAAATACTATAGCCTTGATATTTTGGTTCACATTATTACCAAACAAAACCAAAAACAAACAAACAAACAAACAAAACAAACACACACACACACACACACACACACTTTTTAGTAACAAAGAAAAATCATTGGACTACACAAGAATATAAAACAAATTAAATACACAAGGATTTTAAAAGAATAAATGATATATTTTTTTTGGATTCTGAGTTTGTACACACAGAAAACCCAAAATTCTAAGTGGACAAATTATTACAATAATTAATTGGAGATATTAGCAAGAATGATATACAATTATTACAGAAGTCCGATGTACTTTCTTACACCAGAAAGAAAATATTAGACAACAAAATATAAAGCCCCTAGGATAAATCTACTAAATGATCTATAAGACTATTTTGGACAAATTTATCAAACTTTTTTTTAGGAAGGCCTACATAAGTGGAAAGATATAACACACTTATGGAATATGACACAGTAGCTTACAGACATTAATTTCAATTCTATTTAATCTATAAATTTGTATAAAACCCAATTAAAATTTAATAGGACTTTTCTTTGATGAATGTTAAATTTATTTGAAAAGGGCCAAGAAGTAAAACCTTCCTGAAGAATTAGCTAGAGGGAAAGCTATAGTGAATGAGACAGAGTGTTAGTAAAAGAACGTTGTACACATTTTCTAATGAAACCGAATAGAGGGCTAAAAAATGACATGAAATCCATGGAAACGGGTGCAGGACAGAGATACACTGTAGATAAATGGAAAAAGGAAGGACTACTATTCAGTACATTGTACTGAAACAAATATCTACGTGGGGAAAGTGGATATGGATCTCTGCCTGTCAATATACACAAAACAATTCCAAATGGATTAAATCATAACTGAAATCTGAAAGACAAAACTTTAAAAATTCTAGACAATATCTCGAAGAATAATTTTATAAGCTGTATTTAGGGAAGAAGTTCTTTTTTTATTTTTTTAACATTTATTTATTATTTTTTTATTTAAAAAAACTTAATGTTTTTTTAAATTTATTTTTGAGAGAGAGAGAGAGAGCCAGCAAGGGAGGGGCAGAGAGAGAGGGAGACACAGAACCCAAAGCAGGCTCCAGACTCTAAGCTGTCAGTATGGAGCCCAACGTGGGGCTCAAACCCGAAAACCATGAGATCATGACCTGAGCCAAAGTTGGTTGCTTAACTGACTGAGTCACCTAGGCACCCCAGTGTTTATTTATTTTTGAGAAACAGAGCCCAAGTGGGGAAGGGGCAGAGGAAGATAAAGACACAAAATCAGAAGTAGGCTTCAGGCTCTGAGCTGTCAGCACAGAGCCCAACACGGGCTTGAATCCACAAACTGTGAAATTGTGACCTGAGCTGAAGTCAGATGCTCAACCGACTGAGCTACCCATGTGCCCCTAGGGAAGAATTTCTTAAACAAGAATCTATACAAGCTGCAAATATTTCTATAAGTATATAAGGAAGAGACAACTGAGAAAGAAAAATGACCGAAGACATGGATAGACATTTCACTGGAAACATACGTGACCTAGAGGAATGTGAAAAAACACTCAACTTTGCTGATAGTGAAATAAAATTTCACACGAACCAGATTTACAAAAATTTTAAATGTCAACCAAGTATTGATGAGATTATAAAGCAAAAGGAATTTCCCTTTACATGGCTGCATATATTAATAGAGTGAATTTCTTTGGAAGATAATTGGGCCTCACCTAGTAATGTTGAAATGAACTTGTGTTAACTCTATAATACCTAGTTCACTCATAAGGCATATATCCTAGAGAAATACTTGTGTATATTATACAGAATTATACAAATTATGAAGGTTCACAGCAGCATCACTTACATTAAAACACTACTGACAACCCATAAATCCACGAAGAGAAGAAATAATTTTTAAAGTGACAATGTATACAATACAATATTGTACAGCACCCAGATATACATATCAATGTGAGTGAATCTCAAAAATAGACAAGGACAGCTATTAGAGTGGCCAAACTCTGGATTCCTGACAAAACCAAATACCGGTGAGGATGTGGAACAACAGGAACTCTCTTCATTGCTGGTGGGAATGTAAACTGTCATAGCCACTTTGGAAGGCAGTTTGACAGTTTCTTACAAAAGTAAGTATATTCTTACCATGCACTCCAGAAATCACACCCCTTGATATTTCTCCAAAGAAACTGAATATTTATGTTTCACAAAAACCTGCACACAGATGTTATAGCAGCTTTACTCATAATTGCCAAAACTTAGAAGCAACCAAAACGTTCTTCAGTAGGTAAATGGAAAAGACAGTGGTACATTAAGACAATTTGTTCTTCAAATGTAGTTTTTCAGCACACACACAAAAAAGGAGCTATCAAAACATGAATACATATTACTAAGTGAAAGAAGCCAGTCTGAAAAGTCTGTATACTGTATGGTCCTACTCTATGACATTCTGGAAAAGGCGAAACTAGATCAGTGGTTGTCAGGGGCTTGGGGTTGGGGGAGAAGTGAACAGGTGGAATACAGATTTTTTTAGGGCAGTGAAAATACTCTGCATGATACTATAATGATAGATACATGTCATTATACATTTGTCCAAATGCATAGTCTGTAAAACGCATAGAGTGAACCCTAAGGTAAACTATGGCCTCTGGGTGATTATGATGTGTCAGTGTAGGTTCATCAATTGCAAATGTACCACAGTGATCAGGGATGTTGATAATGGGGGGTGGGTGGGTATGCATGGGTCTGGGCAGAGATATATGGGAAATCTCTGTAACTTCTCAATATTGTCATGAATCTAAAACTGCTCTAAAAATAAAGCATATATACATATTTAGTATAAATATAGATACAAATATATAAAATATACATATAATACATATACATTCTATACATATAATACGTATAATGAGAAAAACAAGCAAGTCACACAAGAACAAATACATTGTAATTTTCATGTATGTAAAGTTCAAAGCCAGGCAAAACTAAATACCACATTCTTTTGAGATACAAATATATATGAGAAAATAATAAGAAAGTCAATGGGAATTCAGGCTGTTGGTTATTATTCTATTGGGGAAGAGGGCTGAGATGGAACATGGCACACAGGGAGATTGAAAGATGTTAGTTAAGACTCTATTTCCTAAGCTGGCTAGTGGGTTCATGAATGTTTATTTTATTATTATTGTTTATACACACGGGCATGTTATATTTACTTTGATATGCATTATATATTTTATTTCCAACTGAAGTACATGTATTCAGTGTAGGATACATTTTACGAATCTCTGTAAATGGCCCGAGAGTCCACCGTATTCTCCCTCCCCGGCATGGCGATGTCGGAGCAGAGCAGTCCGTATCATCAGGGTCCTTGCTGGAGCAGACAGCAGAACAGCAGCAAGAGAAGCATCTATGATTTTTAAATGGTATTGGTTACGGGACTGGAATATAACCAGAGAACATTTAGAACAAACAAGGATATGAGGATGATTAGCACAAAACTGAAACCTATGAATCCCTCAGCCTATTCCTGAATACATGGGAAAAACCAAACATTACCTAAACCGGAGAAAAATGCCAGAGACCACTCAGGTTTTGGTAATATTGCTGGAAAGAGGCTCTAGTCAGAAAACGATTATTTTGCTTCTGGTCTAGTGGCCTAAAGAAAAGTAAGATAAATTTGCAAAAGTAATTAAATGAGACATAAATATTTTCCACATTGGGCTACATAAATATTACAGGTTTTCTAAATCACAGGTCCTTCATCTCTTAAAAAAAACTCCCTAAGACAACCTGTATTTGAAAAAATAAGTTTGTATAGATCATTTTGAATTTTGCCATTATTGTGCAGACTTAAATTCCTTCTTACGTCTGATCTGAGTTTTTTTTCCCTTTGCATGATCTGAAAATTTTAATACATTCTCCAAGAAGTTAACCTTCATACAGGAAGCTTCTTAATCTCAGAAGAGTAAAGGCTTCCTGTTTCTTCCACAACAGCTACAATATGGGGCTAGTATTTCCTGCCTTCCTAAAGAAATGGTAGTAATTGATGGCTCAGATACTTAAAAAGAACTATACGATTCTATGGAATACCGGGCAAGTAAAGTATTGTTATATTTGGACATTTTTTCCTCTAATGAACTCTTCAGACTTTTTTTTGGTTGGTATCACTCCAAAAATTATAAATTAGAAAGAAATGTGTGTTCTCTCCCAAAGGGCAGTTGAACTTTGTTCACAATGCTTAGGAAAACATCCGGTGGGATGTTTGCTAATGGAGCTGTGTCAACTCATCTTCAAGATCCCCCTTCTAGAATAGTACAACCGTTACAAATGCCATGAATATTTTTGTATCACTGACATCTCACTGCGAGTGGCCACACAGCAGTTGTAACCAGCTACTGCTGGAGGCCTGGACATGTTGTTTACTCAGGAGGAAACTGAAAGTTGGAGAACAGAACAAAATCATAAGAGTTATGCTTAGGGACAGGAACTGAAAATGAGAGACATCTTCAGCAAATGATAAATGTGTGTGTGTGTGTGTGTGTGTGTGTGTGTGTGTGTGTATGTGTGAGCATATGTGTGCTTCATACTCCTTTATTCACAAATGTAAACACTGAATGGTTAATAAATTAAAACGTCCAGGAAGATCTTTATAGACAAGAGCTGAGCCATAGAATATCACGGTTTTTGCCAAATAAGAGGAAGTTGCTATTTGGCCCAGAGCTTCTCTCCCTCTTCCTTGTGTCTCACCCCACTCCAGGGTTGCAGCAACAGGCATTTTTCTGATAGAAGGATTCAAAGACAAGAACAAAGGTCATGAATGTGTGACTCTACAAAGCGAGGAATTCAAAAGGAGATTACTTGGATAGTTCTACTGTGCTTTTGATCTCTTAATCAAATTATATGTAGAAAGTTACATGGCTCAGGCATTCTGAAAACAGCCCTGATTTATTTTTCTTCATTTAATCCCTTCCAGGAAATACTATTGAGAGCCCATTACGAGCAAGTCAACTGGAGACCAAGCACAATCTTAGAATATCACCAGAGTTAGGACTAAATCTGAAAAATTAAATATAAATTGGAAAAATTGAGATTATTCGGATATTCATAGTCATTGATAGATAACCTACTTTTCTCAGCATTGGACTGCACACTGGAAAACATACCCATTGCACATGGCATTTATAGTCTAGTGGGATGAATTATTAGTATAGCCTCATATAGCATTACACAAATGCATAATTAGTAACCATGAGAACTATGCAAGAGAAAGGATATGTAGCAGAAAGATTTTGATCCAGACTGGACATCAGGGGGCTCTCCAAGGAAGTGGTAGTTAAGCTTATACTTGATGATGAATAGACGTTAACTTGGCAAAGGATTGGAGATGAAGTGAAGGAATCCATGAACATAGTTCTGGGCGTTTTCATATTTTTCAAAATTCAGAACTAGGACAGGCTTTATGTTTCAGGAGAGTTTTCAAGTATACTCATCAGAGTCATTTGTCCTTATGAACTAAATTGAATGTGCTCTGGACTGAGAAAATCTGATGGCAGAATCACTCTCTTTCTGGTCTAACCATACCCCTGGGCAGGGGCACCAGCCAGCTACACTGAGTGATGTGTAAAAGTTTGTAAGACTTTTAAGAGGTGTCCTCAAATATCCAGACATGTTGTTGTCTTCTCTGTGAACATTTCTTTATTTCTTTCCTTTTTTGAGAGAGAGAGAGAGAGAGAGAGAGAGAGAGAGAGAGAGAAAACATAAGCATGAGCAGGGGAGGGGTAGAAGGGGAGAGAGAGAGAATCTTAAGCAGGCTCCATGCTCAGCACTGAGCCTGACACAGGGTTTGATCCCATGACCCTGGAATCATGACCTGAGCTGAAATCAAGAGTCAGCTGCTCAACTGACTGTACCACCCAGGTGCCCACCTGTGCACGTTCCTAATGGCCAGAACTCCGACTATTACTTTTCTTCCTTTGAGTTACACATCCTCAATAAATGAGGCTATAGAGCATTCTCTCTCTAAATCATAGACTTTGCCATGATTTTCGAAACCTTGGATGATGTGGCCCCTTGTCTCTACCCGCGCCCAGCTCCATCTCTCATTTCTCCCCACCCATGCTCAGTGCAACCCAGTCGGGGGAGCCTCTTAGTTGTCTAATCCACGTGCCCAGCCACCTCAGAGTCTTTACCACTCTTCCCTCTCCCTGGCAAGCTCTTCATTTCTTTTCTTCCAGTTAACTATGATTTTTCATTTAGCTCCTATTTCCTCAGGAAAGCATTGTTTAAACATCTAGGCCAGGCTACCTTCTCACTATATACTGTGTTCACATCTTGTATTCTGCTTCTTAACTTTATCACAACTGAAATTTAAAAACGAAATAATTAACTAGTCAAGTGATGTCTATCTTCCTTGGTAGTTTATCAATTTCATAGAAGCTTATGTTTTCTTTCTGTCTCCTTACAACCACTAGCACATAGTAGACACAGAATATCTACTAAAGAAGGGAAAAAAGAAGAGATGGGGAAAGTAGAGGGAAAAAATACACATGTGGTCCAAGAGGTCTGTCTGCCCACCATCTTTCCTTTAAATAACCACCCCTCACCGTTCCAAGTGACCCAGGCGAGAGTAGTTCCACCCCACGGCTAGTGGCCCAAGCCTCTCCATAACCCCGGATTCCATTGAGAGATGTGCATGTGGCTCAAGCTGGGTCAGTTAATGTTCTTCCCAAGATGTCTACCCCAAGAGATTTGGAAGAGATGCTCATTTCCTCTTAAATCACAAGATGAAAGGAAAATGCAAATGAAGAGATTTGAAGCTATTTTCATTTGCCACACAAAAGAAGTAGTCAGCAGCAGGAAAAATCGGGGGAAAACCCATTATGTCGCAATGGAGACATGGAAACAGGGAATGTGTGGAAACCGATTGTAGAAGCAAGAGTGACAGACTTTATGACGTCTTGAGGGGCTCTGACCCAGCCACACTGAAGGCTTGGCTCCCTGCTCAAAGAGTTTTCAGTTACACAAATCAATCAATTTGCTTTAAATTTAATTTAAGTTGGATTTTTGTTACTTGGGGGAAAAAACTGACAAATCGAGGAGTGAGGGGCCTGTTTGAACAACTCTAACCCTTCTCTAATCAGAAACTATTTTGTTCTTGCAACATCGCTGGTGCCAGAGCAGTGCCCAGCATCTGACAGGAACCCAGTGAGCGCTCTGGCTACTGATGAAATAATGAACGGCCTAACAGTAACTGTGAGTATTTTCAAAGGCACAGACAGAGAAAGGAAGTTAAGAGAACATCACTTCAACATGAGCTACAGAGCTTTTGCATGGCCAGTGGGAAGTTATGCCTCAGTGACCACAACAGGTGGACTAGGAACCAGTTAGTAGGCAGTCAGCAAGCCGTGGACTCTGGTGGAGACGACCTGGGCTCATATCTCAGCTCCGTTATCTGTCCGCTGCTGGACTTTGGGAAAGTTACTGAATTCTCACATCCTCAGCTTCCTTATTTGCAAACTGCTGATAATCATTTATCAGTAGGAAGACTATAGAGTTGTTGCCAGAAGGAAAACATGAAAAGGTAGAGTTCAATGAGACAGTAAAAGAAGCACATGAATCCAATCAAGTGTTCTTCACCCACATACACACACACACACACACACACACACACGCACACACATGCACGCACACACTCACACACACACACACACACACACACACACCCCTTAGAAGTAGATTATAATTTCAGAAGTAGATCACAGTTTTGGTTGACCACAATACCCATTGGGCACTACCTACATAAATTATCTAACATTCCAACTGTGGTTCTAGGAGGGATTGTCTGGTAGCTTTTTCTCCCAGGCCCCATGTTCTAGGTTCTAATATCTGAGAAGTAACTATATTGTGGTATTAGGTTTGTGGATTTTTAACCTCAGTGTGTCCGACATGGTCGCTGTCCTTTATTTGAGACTTTTAAACTCCAGGAGGACATAGAAATAAAAATCAAACTCAATCCTTGGTAGAAGAAGATTATGTTAAATTCCTTATAATCTGGGTTTGTCATCCATGGTATTTATATATATAAGAGAATCTGACATATGAGTTTCATAATTTTTAAGTAAAAGTTATTTAGAGCATTTAAGTAGTCAAGAGTATCAGAATGCCTAAAAGAGAATTTGATTTATTACACTGCAAAGTTTAATGTTTTAAATTAGTTGGAGCTTTGCCACTTATTATCTGTGTGACTTTGAACAAGTTACTTTATCCCTTTGCTATCTCAGTTTTCCTGGACCTTAAAGTAGAACTCAGAATAGCTACTTCATGGGATTGATGTGAGGATTAAATGAATTAATATATATATATATATATAAAGTTTAGAAAACTATCTGGCATAGAGTAAGCAGTTATAGAAATGCTAACTATAAGGGTTTAGAAAGGTTTTGCAACTTAAGGTTATAAGTATACTCTGTCATATATTTGAATCACTTAAATCAACTTATTAAAATTTATAAATGCAGATAAAATACTTAAAGAAATGTGACTGAATTTTAAATATCATTGATGGCTTAAGGTGGTTTAGTCAGTTCAAATTCAGTTCATTGATTGATGTTTTGATACAGGGAAAAGTGATTTAATTTTCATATCGTTAATAATAGATATTCAGAAAGAAGATCAAGCAATGTAAGTTGAATTAAAAGGCTAAGGGAGGGGTGCCTGGGTGGGTGGCTCAGTCCGTCTAGTGTCCGACTTTGGCTCAGGTCATTATCGCATGGTTCATGAGTTCAAGCCCCCGTGTTGGGCTCAGTGCTGACAGCTAAGAGCTTGGAGCCTGCTTGGGATTCTGTGTCTCCCTCTCTCTCTGCCCCTCCCTCACTCACGCTCTGTCTCCCTCTCTCTCAAAAATAAATAAAAGTTAAAAAAAAACTTAGCTAAAGAAAAGCTGTTTTTAAAATTTTTCAAATTTGATAAGTTGAATATTAATTCAGATTCTAAGTCACTACGAAGAGTTATTTTTGCTCACCAAGGGTATTCACTGTCTCCTAGTCAAAGGGAAATTTACATTGACAAATTTCAGTTTCTAGTTAGCCAGGATAAAATACAATGTTGCATTTTAGCATTTCTAAACTATCTTCCAATGTATGTTAGGAAACTGCATAAACTCTATATCCTTCTTGAAGAACCAAGTGCTTGTTAGCATGTTGGTAAACATGTTTAAGTTTATTTAGCCTAGATTCTCCAACATCACTTTCCCATGGGGCATTTTATTTGTACACATCTGTCATCCTTGTAAGCCAACAGTTTGGGAACTTTAAGCCCCAGACAAAACAGAAAGTTTATAAATCATCAACTTCAGTATGTCTGAGATGGTAATTCTCTCATCCAGGAGTGAAGAGGGCAGGTGCTGAGGCAGAAGGGGAGGTCTGGTTGTGGGGGGTGGGCAGGGGGGACCCACTGGTGAAAAAGAAAATCAAAGTGAGGGAAGAGCACTGAGGCAAGTTTTGCTTGTGGACCCCCACCCCATCTCAGGCTGTTTACACATGAAGGTTTTTTTTTTATGTAAACACTCCCATGGATGGCAATGTGACATAGATTCACCCCCACCCAACCCTTCATTTCAATTTCTATTGCTCCTGGGGAAAATATCTGCAATGATTTTATTTTAAAATATTTTACATAGTTTTTAATGAATGCTTTTAATAATATGCCATTTCAGTGGTTGATGTATGGAACTGGCAAGATCTTTTTGCCTGATGCTACAAAATTCTGGTGCATGGAGGTCAAACTACCTTGTGGAATCTAGGGAAGTCTTTCTCTGGTATCCTCCACACTTTTCTGATGTCTGTGCTTTAGTCTCCAGGACACTCATCTTTTGGAGCTCATGAGCTCCGTCTGCTTTGGTTGTGGCCCCTTATGTCTACTAGGTATCCTAGGGAATTATCTAAAGCTCTTTGGTCCTCAGACCCTAAATATGTCACTTGAAGTTCTCCATCCATCTCCTTTCCAAATGTCTTCCCTTTTAAGTTTTCCAAACCTGGAAGCTGTCCCTTGTATCTTCCTGGAAAGGTTACCCCCTTCTCCAATCAATCTCTACTTTCTTTTGTGAGAGCTTCCATGACGCATAGTTGTGGGCATGCTATTTTCTGATGCATTACACTTTACATAACAATTTTGGCCACAACTTGTGTTTGCCAAATAAAATTATGCCTCCTTTCTAGTTTGTGAGTGTGTGTGTGTCCTTTGAAATTGCTCTAACTGCTTGTTGCTGTGATTTTGTATAGTTGAGGTTAGCCAGAGGAAATTTACATCCAAAAAAAGGAGCTCTGTCCATTTGAAGACTTTTTGTTCTCTATTTTTAAAATTAGTACCCATGATACTGTGAAGCAAAATGACATGTTGTTAGAAAAATCTAAGAAATAAGAGGTAGTCAAGATCTTTACCGGAGAACTGCACTTCAGAAATTGAGAATGGTTTCATATCTGAACAAAACTTCTGTTTTTAATGGTTGGTTGAGGTCATATTAAAAGGTTTGATGTCAATCAATGTCCTGCGATATATATACCTGAGACATGTAAACAACAAAGCAAAACATAGACCCCTTGTAAAATAATATTGGCCTGCAAGTAATCTAGGAGACAAAACTTTTTGTGCTAACACTCCTAAAGCACCCATAACCCATGGGGGCATTATGAACCCCACTGGGATAAAAATCGGTTCTTGCAGTGTGAAATAAACCATATATGTTTCAATGGTCTGTGGTTGCTCATAAACAGATAAAGTATATCTGTGATATTTCAATTTTATGGGGGAAAGAAGCAGCAATTAGGAAAAACATCAAAAAAGTCTCCTTGGCAGGATAGTGATCATGAAAATAAGGTTGAGAAACAGTTATCTAAACTGGGACTCATGATGCATTGGTGAAATTATTGAAAGTTCATCTCTCCAACATCTATCAGTTCTTGTTCTAATGTTTATGCTTCACAAACAGAATCTGCTGCCTGTATGGGTCTTGCTTCTTTGATATTAAAGGTGTATCATTTCTCACAGCTGTGAAATATTTTTTGATGTTTCTTGGATGGCATGTGGGTAAAAGGCTATATATATGGAATTCAAAATGACATTTTCCTGTGATTCATTTGATTGAACTAAATTTGACCTTTGAATTGGCCTAAGAAAACCGTAAATGATGGGCCTACATTGCCACATGTTACCACTTATAATTTGTAAGTATTCATAATTTGTAAGAACTTATAATTTCCATGCCTACTCAATCTTTGAGATCCAAATCAAGCATTACTCTGGTTTTACAGCTTAAATAGAACTTCAAGGCCCAGGGAATATTATTATTCCTTCTTCTGAGCTGGCAGTATAAAGCACATGTGTCACTTATTACACTGGCCACACTGCATTATATTTGTTTCTCACCTTCCACACTGAGCGCTCTCCTGGGTGGAAAGCAGCGGCTGAGCCACCTCTGTATGTCCGTACCTTGCATGCCAACCAATAGATGCATCAGTGATAGGGTGTGGTGTTGCCCTTCCAAAGGAAGTGGCAAGAAGTCATGATCAAGGATTCCTTTTCATTTTTTTGAAGTACATTTACGGGAAATACTTCTCAGTTAAACTGTTTCAGTATCTGCAATAATTACAATACCGCACATTTATTTGCAAGGCGCATCATTATTTTGTTCATACTGCAAGTGTTCGGAATCTGATATGTTTTCTTCTTTATCCATCCCTGCTCCTTTCCCTTTCCCCCGTTTTGGATAATGGTGCCACAATTCATGAGTTGCCCAGACTGGAAACCTGGAAGTTGAACTTGCTGGTCCCAATTCCCACACCACATCGATCTTTTTTCTAATATTTAATATTTCTTCAATCCTTCCTCAGCTTCTAATGTGACAGAAACAGCCTTGTAAAAGCATACCCTCTCACTGGCTAAAGTATTCAGTTTGCGATGGGTACAGAGGCATTGGCTATTTCAAGTTCTGCAGCAGGGAGAAGGGGTGGGGGCGGTGGGGTGGGGGATGCTGGAGGTTATTTATTGCAGTTCAATAATGTTTGGAAAGGAATGCACAAGAATTTCAGAATCAAACTGTAGCCATTTTTATTGCACACAGGAAGAAGAAATCAAGCAAAAGGTATATTAGTAATAATGGATCTTTTTTAATTGAAGGCCTAGTCATTGCTTGTCTGTTCCTAAGACATAAAACATTGCCTCCTTTAGAAATTCTATATGCATTTCTATTATGAAATTCAATTATGTTCTCCATAAGACATCACTACCTTTGGAAATTCTATATGAAAGAGAAAAAAATAGAACAACTATTATTTACCTGATCATAATACTATTAATATATGATCATTATTAGTTTTTTGGAAAATAGTGAAACACACACAAGTTCAGGATTAATAATGATAATAATGTAGACGATAGTAGTGAATAACATTGTACACATACACAAATTATATAATATGCTAATACACATTATATATATTTACCTCTATTTTTACAAAAAGATAGTTTTAAAGTGAACATGCTTCCCAAAACTACTTTTTCCGTTTTTAAACAATTATAAACATGTCCTGATATCTGTACTACTGTATCACTTTTTTTTAAATGATGCCATACCATCCTATTCTATGGAACTTATCTGAGCAATCTTTCATTGTGCAACATAATAATTTTTAATTATATGTAACACTTTGAAGAACAACTGTATTCATAAATCTTAACATACATCACTGATTTTGTTTTCTTCTGATAAATTCCAGGAAATTAAACTGCTGAGTCATGGAGGCATGTTTAAGTCTTCGAATGGATACAGCTGAACTTCCCTCTAGAAGGGTTGCGTCAATTCACACACAAAATATATTAAAGACAGTGCTTTAAAACCACAGTGTGACCCACCTTCATAACATGGCACAGATGTGGGCTTCCAGGCCATACTACAGCAGATTGCATTGAGGAAGGCTCTCTTCATGGAAATGTTTGAGGCAAAGTTACAGAGTAGCTAATAGCAACAGCCCTGATTTAGAGTGCAGACCACAGACAAGTGTTCATGCCTACCGTGCAAGCTGGTCACAGTCACGCGCTTTTTTTTTTTTTTTAATTTTCCCAACCTGGTTAGTGCTATCATTTTTAGGATTATGCTTTTAAATCCTATAGGACAACAGCAGCAGAGCAGAGAAAGAAAAGGAAGAGAGGAAGAGAGGGACAGAGAGAAAGAAAGAAAGAAAGAAAGAAAGAAAGAAAGAAAGAAAGAAAGAAAGAAAGAAAGAAAGAAAAAGAAAGGAGGAAGGAACTCACAGAAGCACTCCAAATAAAGATTCTGGACTAAGATTATAAATAGTGCAAACTATGCCTGTCTCTATAGATGGTCTCTACATCTAAATGTCAAATAAATTTTAATCCTGTGCTGTGGAAAGGTCTGGGGACTAATATTAGTTCTGTCAGCCATTTTCTCCCTCAGAAATGACATATAAACCAAGTGTAAACCTTGGATTTTATAGAGCCATTTCTTCCCAGTGCTCAAACATTTCACACAGGTAACAAATATAATCATTTGTTAATGTTAAATACTGCCTTCATCTCCAGATAATAATAGGACTACTGCCTTACATAATTTATCCTGATAGATAGAAACATGTTTTCCAATCCCTCTGCTGCTCTCATTATTGACAGTGAGAGATTATCCAAATGAGGGGAAAATGTCCAAAACCAGAGGCCTGACTGGAGAGTTAATATCATCATCAACTCATGGCCCGTGGGTCCTGTGCCAGAGCTGGGATTCTAGTAGAAAATGGGTAATGTGACACCACCGGACCTCAGTCTATAGAATTCATCAGCCCAGCCATCCTGCACAACTCAATTTATAGACAAAACCCATAAAATTTTGCAGTCAGGAAAGAAACCTTCAAAGAGTTTCATGTCTTCAAAGGATCAATTTTCACAATTAAGTCCCCAATTTAAGGCAGTAGAATATACTTAGTGGGAATGCAGCCTGGTAATTATCTGTACAAAATAGCAGCTCTCAACACAGAAAGGAATTTGCACGTGCACGCTTCTATTTGTGTGAGCAATCCCCTATTTTGCACATGAGGCCATATACTGTGCAGACATAGCCCCTTAAAACTTTCTGGAGCCACTGTGATTGAGTCAGTTGGTATTCACCTAATGCCTGCAATTAGAGCACAACTGACCTACGGGCAAATTCAAGTTCTTTATTGTCTTAGAGCTAAACATGCATATCTTAAACCAGAGTAATTTAAAAATTGATAGGTCTGCAGTTAAAGCTTTGGGGAGGAACACTCAAGAAATCCTGCCTCTGGAATAACACTTTTTTCTATAAATGGATTCTTTTCGAATCCCCAATTTACAGCACCCAGTCCTCAAATAACCTAAATCTAGAAACAATTACTCCTTTACACTCTGCTTCGGAAATACCTGCTAACATTCTTGCTGTGGACACCCAGATAATGTTTACAGAAAATGTGTTGCTTCAAAACCGGAAGGAGAGAATAAACTACAAAGAGCACAAATCACAAAGTGGCTAATTCTACAGAAAGGCCATTGGGCGGAAGTGGCCTCTGCACGTGCACTGAACAGAGCCTTCCTTGGTCTGCCCAGGCCACTGGACTGATTTTCTCCCTGTGGGCGCATCACTTTGCATTTCAAAAATTAGCCATTTATTCTGGAAAGCATCTTCATAGCACAAATGGTTCACAGAGTTTTCTTTCTTTAACAACTTGTACATTTTTGTTAGGACCACATAAAATAAAATCAACACAAATGCTTTTTAACCCCAGAGACACTTTATAAATGCCCTATCCCTTCTACTATTGCCTAGCAAACCTAAGTTATTCATTAGCCCCCTCATCAGCACGTGAGAAGTTTACAGTTTGCACACACACACACACACACACACACACACAAATTAGGTTATCTAGACATAAACAACTTTATTTACTTGCCAGAAACTTGGCAACATATATGCCAAGTATGCATACATAGTCTTTTAAAAATCTGTGGAAGTAATGACTGATGAAAACAATCAGTATCTCCATGGGAAGATTAGCTTAACACTGCAGCGGTGGTGAATTAGAGGCAGGTGAGGGCGCAGGGATATTGGAAACTAACATTTTTAAAACAAAATGGCTCTACAATGCAGAGCTACTATATTTTCTTAGAAAACATTTTTATTTAATAGTTTCTTGAAATTCTAGTGACAGATCTGACTGTTCACAAAGTAGATTAAAAAGTGATAAATGAGACAAAGCAAAGATAATAGCTAACAGAACAGGGCACTAAAATTTATCATCAGTAATAAGTACAGCTCATGAATCAAGATGTTAATGCTCTATGTCATATAGAAAACAAATACTGTGACTTATCTGTTAATGCTGACACAAAGCAAGAGAATTTCACACATCTTCCCAAGACACTTCTAATACACTTTTCTCGTAAGTAGCAAGGAACAAATCATGTAATGAATAGTTGATGCTATGGGGATTTTTTTTTTAACTAAGTGCCCAAGAGGTAAGGTAAGAGCAGCAAGAAAGGAAAGAAATTTTCTCTTTATTAACTCAGAAGACAGAAAAGTGTAGGGAGTACAGAAACAACATAATCTAAGAAAGAATATTTAGGGGCACCTGGGTGGCTCAGTCAGGTGAGCATCCAACTCGATTTTGGCTCCGGTCATGATTCCAGGGTTGTGGGATCAAGCCCCACATTGGGCCCCACACTGAGCATAGAGCCTACTTAAAATTCTCTCTCTCTAGGGGCGCCTGGGTGGCACAGTCGGTTAAGCGTCCGACTTCAGCCAGGTCACAATCTCGCGGTCCGTGAGTTCGAGCCCCGCGTCGGGCTCTGGGCTGATGGCTCAGAGCCTGGAGCCTATTTCCGATTCTGTGTCTCCCTCTCTCTCTGCCCCTCCCCCGTTCATGCTCTGTCTCTCTCTGTCCCAAAAATAAATAAACGTTGAAAAAAAAATTAAAAAAAAATTCTCTCTCTCTCTCTCTCTCTCTCTTTCTCTCTCTCTGCCCCTCTTCCCCACTCATGCTCTCTCTCTCTCTTTTAAAGGTAATTTTTTTTAATTTTAAAATAAAGAATATTTAACAGCTAGAATTGGTGAACAATGAAATCGACTTTGACATTCTTTGTGTTCTGTCACAGATACTGTTGTAGATTATTTGTCAAGGAAGTTGTATGACAACACCTAGTATTTCACTTTCTGCATATTTATTGTCTATTATATTCCAAACGTGCTGATTAGTCAAACTATGTGCTACTAGAAACCCAAATCCATTTTGCATCACAACTGTCACTGGTAAATACAATATTCTACCAGTATTGGGGAAAATGGTCAAGCTCAGGCTTGACCTCCATTAACCCTAAAGCTCTCGCCCATCCTGAGCATGTTAAGATGCCAATATGATATAGGAGAAGTCAAGACCTGCCTTTGGAACCACAATATGATAGATGTCAAAGAAATAGCAATGTGACAGGCTAACAGTCTGACTAAATAATCATCTCAAGACGTCACCTTGTGTCCGGCAGAGCTCTTGGCACCACTGATGTTCTCAGTCACCTCTTCTTTCCCATCTGTCCCTGGTCTTGCCTGATTTATAAACCTAAGATCACAGTGACCATATTTTTCCCTTGGGCGGTCCTGAATTATGCCTATTGTCCCCGTGGGATAATAATAATAAGGCCCCCTTTCACTCTCAAACCCATTTTAGTTTGAAGAATAAACTATATTGTCACCTACCTTGACCCAGTATGTTCTGGAGTAACTAACTGTAGTGCTTGGTTTGCATGGTATTATGTTAATGGGAACCTACGCATGCTGGAACTGCTTCCTCGCTTTATACAGCAGAACCACACAAAACACTGACACGTTTGCTGTGGACACGTGTCATTGAACACAATGCTATGCAAAGTGAGGACCACCTGTCCTTATTCTGCTTTCTGACAGAATACTTCTCCAGCATCTATTTCTGGCCAAGTGGGATTGCAGCTTCACTCTTCCCCTTACTGTAGGTGCTGTCCAAACATACAACACACCAAAGGGATTTTTCCGATTAGGAAGCTAGAAACTCTGGGCCTTGCACCACAACTGCTATTTTGTAATTGACTTAGTGTCCAAAATGAAAGAACAGGAGCCCCTGACCCAAGAGGTCTTCCTTGGATGCAGTGTAGTTAATACTGAAGGTTGGTTTACCTGTATTAGAGAATCCTGTGTCTACAAAAGGCTGGACATCTCGGGTACCTATAAACTTCTCTGGATGTGCAGCTAAGCCGGTTCACACTTCACAAAGCCTATGAGCCGCGTGTAAGGCTGCGTCTCATTAGTTAATGAGTGGCTTACTTCACGAATGCCTGCTCTGGGAATATTAGAATTAGTGTGTTTCATATTTGGACGATATTCTAATGCACTGTTCAGACTTTGTGGCAGAAATCCTCCATGTGCATAGAGCTCAGTCATCACCATTTTTAAGCTAAACCCCAGGTAACATTCCCACCCAGGCAGTGGGGTTCCTGGGCATGACCTGTCCTGTTCACTCATCAACACCAGGCTATCTCTACTGAGATCACCAAAGTCCTGTGGTTTCAACAAAACTCCACAGGTTGTAAGTTCTCTTTTTCCACGTTTTATGTTCTGTTCATGAACTGCTTCAAAAAGGACCCCAGGTAGAAACAGGGAGCCCTTTCTTTTAAGAAGACCCAAGTACCAACTATGTTTACCAGAAGTTCATCCCAGACATGGTGAGGCAAGTTCTCAGAGGATCATTAACTTCAACTTCATCTTGCCACTCACAGTTCAGACCTCCAATGAGCCAGGTTTGGAGCCAGGCTGGCGGCACACCTGGACACTTGTCACTCTTGTTGGATCAGGTGGACCTCAGTTTATTTATTTCAGTCTACTTCACCTGAAACCACTTCACCCAGAAACAGGGTAAGGAGAAATGTGCCCCGTGACCCAATCTCCTAAAACTCAGTGCTTTTCTGAGTGTTTCTGAATCTTCTTGGATGTTTTAATTCCCTTTGTCATTTTTCATGCCGGCTTTTCAAGATTTTTAAAAACCGATGTATGTTTACATCCAACTTAATTCTTTTTCATAAATATTTACATAATATGTAGAATTTTAAAAACTAAAACATTGTTTTGACCTTTCATAGGTATACTTTCTTTTTTTAACCTTTGGGAACTTAATAATACATTATCCAAATTAAAAAAAAAGAGGATTTGTCCAAATTGTAATTATTTTATATTACTTATTTTTGATTGGCTTAATAAATCCTTAAATACTCACAAAGGACTTCAATTGAAAGCTAGCTAATCATTAGAAGATTGAATCAACAAATGGCTATTAGGTGAAGAAGTGAATCTTTTGTTTCTTTGTTTGCTTTTGTTATTGTTTTTTCCTTTCCTTTCTGTCTATCTACTTACCGGGATCCGGAATCACTAGGCAGACTCCTGTGTTAAAAGCCATAGTACTAGGTGGAAAGCAGAGGCTTCTCCCTCCACAGAAATCCTTCCCCTGAAAATTCCCATCACAGATTGGCTATGTAGAATCACATAGGAACAGGGTAGAAATCACAGAGGCAAGATGAATGTTCTTTTGGTACATAGTGATACGTGTATTCCAGTTATGTATAATCAATGTGTTTTCAAATTGAGCCAGTAACTTGACCAACTAATGATACTTGTGTTATATTAAACTTTATTCTATTTCTCCACTGAGAATATATCAATCTTAAAAAAATCTTAGCTTCCTTAGCCACTAGTTCATTCATAATTCCATATACCGTCACAACACTGGACTCAACACTGAAAAAAGAGCACACTACATAGGAAGATTATAATCAATATTAGATGTACCAACAAATAACACAATCAACATAAACCATAGAAAGGTGCATAGGCATGGGATATCAGGAGAGACACTGATTTTTGAAAATTTCGTGTTATGGAGCTAACAGTAAGAACTCAGTAAATATGACTCAGAAATCCTTTCTATTTGTTACATGAATAGCTTTATAAATAACAATATTTCTATTGTTATTATCTCAATTTTACTAATGAAGAATCTGGGATTCAGAGAAATTAAGGCATCTGCCTATAAATCTGTTCACTGATGTTACTTTGCTCAGCTCTACTCAACCCACATGACTTGTGCTAATCCCCATCAGACCATTCTTCTGCTACCCAGCAAACACTACTGGAAAGCTGGTTTCCTTTTCTTTTCTTTTCTTTTCTTTTCTTTTCTTTTCTTTTCTTTTCTTTTCTTTTCTTTTCTTTTCTTTTCTTTTCTTTTCTTTTCTTTTCTTTTCTTTTCTTTTCTTTTCTTTCTTTCTTTCTTTCTTTCTTTCTTTCTTTCTTTCTTTCTTTCTTTCTTAAAAAAGCTTTCTCTCAGGTGCCTGGGTGGCTCAGTGGGGTAAGCACTCAACTTCAGCTCAGGTCACGATCTCACAGTTAGTGGGTTCAAGCCTTGTGTCACGCTCTGTGCTGACAGATTAGAGCCTGGAGCCTGCTTCGGATTCTCTATCTCCCTCTCTCACTGCCCCTCCCCCTCTCTCAAAAATAAATAAACATTAAAATAAATGCTTTTTCTAAACATCTTTGACTTGGCACCAGTGGGCTTTGGCTTTAACCACATGCTCATTCTTTCCTCTGGACAATAGGCTAAGTGCTTATTGCATCTTTTTTCTTTAAGTTTATTTTTATTTATTTTGAGAGAGAGAGAGAGAGCATGAGCAAGGGAGGTGCAGAGAGAGAGGGAGACAGAGAGAATCCCAAGCAGACTCCACACAGTCAGCATAGAGCCCAATGTGGCACTCGAACCACCAACCATGAGATCGTGAACTGAGCTGAAACCGAGTCAGACACTTAACTGACTGAGCCACCCAGTCTACGTCTATGTCTATATGTCTATTTTTAGGATAAGAAAATATTTTCAGAAAAATAAAATTTCATAACCCATTGCTTTCCCATGTTCATCTGGGGTCTCTGGGGAAGATTTGACAACCCTTTCATTGCTCTTTTGGTTCACAAACTCCCTTAGTTAAAGACATTTCTCTTTTTTTGGAATTTATTAGTTCATATGTGTAATCAAATACCTCAGAGCACATCATAAAGTGTTAATTTTTTTAAACACAAACAAGAAACCACAAACAACTAAAGTTGCATGCTGACGACAATAGACTTCAGTCTAGAGTGATCCCTAGTTAACCATCTATGAATTTAAATAAAATTTCCCGTCCAACAAACTTCCTTTAGACAAAGGCTTGACTAAACAGAAGGGTTAATCTTCGTTCCCTGTCCAGTTTCCACTCACTATGATAGAGTTTAAGGTGACAGAATTGACATTATGAATTATGTTCTCTATGTTGCTATGACGGAGAAAGAAGAAAAAATAAAATTTAAAAAAAAAAACCAAAAAACAAAACTCACCTACCCACAAGAGATTTGCCGAGACGTCTATCTCTTCCAATCCAGTAAAAAGAGTAGGTAGGGCCAGATTAAAGAGTATGTAAAACGCACAAATGTCACTACCCCTATTTTATGGGCCAATGTACTTAAGCCCCAGCCACACTCCTTCCACACCGCGCTGCAAGAACAAATAGCAAAAAGCCGAGGTGAGGCTCCTGTGTACATTTTTATCCCTGCCTCTCGGGTAAGGGGTAGACAGCCAGTTGAAAAGAAGAATCGCTCAGTTATCCATCAGCTGTGTTTTCAACACCACATAAAACTAATTCCACTGATTCTTGCTCAGAGAATGGCCAAGCCATTCAGCTGATTTACCGTGGGCTTCTGGTTTTGAAATGAAGTCTGACAAGTATTATTTAAACATATTAGGGAAAAAAAGAAACAAATGTTCGTGTAGTTTATTATCCTTGCTTGGGTGGTAGGAATAGCTGGCTGATCGTGCACACACTGCCTAATGTTCTCAGGTACAACCAGAAAGGGAGTTGAGGCCAAGTGAGTTGAAAAAAAAAATGATAAAAACTTACCCAGAATATTGAACCCTAAGCATTTCAGCATTTCATCTCATCAAAATCTCTTCTTGCTTTTTTAATCCTTTAAAAGAATTACAACTATCATTAAATTAGGTATTTACTGGGGCACCTGGGTGGCTCAGTTGGTTGAGCGTCCAACTTCGGCTCAGGTCATGATCTCACAGCTCGTGAGTTCGAGCCCCATGTCGGGCTCTGTGCTGACGGCTCAGAGCCTGGATCCTGCTTTGGATTTTGTGTCTCCCTCTGTCACTTCCCCTAACCCACTTGCATTCTGTCTCTGTCTCTCTCAAAAATTTTTTTTCTTAAATTAGGTATTTACCAATAGTAATGTAATAATATCTATCAGCAGTAATGAGTAACACCTTTTGAGCATTTCTCAAGCATTCTAAAGAGTTGTCACTCCTGATATATAAATATTGTGAAAACATGTTAGGAATGATTCAGTATTTTTTAAGGAAAGAGAAATGACACTTTAAGCACCCTGGAAAACACATCCTTTACCTTTTTTTTTTCCAGTGGTGGATTATATTCTCTGACATGAAATCTCTGTGGCCAAAACAAATTTTTTAATATTATTCACTTGTGTACTCATACTGAGCGCTCACATTCTTTTAATCATTTTCTGGACAAATTAAGTATTGAGCATAAATTTATTTGCATGAGAGTTATTACTGATGAATAACTTCAATGTTCTTTGGTTACATACCCTTACACATATATATTCCTAAATATGATACATTTATTTTAGTATTTTCACATATGTGAGTGATTTGAAGCCCTCCAATTTTCTATATAACTTTCTATATTAATAAGCATTATTGTAAGCCCTCCTACTTTCTATAGAACTTTGTTTTTTTTTTAATTTTTTTAACGTTTTATTTATTTTTGAGACAGGGAGAGACAGAGCATGAACAGGGGAGGGTCAGAGAGAGGGAGATACAGAATCTGAAACAGGCTCCAGGCTCTGAGCTGTCAGCACAGAGCCCGACGCAGGGCTCGAACTCACAGACCACGAGATCATGACCTGAGCCGAAGTCGGCCGCTTAACCGACTGAGCCACCCAAGAACCCCTATAGAACTTTCTATACTGATAATTAGTATTACAATGTTCATGCAGGTTTGGTTGTGGTTGTTAACAGTCTAATGTGGTTTGGGCTCCTCCTCATTTCTTCATGGACTGGACAGGCCCAAAGAGCTAAATATGGATTCTTCTATCTTCATTGCATTTACTTTCCAAATAACTCACCAGATCTCTCATCTTTGTTTTTTCCCTCTCTATTAATATAATGCTTCTCAGACGTTGCTGCATAGCCAACTTCATAGAGAAATACAGGAGCTATTGCATTGGAATCATGCTGCCATCTATCTGTCTTCCAGACTACTTCAGCAGGGCTGGCTTTGAGGCAACTGCATTAGCGTCCTGATGACTGGCTTGTTCTAGGATTTTGTTCTGGGTAACCTCATCCTATTTATATGAAATTGAATCCAGAACATAGCTAAGGCTGGTGAAATGCTTCAGGGAGCTACTATCCATAAAGGATTTACCACAGAGAACCACACAGCTCTCTAATCTTTTGGACTTAGATTTTGATACATCTTTAAATTACTAATAAAAGAAAGGCTAAAACAGACAGATGGGAATATTTCTCCAATGCATTTGAGAAATAATTGCGGGGCAACTATATCGTGCATAGTACAAGGGGGAAAGAACATGTGTGGAGTACTAAGTGCTTATGCAAGTACTATACTCAGTACAATCCGATGAACCAGTTCATCTCACTCACTCTTAGAGATGGGCAAACTGAAGCTGAAAGAGGTCCTATGATGACCCTGGCCAGCTGCTAATAATTTGGATTTTAGGACTATCTATTTTAAAATCAATGCATTGTTCTACGCATGGTATTTCAAAAGCTAAAATATTCAGTGTCTACCCTAATAAAAATAGTTAAATGACAGCCATAGAAGTAAACTGTAATGCATTAGAAAAGCATAAGACATGCCCCAAAGCATCATGACATTAAAGGTGAGAGATTGAGGGGCGCCCAGGTGGCTCAGTCGCTTAAACATCCGACTTCGGCTCAGGTCATGATCTCGCGGTTTTTGAGTTCGAGACCCGCGTGGGGCTCTGTGCTGATAGCTCAGAGACTGGAGCCTGCTTAGAATTAATTCCCTGTCTCCTTCTCTCTTTACACCTCCCCTGTTCATGCTCTGTCTCTCTCTGTCTTTCAATAATAAATAAATGTTAAAAAATTTTTTTAATAAAAAATAAAGGTGAGAGATTGATTTAATGTGATGAATGCCTGGGTGGGTGCCCTATGAAATTATCAGAAAGGAGGTGGGAGTTGAATGGGACCTAGAAATAAAGGTAAATGAAAAGGTACCTGGAATTAAAGGTCATACAAACTGAGGAGAAGGATAAAAATTCTAATAAGCGAGATGTTACAGAAATAACAAGCATGTCTCTTTCGAGAGGCAGGGAACAGTCTATACTAGTTGAGGAAAAATGTGAAACAGAACAGTGTCAGATTTAATTTCAAAGGTCACATTATACTTGGTTATTATGTAAAGCTTTTAAAAGCTAATGGTAAATTTTTATTGGATACTACCCAATATAAAAAAGAGGATGGGGAACCATTGAATATCTGTGAGTAAGAAAATGGCCTGATAAGAACGAGACTGCAATTGGTCTGGGGTAGGTGTGCAGGGTATAATGGAAGGGAAAGAAAATCAGAAGAAGGAAGAGCACTGAGGAAGCAGGTAATAGGCACGTGTTGTGAACCTGGATATAATGGCAGGAGCAGGTTGAAACAAAAAGGTCCAGAGAACCCGTGAAATGTTTTAGACAAGCATCTTCGCTTTGGCAAAGATACATGGTCCATTCTTCAGGGTGTGAGGTTAACCAGGGCATTTTTATTAGTCTGTGTTTTTTTCCCCCTGGCTGTTTCACATATATCGATGGCACATTTCATAACATGCAGGGCCACAGTCCATTATTCTAACCATGAAGTAGTTACAGACTGAAACCTATCTTTAAGGCTTTCTTAGAATTTAATTCTTTACAAACTTTTAGCTGTCCTTGAAAAGGGTATATTTTTCACTCATTCTTTTGGAGGGAGGACATCAGAATTAAATGTCATATACCAATGTTAATTTGATGACCAAAAGAGTACATACCATCAGACTTCAAAAATGAAAACTTAATACACACATTATTTTTATTTTTCCATTGTCACAGACATTTAATTTTCTTAAAAATGATCCTATTTTAAAACTTCTAAAAGGCCAACTAAATAATGTTACATGGGGAATTTTAGATGGAATAGTAAGCAGATTCTTTGACCATGTTACATTGTGGGTTAATGTTTTTTACTACTACAGGAAAAATAATATTGATTTTTGAATGTAGGAGTGACTCTCATCAAGGGAAGCTTCCCTTATAGAACTCACTCTTTAAAGAGATGTTTTTCCTGAATCTCTTTTGTAAGGCTCCTAATCTTTTTTTTAAATGCGTTCCAGGCTCTTATCATAGTGGCACTCACATTTTACATAAGATTTGTAATTTAAACTTCTCTAATCTAAATGTGACTATGTAGAGTTAAGGCTACGTGATCACAAACAGGCAAATGTCTGCTTCCTTGAAATTTCATCTAAGAGTAATAAGATGTGTGTCAGCTATGAGACTTAGCCAAATTTCTGGGTAATGTTAAGTCTCAATTTATGTAGAGCTACTTCATTAGATAAGCAGACTTCTTAGAAGCCAGACCTCCCAAACCAGCATTCGTAATAAAGAAAAAGGGGCTGTAATTCCCTCATTGTTATTGGTAGAATTTTCTATTTATATTTGTTTTGGTTTTTCTATTTTTTTTTTAAATGATCGCCAGGCCCAGAAGATTATTTCTTGTATTGAAATGGAGATAAGAAGGAATTTCACAAGTAGAGAAATGAGAAACACCATGCCGTTCCTTATCCAAAATATCTATTATCTAAGTGTCGAAGCCTGGGAGTTTAAAAACCAAAAATCCTTCATCATTTCTTTTCTTACCCGTTATTATTCTGGATAAGAACAGCCAGTAACAATAGGATGATGGTGACGATGAAGATGATGATGATGATGATAGTCTAAATTTAAGTGTTCATATAGATGGAGAATGGAATTGCTTGAATTAAAAAAGTGAGTATTGGGGCGCCTGGGTGGCGCAGTTGGTTAAGCGTCCGACTTCAGCCAGGTCACGATCTCGCACTCCGTGAGTTTGAGCCCCGTGTCGGGCTCTGGGCTGATGGCTCAGAGCCTGGAGACTGTTTCCGATTCTGTGTCTCCCTCTCTCTCTGCCCCTCCCCCGTTCATGCTCTGTCTCTCTCTGTCCCAAAAATAAATAAAAACGTTGGAAAAAAAAAAAAAAAAAAAGAACGCTGGCTGCGTTTAAAAAAAAAAAAAAGTGAGTATTGTCAGGGAGGTGAAGAGATTGGGATTGGTGAAATAATCCACCAGTAACAGTATTGAGATGGCTACATTTAGACTGAAGAGTGTGAGGGAAATTAAATCTAAATATACAGCAAAAGGAAAACCATGCAGGGGCACCTGCGTGGCTCAGTTGGTTAAGCATCCAACTTCAGCTCAGGTCACAATCTTGCGGTTTGTGGGTTTGAGCCCAGCGTCAGTCTCTGTGCTGACAGCTCAGAGCCTAGAGCCTGCTTTGGATTCTGTGTCTTCCTCTCTCTCTCCCCTTCCCTCATTTATGCTCAGTCTCTCTCTCTCTCTCTCTCTCTCTCTCTCTCTCTCTCTCTCTCTGAAAAAATGAATAAACACTAAAAAAAAAATTAAGAAAAAAAAGAAAAACCACTCCCCTTAAGAAAAAAAAGAAGATATAATTTTATGTAAGTGATTTTAGTCCCTCCTTTCCAACAATGACTTCTAGAAAGCAGTTTCCTCATATCATTTTTTTCTAATCTTACCAACAATTTCTGCAGTTCAGATGCTTATCTTTATGGTGCTCTGTTCTCAAATACAATCATTGCTGGCCCAGACATTACTGTTGATAAAATGAAATTTATTATACCATATTCTATTACACTCTAATATATATTGTTAGATGTGGGGGAAATATGTTCTCAAAGGTCCTGGTAGGGAAACTCCCATATATTATTCCTTCTTCTCCACAAGCTTGAGTTCATCAAATATACACATGAATGTAGGGACAGCTGCCTGAATTTTGTTTTTAAGAGCCAGTTCTTCCTGAGTTCCTACACATCAATAGACATCTTACTCTCAGACTAAAAAACATCCCTTACTCTCTGTTCCATAAAATGTAAATTTACCTATATATAACATTGTGCTCTGAATTAATCACTTTTAATCCTTCACTGAAGGTCAAATTGTTCCTGCAAATACAGGTCTTGACCAGTGGATCTCAAGATACCTAAATATAAAGACCAAAAGCCTGGTGATTTAATAAGAAAATTATATTTGACACTGACATAAATCCTTTCGCCAAAAATTGTCTTGAAGGAACACTACTTGTATGATAGTCTCAAATTTCAGTTTGTCATTTTGGATATTTCTGAATGACCCCACTGATATATGGTATCTATGTCTTTGTAACTTGGATGACCCCGGAACCCATTATGAGGGACATAAGATCGTTATACAGAGTAAGTGAGTGACCCTAGCATCTCTAAACACATACATCTTCACGAGGCTTTGAGTTTGCACATTAAAATGAGTTATTCCTGACTCTGGACAGTGGAGAAGGTTCTTATAGAATAATAATAGTACATTCTCCATGCTATGATGAATAAGGTCAAGTTAGAGTGGGGAAATACACTGTGGAATCTTAACAGTCCTCCTTTGAAACACTTTGTTCTTGACTCTCAAAATTACCAATACAATCCTTAAATCAAGAAGTCATTCCGAGATGCCTTAAATGAAGTGTAGTGCATTAGAATATATAGAAGCTAGAAATCCAATTGTCAAAATTTTAAATGTTTTTTTTCAACGTTTATTTATTTTTGGGACAGAGAGAGACAGAGCATGAACGGGGGAGGGGCAGAGAGAGAGGGAGACACAGAATCGGAAACAGGCTCCAGGCTCTGAGCCATCAGCCCAGAGCCTGACGCGGGGCTCGAACTCACGGACCGCGAGATCGTGACCTGGCTGAAGTCGGACGCTTAACCGACTGCGCCACCCAGGCGCCCCAATTGTCAAAATTTTAAATCAAGCTCCAGGTGACAGGAAAAAAATGATTATGACATTTAACGTATTGTCTGCCTTCTTTTAAAAGACAAATTAATCCGTCTAAACTACATCTCATAACCATTTCAGCTTTCAATATAAGTCCAATTAAATTCCCTAAAGCTTAATCACACGAAGGAAAACAACTGGTAAAGTCTTTCATTAGAAGACTCCCTTACTCTCTGGTCCATAAAATGTAAATTTACCTATATATAATATTGTGCTCTGAATTACTCGCTTCATTTCTTTTCATCTCATCACACTGGCAAACACCACAATTCTTCAGTGCAGGAATTGTGTCTTTATTCAACAAACATGTATGTTGTTATTTTGCCCAGGCGAAAATGAACAAAGCAGAATATACAGATGAAACTCAGTAAGTTCTGATCATTTAGGTTCCCCTACATGGCATCTTACTAGGCTCAGACAACATGTCAAAGGTTCACAAGTGCAGTCAAAGCGTGGTATCTCACTCAGATAAATGCATGATTATTCTTAATAATGCATAAGTAAGCCCAAGATCATGTGTATGTGTGTGTGTGTGTGTCTTCATTGTTGTTTCATGCTATGGCTATTCTACTCACCAAAATGCAGTTGATTTTTTTAAACATGTATGTGAATATTCTCAAAGTTATTACAATTTCTTTCCTTGTACTTTCTTTATAAAGGTGACAACCCACATAGACCTTCACACAAAGTTGCTTCTCACAAAGGGCAATTCCGCTGTGTCATCCAGGAGAGAAATTAGAGTAGCAAGTCTTATTTGCAAACAGCAGAGCATTCAACCAAAAATGAATTGGTCAGAACAATGTGAACAACAAATAACAACAGGATTGCATTATAACCCAAGGAATAGCATACATATTCACGAGTCCATACTGGTACAGATAAATGATAGAATGGTATACTGGGGAGGAAGGACAGCTCTTCCTCACAGAAGAATTCGATTAATGAAAGTTGAATGAGGGGCGCTTGGGTGGCTCAGTCGGTTAAGCTTCCGACTTCGCTCAGGTCATGATCTTGCGGTCGGTGAGTTCGAGCCCCGCGTGGGGCTCTGTGCTGACAGCTCAGAGCCTGGAGCCTGTTTCACATTCTGTGTCTCCCTCTCTCTCTCTGACCCTCCCCCGTCCATGCTGTCTCTCTCTGTCTCAAAAATAAATAAAAGTTAAAAAAAATTTTTTTTTAAAGTTGGATGAACGAGGGAAATAGAAGGAAATCACATTTAGAAAATCACAGTAAGAACTGCTACAAGCAAGATCCATGGGCGAATGTTAAATTAAAGAGAAACTGGAAATTTGCAGGGCCTCACAGTATGTCCCTCCACATAATTATCTATTACTGACATAGTTTTAATGTACATCCACAAACTCTTTGATACTCCTCTCTAGGGGGTGAAACGAATTCCTCTTTCCCTTGAGTGTAAGCTGCACTTAGTGATTCAGTTCCAAAGAACAGAGTTTGGAAAGTGAAAACTAGTAAGCTTACAGTAGTAAAACCTGGCAGGCACCACCTTAGCCATATGACCAAGGTTAATATCACTTGTTATAAAACACTGATATCATGAACACTCTCAGAGGATGAGGACAACACATCTCTATGTATTCTTCTCCAAAAATCTATCTCCACAGTCATTCATTAAAGAAAATAACAGGCAGGTTTCCTGGGTGGCTCAGTCAGTTAAGCAACAACAGACTCTTCGTTTGGGCTCAGGTCATGATCTCATGGTTCATAGCTGACAGCATGGAGCCTGCTTGGGATTCTCTCTCTCTCTCTCTCTCTCTCTCTCTCTCTCTCTCTCTCCCACACACACACACACACACCTTCCCCACTCACACTGTCTCTGTTGCCCTCAAAATAAATAAATAAATAAGAACAACAACAACAAAAACATCAGGCAGGAGTGCCTGGGTGGCTCAGTCAGTTAAGTATCTCACAGTTCGTGCTTTTGAGCCCTGCCTCGGGCTCTGTGCTGACAGCTCAGAGCCTGGAACCTGCTTTGGATTCCGTGTCTTCCTTTCTCTCTGCCCCTCCTCCACTCATGCACTGTTTCTCTCTCTCTCTTTCTCTCTCAAAAATACATAAACATTTAAAAAAATGTTTTAAATTAGGTGAAACCAAGCTGAGGGGCATACTACAAAATATGTGACCAAAACTCTTCAAAACTGTCAAGATCATGAGAGACAGAAAAAGACTGAAGGGCCATTACAGATGAGAGGAGACGAAGGGGCTGAGGCAACACTGCAATGTGACATTGAGGCTGAGACACTGGAACACCAAAAAGACACAGGGAAAGGCTGAAGAAACACAAATAAAATCTATAGCATGGTAAACAGGATCAGTGTTAATATCGTCGTTTCAATCTTGCCTTGTAAAATGTAAGATGTTGACCTTAAGGGAATAAGAGAACTCTCCAGACCCTCTCTGTAACTCTTCTTAAGGCTATAATTATTTCAAAATAAAAAGCTGTGTCTTTTTTAAGCCAGAAGGAATCTTCAGTGAGAAATTGGTTCAACCCTCGCCTTTGGGCAGATGGCACATCATTCATTCATGATTTCAATCATTTATTCCTAGAATGCAAGCTCCATAAGAACAAGGAATTTCTCTGTTTTGTTTGCCACTGTAGCCTCAACATCCAGGTGTAATGTATGATGAGAGGAATTTTTTTTTAATGAACAAAAAAAATATTTAATGAACTGGATATATTCTTACATCTTAAAACTAAAATAATGGCTGCTAACAGCAATAGCAACACACCTTGGGTATCAAGGGTCTTCTCACACTCTATTTTTTTTTTAAGCTATCAAATGCTCATAAGCCACTTCTCATCTTCCTAGTTTTGGAGAGGTGAGATGATTTACTGACAAGGAATCACCTTGTGCCTCATTTCAAGATTCTTTAAGCATGAAGTTAGATGCCGCCTTCTGAAGATTTAATGAGTAGCTCCGGTGGCCTCGGGCAGTAGACAACCAGTCCAATGGAAAGTGATCTGGAACTCATTCCTGGTCGCCAGGAACTTGTTAAATGATGTACTCTGTGACTGATGGAGGTTTTTGAGTTAACACTCTGCAGGAAGTTGACAGGGCACAGGTTACACTCTGCTTTATCTTCAAACAGGGTTTAGGAGGAAGAGAAAATAGGAGAGAGATTACAGACACCTCTGGTGAGAATTCTTTAAATGTGAGAGAGTTTCACCCTGCTGTCAGAAAGCTTCAGTCCTGACACTTTCCTCTGTCTAAACAGAATCATCTTTGGAGCATAAAAATGACAGGATATGGCTTTTCAGTCACAGAAAGGGTAACTATTAGTGAAGTGATTCAACCCCTGTAATCTGATACAACAAGAAAAAAACTAAATATTCTGATCCACATTCAAAATGTGCTACTTTCCAGCCAGGACACAAATAATGTTTCTGCTTAGCAACTGAATTGGCCAAAAAAAATAACATTTTCTCTTCTGCTTCTTACCTCTCCATATTATATATAATTCTTGTTGAAAACCAAAGAGAACATACCATATGGATTTTTTGTGTGTGCTAATCTCATAAAATTACAAATAAAACTTTCACAGAATCATAACATCTGCTTCAGCCTTACCCTGGAGAAAAGTCGTCTTAGCAGAATCACGTGAGGACATATAGTTTAATGTCCAAGTTGCCTTCCACATTTGGCATTCACATTGTCTTTGAGAAGGCTTGAAGGACATCAGCAATAAATGCCAGATGAGGAAAATGAGTCTCTGGATAGAAAAGGGCTTTTTTTTTTTTTAATATATTACTGATAGTATTATCAAAATTGAAATGTGCTATCACTTTAATTTGTTCATGGGAACCTATGGCAACATATTTTAATATGCATTTTCTTAAGAAACAAAGGGTATGTCTGGCTGCACAATGGAATGTCCAAAGAGTTTGACCTTTGCTTTCAACCTGGAGCTACTTGAAGGGTGTAAAGTTAGAAGTCCATTGACAGGTCAGAAATGAGCCTGGTGCCTGCTACGCCTTTCTTCTATCTCCATGTCTCCTTTCACAAAGATCAGACCTAAATACTTCTCAGAGGTAACCACATAGTTTTCATTTCTATTGCTACCACCCTGGGCCAAGCCATTCTGTTTCTCCTTGTCTCCACTTTTGCTTATATTTATCCAGGGATGTGATGGTAAAACAGCTTTCCAAAAACAGCAGCAGCAATAACAACAACAACAACAACAACAACAACAAAACCTTACTTGTTTTGGAAGTTGAGTTTGCCAATTTCCAGCATGTAATTTCTCCCACCATGTCCTGTTGCAAGCTACGGACGGTGTAACAACCACTTAGCAAGACTCCTGAATATTTATTTAGCAGTTGGCTCTCTTGTGCCAATGTGAGCTGACTCAAGCACACACTGTCTCCATGCATGGTTCCATGCAGCTGGTCTCTGTAATTTTCTTGCTTAAAAATCTTCAATAGCTCCCATTTCCCTAAGCACTGAGTGTCAGATCCCTCACTGAATTTATAAGACCCTTCACAGTCTGGCCCATGGCCACCTCTCCAGTCTAATGTGATGTTCCTCTTTAATCACACACCAGACATTGATTTTTTTTAGCTCCTTATCCTCATATTTTGATAACTCCTACTTGTCTAGGTATCAGCTTATATATTTGTTTAATTTGTTAAATATTTGTTGTCTGGGGAAACAAGCCAGCTAGGTGTTTCTAATATGTACACTCAAAGCATTCTTCACATCAAAACACTCTCCAAAATCCATCAGGATTACCTGTGTAATTATCTTTTACCCTCAAAACTAAAGCTTTCTGAGTCCAGGAGCCATGGCTTTGAGACCATCACTTTTTCTCCAGGACCTAAAAAAGTACCTGGTACCTAGTAGGTCCTCAAAGACTCATTAAATAATGACTTAACGAGGGATTTTCATCTCACGTAACTTCTCCTTAGTTACAGGAGCCTATTTATAAATAAAAGAAATTCATAGTTATATTAAGAATTACAATGTTTGCCATTTAGAGTCAAGTAAATTCCAGAAACAGAAAAGATCTTCAAATTCTTACAAGAAAAATATGGTTTACAAAGTAATATACTCTGAAAGCTGAGGTCTTATGAAATCAAAAGTCATGTAGCTTATAGTTATGATTGAAAAATGCCACCTAAAGAGGCATTCTGAGTATGAAACAGGAAGAACATTCTTTCCTACTCCAGGGCACACACTCTGGAGTCTTGGGTGAGAGCCTGGAACTCCACGATGAATTTTTATAAACTTGTCAGAGGTAATATCCACTGGGATCCCTGCATTAAGAAAGAAGTCAGGGTAGATGATCTTCAAGTTTGCTCCCAACTCAAGGATTCTGAGATACCATAAAACAAATATGAGTGGTGAGTGATGGTAGAGCTATATAGTCTGCTTCTGAGTCCACTTAGTTATTTGTCGTTGTGCCCTGGCAGTGACCTTGGAAGTTAGAAGAAAATACACCTGCAAATGGAGACACGCTTCCACTGAGCAGAGCCCAGAAAGGAGGAATAGGGTAGCATGGTGAGAGTAATTTGCTATACAATCTGTCAACCCCTTATCTATTGGTAGTGTTGGAAAAAATTACCTTTAGAGATTTAAGGGACTAAAGATGTATGTAAAAGCAAAACAAAATGCTTATGATACTATGTCTGTGAATTCTTTAACCATATAGATTCCTGGATGTGGTTTTCCACATAAATCATCCAAACATATTAGAGCAACTCATGAAGAATGTCTTATAAATATTAAAATGGGTTTTTGAGGGGCTCCTGGATGGCTCAGTTGGTTAAGCCTCCGACCTCAGCTCAGGTCATGATGTCACAGTTCGTGGGTTCGAGCCCTGTGTCGGGCTCTGTGCTGACAGCTCAGAGCCTGGAGCCTGCTTCGGATTCTGTGTCTCCCTCTCTCTCTGCCCCTCCCACTTGCTCTCTCTCTCTCACTCTCTCTCAAAACTAAATAAACATTAAAAAAATTAAAAAAGAAATAAAATGTAATTTTGCAAACTCAACTAAAATTATAAGCCCAGAAATAAGAAGCAGTTCTTCATTCTTTCGGTTACAAGTCCTGCATAACTTCTATTAGGAACCTAAAATTAGCTCTGCAGGTGGCGATGGGGGCGGCCACCTGAATAGGACACAGTCTGTGCCCTCACAGTGTGCACAGTGTGGTGGAAGAGGCAGATGCTGTGTGAATACTTGTGATTGTCATAAAGGAATTGTCCTAAAGTTGTATGTGAACTATTCAGGAGCAGAGAGTGGATGCCATATGTTCTCTTTTAATTAGTTTTTCAAATGGTCACAGAATGTTTTCAAATAGATCTTAGGTTACACATCTCCCTCCTCAAATTTTAACTTACCAGAAACTGTTGCATTAAATGTCTACACTGATTTTAAGTTGTATCACGTTTTCAAAAACATTTAAAAGTGGAAAAAAAAACACCATGTTTGTACAAAAGTAATGAGATAATGAGGCGAAGACAACTTATGACATCTGACAGCCAAATCCCTGCTAGGTAAATTCTCCTTCAGTGTCTGGGTTCCAGCTTGAGAGTTCACGGCATGGGATTAGGGATAGCACTACACAATTTAAGGCAAGACTGAAAAGATTTGGGAGTTTCCAGGGAAAATTCAAGAGAGAGGGAAATGAAAATGGAAGAGGGAGAGAAGATAGAAAATTAGGGAAAAACTTTTTGGTCAACACTATGGGCCTACATGAGAATCCAGGAATTTTCATCTTGAACTTTAAGAAGAAAGAGAGGGGGGCTTTCATGACGTGTAAGACAGAGACAGGACTGGGTTCATAAGTGTGCAACCTGTATGGTCACTCCATGCTTTAATGCTTCACTGTTGCTGCCTTGAAATTCTAAATAACCCTTGGAAGTGTCTATTTTAGGTGAAGTCCAGTGGGAAAATGGAGCATATGTGTGAGCAGAGGAGATATGTGTGATATGCATGCTGCCTTTTCTTGCCACTTCATTTGTGTATAGTGGTCCCAGTGTTCTGTGAACCTAGAAATCCGACCATGTGTGGGAGTTCAGCCTGTTGTCTACTACTGAGTAACTGAGGACATTGACAAGACCCTAGAAACCTCACCTTCAATTCCTGAATTTACTTCAAATGCAGAAAGAAGGCAATGATATTCTAAGAAACACGAATGACCAAGGAATCTTATCACATATCTTTTTACTTGCATTGCTTCTCTGTATTGGCTGACCATTTATGCAAAAAAATATTAACAGCAAAGGAAAGAAAAAGGTAAGACAGCACATAGTCCTTTCTCTTTTCCTTCTTCCTTACTCCTCAATATGCCTAAGATAGACAATGTTGATAGAATGTGTACCTATTGAGAAATGAAATGAAAACAATAGAGTTGGTTTTGTACAGCATTTCTATTGTTCTAGTAATTATTCAATATATATATACATGTGCAAGTTACAAAATACAAATTGTGTAACTTCAGTGATTCTACACAGGAATTACATGCTCATATATTTGCACTTAAAACTGACAGGGGTGCCTGGGTGGCTCAGTCAGTTGAGTGTCCGACTTCAGCTCAGGTCATGATCTCATGGTTTGTGGGTTTGAGCCCCTCATTGGGCTCTGTGCTGACAGCTCAAAGCCTGGATCCTGCTTCAGATTCTGTGTCTCCCTCTCTCTCTGCCCCACCCCCTTGCGCTCTGTGTCTCTCTCTCTCAAAACTAAATAAACGTTAAAAAAAACTGACATCGCACAATATAAAGATGAACAGTAAAATTCATTCTAATCTTTTAAAATTTTAATTTTCTTTAGAACAATAATAAAAAACAAATAAAAACATCATGGCAAGTTGAGAGAAAGTGCAGAGGAGAAGGAAAAGCTTTATATTTTAGTTACTTTAACAGCACCTTTTCCTGCTTTTTTAAACAAGGGACTCCATAGTTTTCATTTAAAAAAAATTTTTTTTTCAACGTTTATTTATTTTTGGGACAGAGAGAGACAGAGCATGAACGGGGGAGGGGCAGAGAGAGAGGGAGACACAGAATCGGAAACAGGCTCCAGGCTCTGAGCCATCAGCCCAGAGCCCGACGTGGGGCTCGAACTCAGGGACCGCGAGATCGTGACCTGGCTGAAGTCGGACGCTTAACTGACTGCGCCACCCAGGCGCCCCCATAGTTTTCATTTTTCATTAGGTCCCACAAATTAGGTAGCTGGCCCCATATATGCATGTATAATTATATATATGCCTAGCAGCAAAACAGAGAAAGAGAAAAAAGGAGGCAGAAAGATGAAAAGACAGCAGTAGAAATCTTGTGCGCATGCACCCAGAAACAAAGCGAGGGATAGGGCTTTACTCCTCAGATCCTCCCAGATGACTTTTCAGCTTGGACCAGCTTTCTTGCTCAAGCTCTGGTTCATGAAATTCTTGCATATTGATAAAACATTCATCAGATGTTACATGTTTGATACGGAAAAAAACTGTAAACTCATTATGTATACTTTAATTTTTTCAATAGTTATATATATTTATACATACATATAAATACATATACATACGTATATGTATGTATGACCTTAACAATATCATCACCATTAGGGGGTTTTTAAAGTAGTCAACTGATAGGGGTGCCTGGGTGGCTCAGTCAGTTGAGTGGCCGACTTCGGCTCAGGTCATGATCTCGTGGTCTGTGAGTTTGAGCCCCGCATCGGGCTCTGTGCTGACAGCTCAGAGCCTGGAGCCTGTTTTGGATTCTGTGTCTCCTTCTCTCTGACCCTCCCCTGTTCATGCTCTGTCTCTCCCTGTCTCAAAAACAAATAAAAGGTTAAAAAAAATTAAAGAAAAAAAGTAGTCAACTGATAATCTTTTGAATCTACCCTCAAATGTTAGCCAAAAACTGAACATTTCTCCCCACCTACACCTCTACCAAGATCAAACTATTATCTGTTCTTACCTGAACTATCACAATGGTGTCTTAAGTAGTTTTCCTGATTCTGCCCCTCTCTCCCACACACATAGTCTTTTAACACAGCAGGAATAATCTTTTCAAAATTTCACATCTTGTGCCCCCTTTGCTCAAAACCCTTAAATGGCTTCCCTTCTGTGTGGAATAAAATCCCATTCCTTAGACTGGCCCCAAGGTTCTACAAGCTCTGGCTCCTGCTACTTCTCTGACCTCACCTCCCTCCTCTTACCATTCCTGTCTTCACTCATCACAAGCCATGTTGGCTTCTTTGCCATTTTCTAAGCATGCCAGCCATGCTCTGTCCTGGGGACTGGCTCTTCCCAGCTCCTTGAATACTTTTCCCCCGGATACCTCAATGGCTTGCTCCTCACCTCTTCTTAGTGAGGCCTCTTGCATTCACCCTTTTCCAAAGTACAACTCCAACTTCACAGCCTTCCCCGCTGCCACCCCCCCACCCCCACCTTCCCATGCATTCCCTCTTCCATGCAGGGTGAGCCTCTCCATAGCACTTATCACCATCCAGCACTTTGATCATTTCACTTATTTTCATTTTAAATGTCTGTCCCCTGGCATGTAATCTCCATGAAGGCAGAGACTTCTTTCTGTGTTGTAAAATGCTGTATCCTCAGTATTTAGAACAGTAACTGGCACTTATTGGGAACTCAATAAATATCTGTTGACGAAAGGAACAGTGGATGATTAACTAGCAAGATGTTAGTGATAGTGATTCTCCAAGAAGACTAGGTTTCTGGGTTTTGTGACTCCGGGGAAACAAATGTTTACCCTTGTATATCATTGTAACCTTTTTTTTTCTTGATTTTCTTTGTTTTAATTTTACTCCCTTTAATACCTTGACCTTAATTGTACAAAATCCCTTGTCACCGGAGAGTGGTGAGGTGTAGAGTACCGCCCTGCAGACACTTCAGAGAGTCTAGAGAAGCTGTCAGGGGCTTGTATCCAGCAGCTTAGTCAAGCACTTGCCCTGATTAACACCTTTGTGTATTCTCAGCATGTCTATGGTTTTGTTTTGGTGCTGGCGTTGACTTTTTGGGGGATTCTTTGTCCAAATGGCCTCTTCTGCTTCTGACTTGTATTCAAATATGAGAATTAACCATGCAGCTTCAATATTAATACACTTCCCTTCATGCAAGCAAGCCTGATCCCACAAACCTCAGTTTAGCTATTAATACTTGGGACCTAAAAAATAGAAAAATATCAAATATTTTTGTATATATCCTTTCTAACATACAATTGTTTTTAGAAAATTATAAACGTTTTGAAGGGCTGATTAATATTTTTGTCTATATTGTCAAAATTGCTTGTTCTAGAAGCCAAAATGTGTATTTTCAGAATTCTTTTCATTGCAAATAAGAGAAGTTCATCTCAGTTTATGAAGAAAGTGAAGAAGTCTAGGGATAAAGAAGGCTTCTGAAATATCTGTATTCAGGTATTCAACTAATACCATAAGAATCTCTCTCTCTCTCTCTCTCTCTCTCTCTCTCTCTCTCTCTCTCTTTCAATCTTTCCTTCTTCAGACAGTTCATGCCACACACAAGATAGCTGACTAACCCCTGACTATATCCTGCCAACTTACTAAGCCCAATGGAGAGAGATAGTTTCACTAACATCTATGTTGAAAAACTAAAGAATTTTCCTGATGGAGATCACATGCCATACGTTCATTCCTTAACTAATCTCTTTGGCTGGAGGAAGGAATACTCTGGTTGGGGTTTATGACCACCATGGCCACCCCTGTGATAGATGAATGGAGTGAGTAGGGTTATCACAACCACAGGATCAGGAGCTTCTTATACTGGAAAGTTCTTACCATCCCACTCAATGCAACCAATCATAAAAAATTCAGTGGGCTGTTACTTACAACAACTATTTCTAGGCGAGTTGGATACTTTAGATCTCTAGAAAGAGAGTGGCTTCCTGAATCAGGAGGCATGATTTGGCAGTGGGCTGGATACCCAAGGTGTATCAGATGCCTTCTATTTGTTACATATATTGCTCAATTTGCTACATGTGACCACACTCATCTCCTCTTTAGTCTATGAAATAACCCTGTGAGGTAGATTTTATTATTTTTCGTTGAGAAAGCAAATTGACCTAGGCCATAAGCTTGGTCACTCAAGAATCAGAGCTTAATTTTGAACTCAGATCTAATTCTGAAAAACATTCACTTTTCAACATATGGTAATATTCTTACTTGGAAAATGTTGGTGCCCTGACAAAGTAAATAGAGGTTCTTATTTTGTCTTACTTTCTCTCTTCCTTTCCTTTGAGAAAAAAGACATGTTGCCTGTTAGAAGCCAACTCTGAGAAAGGAATCAATTCCTAGGACCTGGGAGCATGGGTTCTAGAAAGGCTGTGAGGTCATTAGCATTGAAAGCAGCAAGAAGGATGGAAAAGGGCTTTAGGGGTGAGCTTTAAATGGAATATTTCCTTTTCCACTATCATCCATAATATGAAAGGATAGAGATTTGCTGGAATTTCCCACTTCTATATGTAATCAGTAAGGTTATTCTCTGTCATGGATTTTATATTAATTATTGGCATGAAAAGCCCAACTGCTTTATTCACTTATATAATAACAATTTATTGAATTTTTACTATGGGCTAATAATTAAAAAAAACAAAAACCTCAGGGCATAAAATCCTAACAAAACAGTAAATATTTAAACCAGTGTTTCAGATAAATCAAGTACAAAAAGAAAGGCCAAAATTCAGCTAAATCAACAAAATCTCATGCAGGTCACCTTGTGTACTTTGGTGGTTCTCATCCTCCCAAATCTTGAGGAAGAATGTGTTATGGCCAAGTTCAGTTCTTGTTCTTCCTCCTACAAAATTATAGTAGACTATGAACTTGTGGTTTCTGTCCAAGTGAAAACTTCCCACGATTATGTTCCTGACATTTTACTATATAAAACGTAAAATCTAATTTCTCTACAGAAACAGAGGATTTCAAAATTAAACCTGGAAGAGTGAATAGTTCAAAACATACGATCTCTCAGTTATTTGAAGTGACCTTTCACGACACTTAGTTGGAGCCGCTAAAGAGCAAAAAGTCCTTCATTTTTAGTTTTCATAGAACTAAATGTATAAATATCCAAAGCCCCAAAGGGAGCTTGACTGAGTTGTTCAATCCAGAATAGAAATCATCAGTATCCACAAATATTTACGCAGATCAGCTTGTATAGTTACTCAGTTCCTACAAGATTATGTCCTAAATCTTAGAATGGCATCCTTGGGTTTCTATGTTCAGATGCCTGCTGACCTTTACATGTGACTCAAGTAACATCTTCTCCCTCTTTCAGTATCTAAAGGCCTTGCCATTTCCAGAGTCATGCTGCTTTTTTGCCTCTGTACATTTACATACACTTATTTGTAGGGGGAAAAGTCTTTTCCACATTTTTAGAGCTAGCAAACTCTAATGCATTCTACAAAATTTAACTCAAAATTTAGAGTACCAAAGGAAAAAGTTCAACTCATTGTCTGTTCTCTCAAAGTGTTTTAAAAAAATTTTTGCATATCCTTATTAGAGCTCTTTTATTACATTAATTTACATTAAATTAAATTACATTAAATTAATTATATTTAATTATGTTATATTTTACCTCATTTAGGGTCATTGGACTGCAAGTTTATCAAGAATCTTCTTTTATTATCTTTATGCTTTCAAATCCTAAGAGTGCCTTTGTATCCTAGGAGGTGCTCAGTTAATAGCAGGTTGACTAATTAATCACTTTCTTGAACATCTACTACGTACAAAAAAGTTATTCTCATTACTCAAGATAAAAAGGGACATAAATAATGCTTCTGGCCTGAAGAAGTTTGCAATCTGCTTACAAACACAAGACACAGGAAATAATATTGATATTAATAATGACAAAAATAATAGAAAATATTTATGTAACACCTACTATATGCTGGAGACCAATTGCGATAGTGTTTTTTATGTGTTTTAATAACTTAATCCTCATAAAAGTACCTATGAGGTAGACATAGCTTTACCAGTGAGGAAACTGAGGCACAGAAAAAACAAGGAATTTATCAGAGTAAGTGGTGAAATGGGGACAAAATCCCAGGCAGTCTACATTTAGAGTCATTTCAAGCTATATATTATTCTGTAAATGACCTAATACAATATTAAGTTTATTAAATTAAACTGAAAAGACTAAATATTAAAATAACCATATGTTTATTTAATAACACATGCAAAATTTCTACACAAAAATATTCCATAATTTTAATTCGCTTTGAACCAAGGATTTTTTTTTTCAGTCCCATACCTCCTCTCAAATATCATTAAACTCGTAGAAACTACGCACAGCATCTTCTTAGGAACCTCTCGGAAGGGTAAGACATTGGTCCCAACTGCCACTCCCTTCCAACCAGGGCAGCTTGCTTCTATTTCTCTTCTGTATTGAGGCTTCACATAGGATTCTGTCCGCCAATAAAGTAAAAGCATTTTTAAAATCACTGTTATATCTGATATGTGTAAGTATATGTAAGACTCAAGATTAGCCCTAGATAAAAACAGAAAATTAGGGGCGCCTGGGTGGCTCAGTCGGTTGAGCGTCCGACTTCAGCTCAGGTCACGATCTTGCGGTCTGTGAGTTCGAGCCCCGCGTCAGTCTCTGGGCTGATGGCTCAGAGCCTGGAGCCTGCTTCCGATTCTGTGTCTCCCTCTCTCTCTGCCCCTCCCCTGTTCATGCTCTGTCTCTCTCTGTCTCAAAAATAAATAAATGTTAAAAAAAATTAAAAATAAAACAGAAAATTAAGTAGTATCACATACCTCTACGATCACATACCTCCCTTCTATTTCCTTCTCCTGTGTCAACATAATCACCCTCTACAGCCACTGTTAACCTATGCATAGGTAAGCTAAACTTTTCCTGAAATATACAGGAAATGCTTCCCAAACCCTGACTTCATTAACTACCAGTGTCCTGAACTTTTCATCCCATCTTGTCCTCCTGTCCTGGCCAATGCTATTTTCAAGTCTGTTCTTGATCATCTCTACTTCTTGTCTCTACGAATCCGCATGTAACCTTGGATCTGATGCTAAGCACATGTTTACTCCAGCACTCACTATTCTTGATGTTGCTTCCTAAATTTTTCCAGGTAAAATTCCTGCTCTGGTAGACATCGCACTGGTGCCAGTCCAGATCACCAGTATTTAGCAAAATATCAGAAATCTGTGGGACATTGACGGGGCCTGTAGCAATACCTTATCTAGAGGTTCCAGCTTCTCTTTTATAGAGATTCTTGTAAACTCTTAAAAAATGGACTTCTGTTGGTAGTTTAAAACATGCCAGAGGTTTGGGCTCCAGAGGCCCACCCACCAGCACCATGGGAACTGATTTTTCTGACATGCCTTATCTTCCAAACTCATGTCCAAAAAACCAAATACATTGTCACCCATCTCTCCCATTTCATCATTTTTTCCATCATAGTATCTTAAATATAAGGCTTTATATATACATGGTACTGCTCTCAATTCTAGAAACCACGAATTATGGGCTTTAAAATAAGGCCACATAAGTTAAAATATAGCCAGGAAGTAGAAAATCTAACCTATAAGATCTTCAAACATATATATATATATATACACACACACACACACACACACACACACACACATATATGTATATATATAGTTAAAATATATATATATTATATATTTATATATTTTTAAAATATATATATTTTATATATAACCATATACATATATATATGGTTATATAACCATACATATATATATATACATATATATATATGGTGTTATATATATATATATATATATATATGTGTGTGTGTGTGTATATATGGTTAAAAGACAAAGTGTCATTAGTAACAGGCCTACTGAGTTATCATAAGTTGCATCAAATGTAGTGTTTCATAACCTTCAACATTATGTGCTTAAGGTAGATAGGTTTGTCAAGAAGGCAACTGTTCCAATATTACTGAAGTCTGTCTTGTGTCTGGTGCACTTTTCCACGGGACTTGATAAATGAGCAAGAGACACAAGCACCACAGGATGTAGATAAGATGGGCTGAACATAAAAATGTGTAGAAAGGGAGAAAGCTGGAAAAGAGACACAAAAATAGAAGTTGAAATAGCATGACCATCAAATTCTAAGAAGTCAAATCTAATAGGCAGTCTTTTGTACTCTAGGGATGGCTAGAATCTTTTTGAGGCAAGAATCATGTGGTCCCTAAGGCCACAGGTAGTCTGGTAAAAGATAAAGACCTCTGTAAACAATCCCAACATAAGAGGATAACTTGGATATGAGCTCGACAAAGGACTATCAATCATGTATACAGCTTTTAAAAATGGTGAATGGAGGAAATAATCTCACAAGAAGTATCTTCCCATACAGAGGACACAAAGAGCTATATGGCTAATACTCACTGAATTTTAGAGGGGGGCCATTTGGGAGTTTCTTAACATGGTTTAGGACTCAATTATCTGACCATGTCCATCTTGTTACAGTTCTTTAAATATGATTCTGTTTTTTCCTTCCTCCCCTCCTTCATCCCCTCTTCCCTCTCTCCCTTCTTCCCTTTCTACCTCTTTCAACAAATACTTATTTAATTCAAATTCTAGGTCAGGAATTTTGCTAAATGGCTCATGTCTTTATGCATTGTTTCCCCAAACTAGCAATCCAGCCCGTACTCCTGAAAAGCAATCCATATACCCAATGAATCTTGAAGTCATATAGCCTAGGATTCAATCCAACTGTGTAGCCTTTGGCAAATTACTTAATCTTTCAACTGCTATATACTCATCTATAACCTAAAAATGATAGTTACATATCCATTTCCTAGTTTTGTGGTAACTATCAAATGAGATAATCCAGATAAAGAATTTAATAGTATACCTGATGTATAGTAATTGCTCAGTAAATTTTAGATACTACCATCACTGTTTGTAAGATTCATCATGGCATCACTCTAAACCATCTGTGAACCACTCTCCAAGTCTGAACTAGCCTTCTTTTGGGATCCTATAGCATCCTGTGTGTGGTCAACAGATCCCCACCCCCCCTCAGTTGCTTCCAGGTTTACAAGGAGTGTGGTCCTGAGACAGTCTTCAGCTGACAGCTTCAGACTCTGGCTCAGCTGCAGAGAATGACCTCACCCAAGGTCATGCCATTCATCAAACAGCCTGCATCTGGCCACTAAGCAAAGAGATTTACAGACTTGGACTGACATGGGACAAGTCTGATGGGCAATACTGCAGATTGTCCCACTACGTTAGCCAACACTTTGGCAGACCTGCATTAGTTTGAATTTTCTCTCTGCCCAATCCTGTTTCCCCGCCCACTACTTTCACAGATGTTTATCCGTAATAAACATCTTGTCCCCTAAACTTCATTTTAATACCTGCCCTCAGAGAACCTAAGCGAAGACTACACCATAGCTCTGTTCTATTAGTTTATTCCTCTCCCAGACTAGACTGTATGTTCCTTGAAGACAAGGAGAATCCTATTTAGCCCTGTACCTTCAGCACCTAGCAAGTGTTGATCAAACAGAAAACACTCACTCAGATACTATACATTGAGTGACTAAAAAATAGGCAAGGAATCAGCTTGAAAGGAAAAAAAAATTAAATGTGTTCAGGCAAATTGAATCATCATTATAATGATTATGTTTCATCTTAAAATGCTTCCATGAATGAGGTAGAAGCTCTTGTACAAATTACATATGCAAAGGTAGAAGAAGTAAATTTTATCAGCAAATTCAACACTGCTCTGGATAGAACCCTCTTAACATTTTAACAGCTACAGAAACTATTTTTTCTTTTCAATGCTTACTACACATACTTGGAGGATCCAATAATGAACAATGTATGTACGACATCTGGTGGCTCCCAGATAATGTTACATCGAACTTGTCTGGAGTCTGAGCCACAGAGCTGGGCGATCACACCAGCCTGAAACTTTGCTCATATTGAAATCCTACCCAAGATTAACATAGGTTGCTTGCCAGTGTTGGGAGGATAGGAGTTATTAAGTTTACCAAAGACGCCAGTTGTGATGAAAGTAACAGCCCCATTCTTTCAATCCTTTGATTTATAACGTCTTCAGAATTAATAATCATTCATCCAATTAAATGCTCTTGGTCTGGGCCTCTGGCCAATTCTATGTCATAGGAGGTGATAAGACCCATTAGCTCTGAGCCTTAAATTAACCAGCATCAGGCCCAAGGGAAGTATGTTGCCCAAATGAGCCACCTCCCTCTAATTCCAAACCTTCATGACTGATGCTAGAAAATATCTTCATTACATTGCTGCTGTTATGGTCAAAAGAACAGATTTAGATCCTACAATTAATAAAGCTTAAGGTCTCTTGATAGTTTTTCAACCATTAGTGGATTGAAGTTACATTTTAAAAATCTATGCACATATTATGTGACCTAATAGAAACTTATGCAAACATAAAACATCTAGAGGTAGGGAAAAAATCAGAATTTTATGTGCTGTTGATGATGTTACAAGAACACACTCTGGTGACCAACACATTGACTAGATTAAAAAACTCTCAGAAATGGAAGAACAAACTTTTGTGCTTTATTAATAGGTAGCAGGACTAAATGTCAGATTATGTTTATTTGCTTTGTTTGGACAAGTGACTTTACCCTTGATTTTGTATGTATCTTATATTTTCTGTTAAAAATTAATTTAAATAGCATTGAGATATATACATCATACATCAGGGAAATTAGGACATGACAAATAAAAATTTAGGAAACATTTGCTAAGTAGCTGCAGTTTCTTTAGGAAACAAAAGAAATCCACTAAAGCTAGGTTAATGTTTGGTGCAGTTCACATGGATTTGAGCATATGCTACTTTGCAATGGGCTAAAATGTGGGCTTTTCTTTGAACTACAAATCCCCAAAAATAAGAACTGATGAAAAGGGTCAGCAAAGTTAAATCACCATGGAAATCCAGGCAGTTTTACACTCTTCACTTTCAAAGTTGACAAGTGTCATTGGGTTGAGGTCAACATTGGTATTCAAACAAGAGGGTGATCTACATTCCTTATAACTAAAGTCTAACAAACATTTTTATAATATTTTATTAATGGAAATTTCAACATGCCCTCAATCTTTGGAATTCTACTGTTAATAAACATGAGGACTCTTTCTCCAACAGTGATATTAGAAAAGATATCTTTATTAGTTTTCATTTGTACATATGAATTGTCTAAATTAAAATTCTCAGAATTTATTGAATGTGGTTCGGAGAAAAGCCAGGAGACTTTCTGGATCAAATTACCTCATAGCCTATTTTATTCCATTTGATTTATAATGACTTGTGTATAATCTCATGACTACAGAGTTTACTACAAGAGTTTGATTTGTCAAGGAGACGAGACAATTTTTGTGCTTATTGCCTGCTAGAACACATGCTACAAGTTCACGGGTTAGTAAACGTGTCCAGATATGAGCATACACTCGTTGGTTTTCAATTCCCTTTCAATTTTTCATGCTTACTTCTCAAGCTTATCATTATTATTCTTGAACTTTGAATTTGAAATCTTTCTCAAAAGTTACCCTCATTGCTTCCTATTGTAGATATACATCTGTAGAACCAAAGTAGGCCAAATCTGTATTTGCTAAGTGCTAGAGTTTTATTTAGCAAAATTTTGCTAAGTAAATAAAAGAGCAGAATTTTAAATAGAGCTGATTGATGACTTCATGAAAATCAAACTCTAATTTTACCATAGAAATTCTGCAAATTCAGAAGTGGACAAGAAAATATATGGACCTAGTTACTTTTTAAAAATACATACAAAAATCCCCACCTCATTTTTAATTGTAATGAATTATCATATTATAAAATAGGTAAAAAAAGATCCATCACAGGGAAGTATGTAAGGACAGGAATCATGACCATCAAGAGGAAGAACGAAGGAGGGCTTACACAGAGCAATCAGCTTGCAAGACGGTTGATGATCAAATGGGAACACACCACTGACTGGGAAACTGAGGAAACCTACAGGGGCTGGAATCCATCTGTGGGCTCTGGGTCTCGATCAGGGACCTTGCTCTTTCACCTGTTAAACCTGGTGATCTTGGGCAACTTCTTAAACATTTCTGTGTCTCTATTTCCTGCTCTGTCAAATGAGAGTAAAAAGTACCAATGTCTTGAAGTATTAACTTTGGCACTTAATACTTTGGCCTATTACTGGCACATGATATGTGTTACCTGTCGTTATAAAAAGAGTTTTTGATAGAATCAAATATTGTAAAAAGTAAAGAAAAATAATCAAAAAAGACATTCAGATAATAATCATGAGGTTGGACAAAATTAAATGTGACACATTAGAGGAAGAGAAAGTTTTTTCTTTGAAATTAGGGGAAAAGTACTGAGGACTTGGGCTTGAAATATCCCAGCAGAGTTTTTGTTAAAGAAAATGCCAACTCCTCCTTTTGGTCTTTTGATATGAACTAAGGGAAGGGTTTCACAGAGTTCACAGGCTCCCAGACAAATGTCCCTATTAAAGTCCTTTCATCAAAATAGAGAGAAAATTATTTGAAGGGATTAATGAGTGTGAGCATGGGAAGAATTATTCACAATGGAATATGGATTCCAAAGGATGTTGCCAAAACATTACCACAGTTAGGAGAGGAGTGAAAAAAAAATCGGCAGTAAGAAAGAACAGAGCACTAATAAAGATATATGGAAAATAAGATAAAGTCAAAGTCTGAGAAAATAAGTACAGAATTAAATCATCACACATGTCCTAAATTTGGTGCAAATTATATTGGTTCTGGAACTGGCTGAGCTTCCCAGGTGCTGTCTGGGTTGGTTTCAGAGAGATACTGAAGGCCCAGGGAGAAAGTAACCAAGTGCATCAAATATCCATGTTTGGTCATGCAGCAGACACAATGCCGTATGTTCCCCAAACCCCGTTTTCCTTTCCTCCTGACCACATAGCTAGATCCAGTTGTCATTATGTCTAACAGTTAGGTGTGGTAATGAGATCGAATTATCTCAAATGGGGTGTAGAAGTTGTATTGTACATTATTTTCAGCACTAGCTCTTCTGAAAAAAGTAAACTTGGTATGCTTTTCTTCTCTTTTCTCTTCCCTCATCTGCCAGCCATATTCAGAAGTTTTGGGGAGGCTCTAGAGGACTATGGAACCATTATTTGGAAAAGGCTTGGGTCATACAATATCATTGTCTCCCTATTCCAACCTTCATTTGACTGTGACATGAGCAAGAAATAAAATTTCACTGTGCCAAGACACTGAGATTTCATGAATATCAGTTAAGTCCCCACTGATGAGAACCATGAATTCATCTTGGATTTGGCAAAACATAGGTAATTGACAACCTAAGTTTAGTTTTTAGTGGAATGGTGAAAATGAAAGCACGATTGCAATATGTTCGAGAGACAATGTCAAGAGCACACAGTTGTTTGGGGAGCTTTTCTGTGAATGCAGAAAAGTTATATATATATTATAAAATTATATATATTATAGAATATATATAATATTTGCATCCACACACCTATAAACATACATATATACATATATACAAAAATCAGTGGCCAGGTTATATGTATAATGAGGGGTGAAATAGGCACATTAATAGTCCCCCCAAAGAGGTCCACTACCTAATCCCCAGAATTTTTGAATATGTTAAGTTACGTGGCAAGGGGGAATTAAGGTTGCAGGTAGAATGAAGCTGTTAACCAGCTGACCTTAAGGAGATTATCCAGGTGGGCCCAATGTAAGCACAAGAATACTTAAACAGGGAAGGAGGAAGCAGAGGAACCAGAAGCAGAGAGATGTTGTCGGGGAAGGACTCGACTGGCCATTGCTGGCTTTGGAGATGGAACAAGTGGGTCAGCTGGGAGGAGCTGGAGATAGATTCTCCCCTTGTGTCTCTGGAAAGAACACAGCCCTGATAACCTCTTGATTATAGCCCAATGAGACGGCTTTTGGACTTCTGACCTCCAGAATGGTAAGATAATAAATTTACATTGTTTTAAGCCACTGCGTTTGTAGTAACTAGTTACAGAAGCAGTAGAAATCTAATATGGAGGACATTCTAACAAAAACAACCAAAAATGGCATGTCTAAGAATATACTTTATAGGGAATATGTTGTTCCTATCTGAAGAAAATTACAAAACTTTACTGTAAATTATAAAAGAAAATAAAAAATAATTGGAGAAACATAATATGTTTCCAAATAGGAAGGCTGAATACTACATAGGAGCTCAATGTTCTCAGACTTATATATAGATTTAATGCAATCACATCCATACCCTTCAAAGACCCTTTTTATTATTTATGACTAATAAACTTAGCTCAAGCTAGGGTATTGTTATTTTTCAGTGATTTTTGTTTTGGAAGAGTAAACTGGAAAACACTGAAAATTTGGATGGTCTCCACCTCTAATTTCTGCTTCTTTCCTTAGATTAATTTCTTTACTTTCTACAGCTGACTGTTTTCTTCATACTCGCGGGAGGGCGAGGAACATGGTTTCCCTGCAATATCGTCATTAAACTGATTGGCTCAGTCTAGGTCAAATAACCGTTCCTAAACTAATAAGTATAGTCTGAAGAATGGACATCATAATTGGTCTAGTCTAGGATACTAGCTAGTCCTATAGCCAGAAAAGATGAGTCTTTTACCAGAAGGAGAGACACAGGTAAACAGAAAATTTCTCAATACAAATCTAATTCTAGGAATATATTCTAGGAAATAAAGATGGAGAAAACTATGTAAATGTATTTCATCATTGCGTTATTTATAAAAGTTATTGAAACGATCTAAATATCCAACAATAATAAATAGTAAATTAAATTATGGTCAAACCACACGATGAAATACTTGGCAGTCATAAAAAAACATTTTCCATGAGTTTTTAGGACTGAATGATAGAATTCACATTCCATGGGAAAATACTCAAGGTATTAAAAAAAACACAAAGAATGTATATTATGGCCCAATATTGCTATATATATATACATATATATATATATACATATATATATGTATATATATATAATACACCAAATATTATCAATATGTATATCTAGATAATCAGATTACATTTTCTTTAATCTCCATATTCTGTAATGAATAGCCTCAAGTGGTATATTTAGGCTGTTTGTAAATATATATATATAATACATATACAAAACTGTCTTTGTGAACTGTGTAAACATTCAACTAATATAGACACATCTTTTGCTACTAGTACCCAAGGCTATAGTCCAGTACTTGTCAAGTTTGATCAGGCATCATAATCCCCTTAGATGGCTACTTGAACACTGATTGCTGGGCCCCATCCCCACAGTCTGTGATTCAGTAGGTATGTGGTGTGAATGGAGAATTTGCATCCCTAACAAGTTTCCATATGATGATGATAACGATCTAGGGACCACAGTGTGAGAACCAGTGCTCCAATCCTATTTGATGTCATAAAATTGCTTGTACACTCTGCTTAAGTGCCTTTCTGAACCTCTGTCTAGCTTCTCCCTCTTCGAATGTATTGGAAAACCATGGCTTCTTGTCAGCCTAAATCCTCCCTGATCAGAAATCCGATGAGACATTACCTCTCCTGAAGGATTACTTCTTTAATTTCCTAATCTGGATCAGGTGACTTTCCCATTGGCTCTCAAAGCATCTAGAGCTGATTTCTACCTGACTCCACAGGGCTCTGCAAGCCTCCATTATGGCCCCTAGCATAGCTTTGAGTAAAAGAATGAGCCTATTGTCTTTTTGGATCTATAACTATGTAAGGTCATTGTTGTTGTTCAGTCAAATTGTACAAATCAGTAAAACTGAGGTTCACAGAGATTAGTTTACTATTTCAAGGTCAGCCAAATAGTTAACAGCTGGGTCAGGTCTCCACTCTAGGTTTCCTGATTGCAAGTCCTGTATTTTCTGTATTCCCTGGTATTCCAATCATAGAGGATACAAGCTATGCATCTAAAACTGTTACTTCTCCACTACGCACTACTGTGAGATCAAATTGAATCAGAAATAATGGGTCTGAAGCCTGCATCTTCACAAAAAGCCACCTGAAGCAAGGAAGTAGGAGACAAAAGAAAGAATTCTTTTTTAAAAAAACAAAAAACTTGTATGCCTCTGGTAGCTAAATCAGGAATTTTTAGAACCGTTTGATTGAAAGAATTCACATATGACACATTTACCCATTTTAATGTGTCCAATGTGCAATGGCTTTCCAGCAATACAAGGTGTGCAACTATTACCACAGTCAATTTTAGAACATTCTCATTATCCCCCCAAAGAAGCCCATACCCTTTAGCTGTTACTCTTCAACCCATCTCCTCAGCCCTAGGCAACCACTAATCTCTCTCTGTAGATTTGTGTGTTCTGGATACTTGATTAAATAGAATCACTGAAAAAATGTGTTCTTTTGTGATCTTCCTTTACTTAGCATAATGTGTTCTGGGTTCATGTCGCATTATAAATCAATAATTCACTCCTTTTTATTTTGCTGTATAGTATCCCATATTTTACCTGTTCACCAGGTGATGGACATTTGGATTATTTCTACTTTTTGGCTACTAAATAATGCTGCTATGAATGTGTACAAATTTGGGGGCCTATATTTTCATTTCCCTTGGGTATACACCAAAGGCTATAATGACTGGGTCATATGGTAATTCTGTTTAACCTTTTGAGGAATAACAAAACTGCTCTCAACATGGTTACATCATTTAATTTCTTTTTTAAGAATTGTCTTGATCACAACTTTGTAATACAGCTTGAAGTCTGGGATTGTGATGCCTCCAGCTTTGGTTTTCTTTATCAAGATTGCTTTGGCTATTCAGGGTCTTTTCCGGTTCCATACAGATTTTAGGATTGTTTGTTCTAGCTCTGTGAAGAATGCCGGTGTTACTTTGATAGGGATTGAATTGAATACATAGGTTGTGTAAGTTGCTTTGGGTAGTATTTACATTTTAACAATATTTGTTTTTCCTATCCAGGATCATGGATGTTTTTCCCTTTTTTTTTTTTTTTTTTTGTATCTTCTTCAAATTCTTTTTCTATAGTTTTCAGTGTATAGATTTTTTCACCTATTCGGTTAGATTTATTCCTAGGTATTTTATGGTTTTTGGTGCAATTGTAAATGGGATCGATTCCTTGATTTTTCTGTTGCTTCATTATTGGTGTATAGGAACCCAACCGATTTCTGTGCATTGATTTTATATCCTGCAACTTTGCTGAATTCATGGATCAGTTCTAGCAGTTTTTTGGTGGAATCTTTCTGGTTTTCCACATAGAGTATCATGTAATCTGGGAAAAGTGAAAGTTTGACTTCCTCCTGGCTGATTTGGATGCCTTTTACTTCTTTGTGTTGCCTGATTGCTGAGGCTAAGACTTCCAATACAATGTTGAATAACAGTGGTGAGAGTGGACATCCCTGTCTTGTTCCTGACCTTAGGGGGAAAGCTCTCAGTTTTTCCCCATTGAGGATGCTATTAGTGTTGGGTCTTTCATACATAGCTTTTATGATATTGAGGTATCCTCAATTCTATCCCTACTTTCTTGAGGGTTTTTATCAAGAAAGGATGCTGTATTTTGCCAAATCCTTTCACTGCATCTGTTGAGAGGATCGTGTGGTTCTTGTCCTCTTTTATTGATGTGATGAATCACATTAATTGTTGTGCAGACATTGAACCAGCCCTGCATCCCAGGTATAAATCCCACTTGGTTGTAGTGAATAATTTTTTTAATGTGTTGTTGGATCCAGGTGGTTAGTGTCATGTTGAGGATTTTTGCATCCATGTTCATCAGGGAAATTGGTCTATAGTTCTCTTTTTTTAGTGGGGTCTTGGTGTGGTTTTGGAATCAAGGTAATGCTGGCTTCATAGAAAGAATTTGGAAGTTTTCCTTCAGTTTCTATTTTTTGGAACAGCTTCAAGAGAATGGGTGTTAACTCTTCCTTAAATGTTTGGTAGAATTCTCCTGGAAAGCCATTTGGCCCTGGACTCTTGTTTTTTGGGTGATTTTTGATTAGTACTTTGATTTCTTGATTGGTTATGGGTCTGTTCAAATTTTCTTCCTGTTTCAGTTTTGGTAGTTTATGTTTCTAGGAATTTGTCCATTTCTTCCAGGTTGCCCATTTTATTGGCATATAATTGCTGGTAATATTCTCTTATTGTTTGTATTTATGCTGTGTTGGTTGTGATCTCTCCTCTTGCATTCCTGATTTTATTTATTTGGGTCCTTTTTCTTTTTGATCAAACTGGCTACGGTTTTATCAATTTTGTTAATTCTTTCAAAGAACCAGCTACTGGTTTCATTGATCTGTTCTGCTTTTTTTGTTTCAATAGCATTGACTTCTGCTCAAATCTTCATTATTTCCTGTCCTCTGCTGGTTTTGGGTTTTGTTTGCTGTTTTTTTTCAAGCTCTTTAAGGTGTAAGATTAGGTTGTGTATCTGAGACCTTTGTCCCTTCTTTAGGAAGGCCTGGATTGCTATATACTTGCCTCTTTTGACAGCCTTTGCTACATCCCAGAGGTTTTGGGCTATGGTGTTACCATTTTCGTTGGCTTTCATCTACTTTCTAATTTCCTCTTTAACATTTTGGTTAGCCCATTCTTTCCTTACTAGTATATTCTTTATCCTACAAGTATTATCTTTCCAAATTTTTTCTTGTGGTTGATTGCAAGTTTCATAGCGTTGTGGTCTGAAAATATGCATGGTATGATCTTGATCTTTTTGTATTTGTTGAGGACTCCTTTGTGTCCCAGCATGTGATCTATTCTGGAGAATGACCTATGTTGCACTGGAGTATAATGTATATTCCGCTGCTTTAGGATGAAATGTTCTGAATATATCTGTTAAGTCCATCTGGTCCAGTGTGTCATTCAAAGTCATTGTTTCCTTGTTGATTTTCTGATTAGATGATCTGTCCATTGTTGTAAGTGGGGTGTTGAAGTCTCCTACTATTATGGTGTTACTATCAATGAGTTTCTTTATGTTTGTAATTAATTGATCTATATATTTGGTTGCTTTTACATTTGGAGCATAAATGTTTACAATTGTTAGGTCTTCTTGGTGGATAGACCCATTGATTATGATATAATGCTCTTCATTTCTTGTTGCAGTCTTTATTTTAAAGTCTAGATTGTCTGATATAAGTATGGCTACTCCAGCTTTCTTTTGTTGACTGTTCACATGATAGATGGTTCTCCATCCCCTTACATTCAATCTGAAGGTGTTTTTAGGTCTAAAGTGGGTCTCTTGTAAACAGCATATAGATGGATCTTGTTTTCTTATCCATTCTATTAGCCTTGTCTTTTGATTGGAGCATTGAATCCATTGATGTTTAGAGTACTGAAAGATATGAATATTTTGGCATTATGTTGCCTGTCAAGCTGGAGTTTCTGGTGGTGTTCTCTGGTCCTTGTGTAGTCTTTGTTGCTTTTGGTCTTCCCTCCTCTCCCCAACCCCCAGCCCCACATCTTTTCTCCCCTCCAAGTCCCCCTTAAAATTTCTTGCAGGTTGGTTTCGTGGTCACAAACTCCTTTAATTTTTGTTTGGGTTTTAATCTCTCTTTCTATTTTTAATGACAGCCTTGCTGGAGAAAGAATTTTTGGCTGCATATTTTTCCAATTCAGCACATAAAATATATCCTGCCACTCCTTTCTGGCCTGCCAAGTTTCTGTGGATAGGTCTGCTACAAACCTGATCTGTCTTCCCTTGTTAGGTTAGGGACTTTTTCTCCCTTGCTGCTTTAATGATTCTCTCCTTGCCTGAGTATTTTGTGAATTTGACTATGATCTGCCTTGTTGATGGTCAGTTTTTGTTGAATCTGATGGGAGTCCTCTGTGCTTCCTAGATTTTGATGTCTGTGTCTTTCCCCAGGTTAGGGAAGTTTTCTACTATGATTTGCTCATAGAACCCTTCTACCCCTTTTTCTCTCTCTTCATCTTCTAGTACCCCTATGATTCTGATGTTATTCCTTTTTAATGAATCACTGAGTTCTCTAATTTTTATTTTGTGCTTTTTTTGCCTTAGTCTCCCTCTTTTTTCCTGCTTCATTGTTTTCCATAAGTTTGTCTTCTATATCACTGGTTCACTGCTCTGCCTCATCCATCCTTACCACTATGGCACCCATTTGAGATTGCAGCTCAATTATAACATTGTTTATTTCATCCTGACTAGCTTTTATCTCCACAGAAAGGGATTCTAATCTGTTTTCAACCCCAGCTAGTATTCTTATTATTGTGATTCTAAATTCTGGTTCAGATATCTTGCTTGTATCTGTGTTAAGTCCCTGGCTGTCATTTCTTCCTGTTCTTTCTTTTGGGGTGAATTCCTTTGTTTTTTCATTGTGAAGGAAGAAAAGGAATTAATAAGGTAAAAAAATTTTTAATTTTAATTAAAAATAAAAATTAAGAGCAACACAAAAAAATCAAAGGATGCTAGATCCAAAGTGTGTTCTGGTCTGATTGTTTAAAGGAGCTTGACAGAAGAGAGAAAAAACGGAAAGATAAGAAAATAAAGGAAAATGTTTGAAAATTTGAAAAAATGAATGCAATGAGATAGAATGAAATGATGGAGGTAAAAATTTGAAATATTTACAAAGTAGTAAAAATATTTAGAAAAATTTTTTTAAATATTTTTAATAGAAATGGGAAATTTTTTGTCTTTCTGTATTCAAAAATAAGAAAAAAATTGAATAGATGGACTATGAAACAGACTTTAGTACAATTGAAATTACATCAGTTTCCCCTAGAAGTTGAACTATGAAGCACTTAAGAGTCCATAAACTAAGCAAGTGGAGAGACTTGTGTTGTTCCTGAAGAGTGATGTTGGTCCAGTTGGGCAGGGCTTACTGTAAGGGCTCCGTTATCCACTAGATGGCGCTGCTTAGCTTACTGGAATGGATTGTTGTGGCGCTTATAAGTGTGCATGTACATGTGCAGGAGGGGTGGAAATGGCGTCCCCCAGCTACCCAGTCTCTAGTATCAGAACTCTACTTGACCAGCAATCATGTATCCATCCTTTGTCTCTAGTTCCTCTTCACTCCCCACTTTTACACTGTCAGTGACAAAGCCATCAGGCTACCAGGTGGCACCTCCCTCCTGAATTTTATCTCCAATGTGGCTGTGTTTCCCAACCCCTCCGTTCTCCGGGACTGTGGCTTTGACCTGCTCAGACTTTCTAGGGGAGGGTCTCACTGATCAATGGCTAGGTGCCAGTCACATCCAGGAACATTCATGGGACTGTGCTGTTGTCAATGCCCAGAGCCTGTGGCTGGGTGCCAGCCCACCCCAGAAAAAGTTCACACGATAGTGTAGCAGCAGCATTTCAGGGATTATGGGAAATCACAACACACATTTGGTGCTAGGTTTCCCCCTTAATGTCCTTGTTCTAACACCAGCAAATGTGGTTGTTCCCCACGATCCACTGGGACCTGTGCATGTGGGGAGGCCACACAACCTCTATCAGATGTCCTCCCAGCAGGGAGCAGGGAACCACCTCTCCACGTGTGGCCCAAGGACACCCAGACCTCACTCTGTTCCTGGGGATTCACCCCTCCCACCAGGGCACCACCAGGTATCGAGCTGTGGAGTTTCAGACCCTAAATTCCCCCTGTTTATAGAGTCTTAATGGAATTTAAACCCTCTCCTTTCTCCTTTCTCCCTTTTTTGTTCAGTCCCTTGTGTACTGTCTTTTCTCTTCAGCTGCTTTCCGGGGAGGGGGCATGCTTTCCATACTCTCCCCCATCTCTGTCCTCTCTTCTCAAGCAAAAACAGCTCCCTGCTGTGTTTTCTTCCCCTGTTCACCTCTCCACACTGCATAACTGCTGGGTTCTCTGGTTCAGGTTGTGCAGATTGTTGTGTTAATCCTCAAACCAGTTTTCTAGGTGTGCAGGATGGTTTAGTTTGATCTGGCTGTATTTCAGGGACAAAAGAATGCAAAAAGAAAAAAAAACCTTCCAGGCTGTTCTGCTACCTTGGCCCTCCACCCAAAATGAAAAGCTCTCAACTTGGTGCTTCTAATAATACACCCTTCAAAATGCCACTGTATTGATAAAAATCCTTTGATACAACAGCAGCCCACAGATAATTTAAATATGTGAAGATGTGATCAAAGAAATGAATTTTTTTGCCCAATTTTGATAATTTTATAACTGCCTCTAGTTTATTAAATGCCTCTCCATACAACTTTTCTGAACCTTTTCTCTTAACTCTGATGAAGGCAAAATAGACTTACAGATACACTGTTTTCTTTTTTTTTTAACTTATTCTTTTATTTTGAGAGAAAGAGAGTGGGGGAGAAGCAGACAGAGATGGAAAGAGAGAATTCCAAGCAGGCTCTGCACTGTCAGCACTGAGGCCAGTGTGGGGCTCCATCTCACAAACGGTGAGATCATGACCTGACCTGAGATCAAGCATCGAACATTTAACCTACTGAGCCACCCAGGCACCCCCAGATATACTGTTTTCTACTAAATAACATGGTGTGCAACTTTCCATATTTGGTCTCAATTCTATTTCAAAAAAAAACAAAGCAAAACAAAACTAAATATCTTAAAAGCCTATACCTGTTTCAATATAGTACTTTCCTATTTGCAGGGGAAATGCTAAAAATTTGGGAAGACCTAAATTAGATGTAGAAGACAGATATATGGATAGCAAGAATTTGTTCATTCAGCTACCAGTATTAATAGGAAAAATGTATAATTATCCAAGTTAAGATACTTTGGAGAATGAAACTGGAAGTGAAATTGAGATGCTATTAATAATTATGTTGGGACAATAGGTACAAATTAGACTTTTCCCAATCAGACTGGGTTGTATGCTTAGCATAATTATTAAGCATCTGTTAACATGACAAGCATAGGGATATTTTTAAAATTAAAAAAAAGTTGCTGCCTTCAAAGATCCTTGAGTCTAGCAACTGAAAGGAATAAATCAGTCCTGCTGATGCTGAAATAGCAAAAAGGCACTGTCTTGCCAGCCAGTTGCTTGCAGTGGTAACTCTCATCCCTTGTTTGAACTCTGGGATTAGCTTGGGGTCTAGGCTTCCATTATCTGTTTGGACACTTGTATGGCTTGACTCGAGCCATAGTTATGACCCAGCTTTGCCCTCTTAATGTCTTTTTTTGTGTGTATGCTCTGTTCCCACTGTGGTGGCCCAAGTCCTGTAAGTAGGATTACATGAATGCTCTTGTTACCGGACCTGCACATGCTGCAAAAATGATCCGAGTTTGAGTGTATGTTTACTTCCTGAGGATTTATGATATACATAGCACTGATATTAAATCTCTACACTGGCACTAAGTAGATCATTTTGTAAATTGTTGATAATATGTTGTGCATTCTTCTATATATTGGCTTCCTTATATATGTGGAACAATGCAATCTTCAAAACAACCCTATGACATTGATCCTATCATTATTCTCAATTTGTAGATGAGGAAACAGTTTCAGAGAGGTTGATTAATTTGTCCCAGGTACCCAGCTAATAAGCATGGAACTAGGATTCAAATCCAGAAATCAGGCTCTACACCTCCTACTCCTAACACTACACTTCACTGGACTGGGCAGAACAACATGCTCAACTTGAAATTGGCATTCTGGAATTAATCCTTACTATCAGCTCAACTGAAATATAAGAAGTTTAAGTATTAATCCCTTAAACTATAAAGAAAGCAAATTTAACTGTGTATCTTCTCAACAAGTGTGTGTGTTTCAAATGAAGGAATCTGAAACTGCTCAGAGTACACTGTCCTTTCACAAAGTAAATATATACTAATGTTATTAGAGGAAGGAGGGGGTCTGTATTTTAAGAGTTGAAGAAAAGATAGTGATTTAAGCTCCAAAACCCACAGGAAATCCACGATCCTTTATCCAACAGTACAATCAGTTGAGTGGTCCAAGTATCCATCATTCCAAAATACCTCCCCAAAGAGCAAATGCAGAAGATTGGTTCAGTCAAAATCTTCAGTTGGAAATGTTCTTTATCATGCTGGTCACATAAAGATGCTTGGCTTATTTCTATATTTTGAATAAGTTAGTTTAAACTGTGCTTCAATTCCTCAACTCTAAATAGATATAATTACAAGAATGGTATTCAATATCACTTACATAAAGAAGTATCTTCTAGCCTATCTATACAAAGTAGAATTTTATTCCATCTAGAACATACCAAGTACTCTTCATAACTGGATTTGTTATTTTTGCGAATAGAATTAAAGCCATCTTGCTTTCAACCTGAATTGTTGAAAAACATTCCTAATTGTCTTTGTTCACTCCTATTGTCTTAAATATGGACAAAAGACCTTAAGGTGCCTCCACTAGTTTCCCAAGGATGGGGTATAATGCAGTAACCTTAGAATGAAAACTGAATTCAATAGCTGTCTGTTCCTGACACTTAATAGCCACTATTGAGCCAAACCCTTAATCACTTAATCATTTATGTACTGGTTTCCTAAGCTGTAAAATGGGTGATTTCTGACCTATTGAATTTAAAATATCGGTTCAGGGGCATCTGAGTGGCTGAGTCAGTTAAGCATTGGACTTCTGCTCAGGTCATGATCTTGTGGTTTGTGAGTTCAAGCCCCATGTTGGTTTCTGTGCTGACAGCTTGGAGCCTGGAGCCTGTTGCAGACTGTGTGTCTCCCTCTCTCTCTGTCCCTCTCCTGCTTATATTCTGTCTATCAAAAATAAGTAAACATTAAAAAAAAGACTTTAGGTCATCGTTTCAAAATTTAAATGGCCCAATGTATATAAATATACTTTGCAACTTAGAGGTGCTATATAAGTGCATATCCATTTAATAGGAAATATGTGTAACTAATTAGGCAGTATGACTTCCCAGGTATACTTTGGAAGTTGTTGAGAATTTTCCTTTTTAAGTATTAGCATCTTTTTGTTGTTGTTACTGCCTTTGAGTTCTTATGACTGAAACTTATTTGAATTCTGAGGTTGCTCTATACATACTCTGTCTGCACTAACCTGTAGTTCATTAGGCATTATGAGATGTGTGTTGTGGTCTAGATTTACATACTCTGTTAAATAATAAAAATAGTTAAATCCCTTGATTTGTGTTTCAGTGTACTTTCTTTGGATATGAAAAATCCTGTAGTATAAAGGGTTATACTAGTTACTTGGTTGTATCCCCAGTCAGTGCTGCTGCTTTCAGATGATTTCAAAATTGTTAGAATTGCAGCAGATTTATATGCCATTATATGCATCTTACTGGGACTATATATGTGATTTTTGTCATGGGCAAGTGACTTAGGATAAAACTAATATTCTTTAAAGTTGTCACAAGCAAAATGCAGCTTAGGCATAGATGACCCATAGAAAGAAAAATACTATTTTTTTCCAAGTTTTTATTTAAATTCCAGTTGCTTAACATACAGGGTAATAGTCATTTCTGGTGCAGAATCTGGTGATTCAACACTTAAATACAACACCCAGTGCTCATCACAAGTGCTCTCCTTAATCCCCATCACCCATTTAATGTATCCCCCATCCAGGCTCTCCCCCAGCAACCCTCATTTCTTCTCTATATTTAGGAGTCTTTTATGGTTTGCCTCTCTTTTTTTTTTTCTTCCTTCCCCTGTGTTCATCTGTTTTGTTTCTTAAATTTCACATGTGAGTGAAATCATATGTCCTTTTTTCTTTCTCTGACTGACTGGTTTCGCTTAGCCTAATACATCATTGTGAATGGCAAGATTTCATTTTGTTTTTAAGGCTGAGTATTATGGCTAACAGACACATGGAAAGATGCTCCACATCACTCATCAGGGAAATATAAATCAAAACTACAGTGAGATACCACCTCACACCAGTCAGAAAACGTTATAGGAAACAACAGGTATTGGTGAGGATGTGGAGAAAGGGGAACCCTCTTTCACTGTTGGAATCAAAACTGATGCAGTCACTCTGGAAAACAGTAAGGAGGTTCCTCAAAAAGTTAAAAGTAGAACCTATTGACCTATTGAATTTAAAATACTGGTTCAAAATGTAAAGGGCCCATTGTATACAAATATTCTTTACAACTTAGTGCTATTGCTGAATCATTGCACAAGGGATACATGCAGCTGTATGTTTATAGAAGCATTATCAACAATAGCCAAATTATGGGAAGATCCCAAATGTCCATTGACTGATGAATGGATAAGGAAGATGTGGGGTGTGTGTACACACACACACACACACACACACACACACACACACGTTCTTTATATTTTCTGAACCATTTGAGAACATGCTGCATATATCAAGCCACCTTAACCCTAATGCTTCAATGTGAATTTCCTAAAAACAAGGATATTCTCCTACCTAACCATCCTAATCAAATTCAGAAAACTTAATATACAGGAATTGCATTTAAAATTTTTTTTGAATTAGACACACAATGTTACATTGGTTTCAGGAATACAACATAGTGGTTTGGTAAGTTTCCACATCATGCAGTATTTATAAATGTAGCCACCATCTATCAACTTACAACATATTACAATACCATGGACTATATTCCCTAAGCTTTATCTTTTATCCCCATGACCTATCAATTCCATAACTGGAATCCTGTATCTCCCACTCCTGTTCACCTATTTTGCCCATTTCCCAAACTCCTTCCTCTCTGGCTATCATCAGTTCTCTGTATTTATGGGTCTGTTTCTGCTTTCTATAGGTTTTGATTTTTAGATTCTACATAAAAGTGAAATCATACGGTATTGGTCTTTGTCTGACTTATTTCACTTAGCATAATACCCTCAAGTGCCATCCATGTTGTCACAAATGGCAAGATCTCATTCTTAATTATGACTGAATAATCCATTTTAAATACACAATACCTTTTCTTTATCCATTCATCTATCAATGGACATTTGGATTTCTTCCATGTCTTGTCTATGGTAAATACTGCTGCAATAAACATAGGGGTGCATATATCTTCTTGAATTAGCATTTTCTTTTTCTTTGGATAAATCCTGAGTGGTAGAATTACTGAAGTATATTATGGTATCCTATTTTTAATTTTTTGAGGAACCTCCATACTGTTTCAGGAACCATTTTGGATTTTAAGGGAGTTACTGTCACACATAAGGCCACAACCCACCAGGTCTTTCATTCCTTTTATGAAGAAGTGGAGAAGTGTCCTCCCATTTCTGTCATGATGAAAAATCAGTTTCTAGCCCTAGCAGAGATTATAGCCCAGACTCTAAAGATCTCTTCTTGTTATGTATGTGGGGGAACCGGTATGGGGCACCAATAGCCATGGGAGGCTAGAGAACTAGATCCCTGTAAACCTTACAGTGGAATAGAATACTCCAGTCCTGGTCCCAGGGTTTGGATTCTCAAAACCTCAATTATTGGGAAAAACTGCCTTGCCTGGTGGGGAGGGAAGTTCACCATCTCTGTTGAAAGCTTAACATGCCTAGGCCAATGATTTTATAAGTCAATCCACGGGAAACCCAATGGTGGGGAACCCCAGATCCCTACCTTTTGTCTAACTTCTCTTATCTCCTAGAGGCATGGGGCAATGTCAACACAGCCATCAGATGACAGGCCCCAGGTGGACTATACTGGATATGTGGAAGGACAGCCTATACAGTACTTCCCCCAGGCTGGTCAGTGTCATTTGTGCTGAGAACTATTCATCCAAATTTCTTCCTGCTCCCACTTGCCAGGGGGAACATTTAGGCATCCAAGTGTATGGGGACAGGGAAACAACATGTCCTACAAATTGGCAGTTGGAAAGATGACGAATGGCCTCCTGAGCATATATATAATCCATCATTATGGTCCCGCCACCTGAGCAGAGGATAGGTCCAGGGGCTACCACACTCCCATTTACATGTTAAACCACATGATCAGACTGCAAGTAGTTGTAGAAATTATATTCAATGAAACTGCCAGAACTCTTAACTTACTAGCCAAGCAGCAAACCAAAATGTGCAATGTTATCTATCAAAATCACTTGGCTTTAGATTACTTGCTTGCTTCTGAGGGAGGAGTTTGCAGAAAATTTAATAAGAGTAACTGCTGCCCACAGACAGATGATGAATGAAAAGTCCTAGAGGAGATCATTGATCGAATGAGAAAGGTTGCTTATGTCTCAGTCCAGACCTGAGAGGGTTGGAACCCTGGGGAGTTATTTGGAGAATGGTTTTCAACTCTTGGGGGATTCAAAACTCGCATAGGTATTATCCTTTTGATTTTGGGAGCTTGCTTAATCCTACCTTGCCTAGCTCCCGTGGTTATATGGTCTGTCTTCAGCTTCATTTAGGTAATGGTCAAAAGGAAAACAGCCATGCATGTGATTATGTTATGGAAGTATAAACTTCTGAACCAAGATGATGCTCTTTGACCCAAAATAGGGGGTCTGAGCATCAAAGGGGTGGAATGTGGTAGAGCCCTTCGCTAAGGAATGTGGTGAGAACCTCAAGACAAAGGAAGGCAACCTGGCTATCTGCCCTTTTGCTACCTTCCTCATGACTCTATAACATAGACCACCCATTCAGACTCTATGTTGCCATATGTGGGAGACAAAGGAGCAAAAATTGTACAAAGGGCTATACTCTGCTGTGCTTGGGGCTCAGTTTTTTGGGTACCAACTGCTGAGCCCGTGCCAGCACGACAAAGTTGCTTCCTGCAAAGAAAAGCCTCAGTGTCCCATTTCTCTGTGCAAGAATCTTGCTACATTCCCACAGAACTTTTGTTTGTAGATGTATGATAAATTTTAGTTGTTAAAATGGGGGAAAGACAGGAGGAACATCTTATGCCACCATGATACCAATATCACCCTCAACCCAGCTGGAAATCTTAAAGGATATTTTCATGTCGGCTTTCATTTCCTCATTATTCATTTCCTCTAAATATTGCAGAGTTTGGTTTCCAACCTTATTTCTACCAAACTGATTGATATTTACTAATGACTTCATAATTATCAATTTATAGGCCTTCTCTCCTTCCTCATCCTCTTTTATATCTTGTGATTTGACACTTGGAGATGTTCTCTTATTTCTTCCTCCATACTATCCAGATATTTTCCAAAACCAAATCTTTGACTTCTGCTGCACTCTCCCCTTGGCGATTCATATTCAATCTAAACAGATAGCTCTTAAATCTGTACGTCCAACCTCACTTGGTTACTAAATTCTAATATTTAATATGCAACTACTTTCTAGATTTCTTTGCCTATTTGGTCTAGAGGCATCTCAAATTCATCATGTCCAAAATTTAAACCTCTTCAGCTTCCATTCTCTGACACTCGTCTTTGAATCACTATTCTCTTAATGAGCCAGGCTTTAAATTTAAATGACATCCTATCTTCTTTACCCTCACAACTCATTAAATACAATAAGATGGTTAAGTGAGTTTCCCTAATTCTGTCAAACCCAGGTTGTTCTTCCTCTTGTCACATTCAACAACTCCTTCTTTAATCTAGTTTATACTTGGCTGATTAATCTTCTTTAAGGATCGCTTTAAGCATTTGCTTCCTATTCAAAAATCTAAAATGAGTCTATACTAAATAATATTTGGATGCCAAGCCTGTTCTTCAATGGTCTGGCTTCAAAAAAATTTTTATCCTGCTGTTTTCTATGATTTTTCTATAACACAGGGCTATTTGCTCCATGTACATAGCCTGCATTTTCAGTCTCTATATCTTGCAAAATGTTATTCACTTGCCACCTGGTTTCCCTATGCTTGCTAACTCTTGTACCGAAGTAGTTCTAGATTCTACTCATTCTTTAAGGGATTAGTTTACATTCCATCTTTATTGTGAAATAGTTCTTAGTCTTCCAGATGGAAATAATCTCTTTTATGAAATCTTAGATTATTTTTATCTTTATTTCATCTATGGCATTGGTCATTTTTGGCTTTGTACTATGTAATAAGTTTAATGAAATTTTAATAAATATTTATGAAACACTTGCATGTACCAGGCACATTGGTAGATACTGAGGATGCAAAATTAAACAGAGTTCAAATCCTCAACCAGCCTCCATTCTAGTACGTTTATGAACATTTATCTTCCCTACAAAATGAAAATATTTTGGAGAAGACCATTTCAAAATACGTTAAAAAGAAAAAATCTGTTTATGGAAAAATAATAACATAAATACTTTGATCAGAAGAAATTTTTTAAAAATTCTTAACTTCAAGATCTCTACCACAGGTAGAAAAGTTCTCAGAGAATTCTATTACTTTACACATGTCTCAGTCTATACTAAATTTCACTTAGTTTCAACTAAAGTTCAACTTTATGCTAATTCATTTTTTCTTCCTCTTCCTTAGTAACTAAAGTAACTTTTTTAAATAAATGAAACAAAAAGGAAAATTTTGTTATAAGGAATGACTTTGAAAGTTTCCATGTGAAAATAAATTAGGATATACTCCTAAATATAGACTTGGTAATAAAAAAGTGTTTTGTAAAAGATTGGTCATAAATGACTTGTCTAATAAGACAATATTCATATCAATATATAGCAGTGGTTCTTAAATGTTAGTATGTATCAGAAAAATTTGCAAACTTTAAAACAACACAAATCAATAGGGACCCACTCCCAGAATTTCTGATCCAATAGGTCTAGGATAGGGCTTTAGAATTTGTATTTTTGTCAAGGTCTCAGATGATGTTGATGCAGTTGTTCCAGTGATCACATTTTGACAACTACTACTCTACAGAATTACTTTGCTCCATGAATATTTTGAAAATATTTCTAAGGGCATCCAATTCCTTTTTTCATTTCTTAAGAATTTTTAGAGAAGAGAAAATGGTCCTATACCATGATCTTCTCTTGGCTACTTTGATTAGTAGTCTTAGATCTCTACACCATTCATCAATTCTAGTAATGACAAAACTAATAAACACTTTGAAGGCTAATGTTATCAAACCATTAAGTAGTAGATAATCTCATAGCACAATAAAATCTATCAATATATAATATTATCGCCACTTTGCATATATTCAACAGTAGGTAGAGCTAAAACTCCCACAAAGGTCTGCCTGACACCAGATTGAGGCTTTACTCTTCCTACTATTTCCTTTGAGAAAATAAATTTGTAGAGACCAGGATGCATTGTTCTAGTGTTTGTTACACAACTTAATTGAACAGAGATAATATATTTTCTGAATATAATATTTGATGAAATTTCTCAGACAAAATTATTCCACCATGTCTCCTTATAAATAGCCTATTTCCTTTTTGTTAATTTTCTATTTTATCATTAATAGTGAGCTCTTGGTGAGGGCATACATTACTTGTTTTCATATTCTTATCAGTGAAGCATATTTTCTGCCACACAGTAGACATCCAAGAGTCAATGAAGTGAACTAGGGTTATCTAACATTTTATGTTCTAAAGGCCAAGGCTTATCACCTAGTATCAGCAGTGATTCGATTTAAACACTTAGAAAGATACAAGCAATTTTCTGGAAAAGACTAAGGAAATTCACAATTTTATAGGGCATGTATGTTTTTAATCACTTCTTGGATCCCAATCAATCAATAATACTTCCTGGAATAATAAAACAAAATAAAAAACAGATACTAAAAAGTAATATATTAGGACTCTAATTCTCTTTCAACAGTGCTTGTTTTATGCCCTGACTCTGAGGAACATTTATTACTATGAGTTAAATAAGGAAAACCTTGGGGTGCCTGGGTGGCTCAGTTGGGTGAGTGTCCAACTTCGGCTCAGGTCATGATCTTGTGGTTCATGGGTTTAAGTCCTGCCTTAGGCTCTGTGCTGACCGCTCACAGCCTGGAGCCTGCTTCAGATTCTGTGTCTTCCTCTCTCTCTCTCTCTCTCTCTCTCTCTCTCTCTCTGCCCCTCTCCTGCGCATGCTCTTTCTCTCTCTCAAAAATAAGAATATTTTTAAAAATTTAAATAAGGAAAAACTCTTTTTTTCTATAAAGGGGTCATTCTCCCCACTCTTATCTGAAGAACAATTACCATTGTTCTTTTTAAGGCACAAAAATATCTGTATTATGCATATATATTACATTGATAATATTTCTGTCAATGAAGAATAGAAAAAATTGTCTTCATATGACCCTTTCCAAAGTGCCTGCCTGAGAAAGTAGTAAATTGGAAGTCACTAGAACAAAATTAAAATCTTGATCAAAACCCAGATGTTGAAAATCTATGGCCAAACTCCAGGGTAAAAAAATACATAAATATATACATATATAAATTTCAGGGGCATGATTGCCAAAGGAAATCAACTTAAAAACTGGTGTTGACAGGGGACCATCAGTGAGAAATCATAGGAAGCAAGAAAGCATATAATTAGATACTTGATCTGTGACATATTAAAGTTAAGTCAAGATGATGTGAACGAAGTCATGGTACAGTCTGAAAGACCTACCATGAAACCAAGAGTAAAAACAAAAGGATCATGTAGCTGAAGGTTTCAAAGCAGCAAATAAACTATGACATGCTCTTGAAACAAAATGACATCCACTGGTGAGGGTCTAGGGGATCATCATGTCAAGAACCACTACATCCAAACACAAATAACATTTACCAATATGTAAATAGATAAATGTTCTATAATGTTCTATATATACATACATATGTAATGAAAGATGGTTTTCTTTTTTTTTTTTTTAACCTCTTACTTTAACACACCCAGAAGCCTGAAAAATTGTAAATCCACCAAACAAAACCTGCTCTATCCTTGGAACCTGAAGATTTCTGGAGTCCTAGAGCTAAGCATAATAAACATCAAGCTCTAGGCTCAAAGAGAAATGGCAAAAAATCAATAACCTGAGCAGATAATAATCAAAGTGTGAAAAAATTGTGCTTTGTGTTTCTACAAAACTTAGAGCTGGGACTCAGTTGAATTATAAGCCCAAGTCTGAAGCCAGTATTTCCACAGATTCTTTGCCACCAAACACAGTATTCCAGGATGAATCTGAAACATGGTAAGACTATTCGGTTTTTAACATATTGGTAAGTGAATATTAATAGCATTACTCACCTGAATATTAATAGCACTACTGAGGTTCTTAAAATACTATGCCTAGCTTGATTTTTACCCAGAATCTTCTACAACACGTAACTGTTACCAGAATCTAGACACAAATCTAATGTTTGTCAAAATACTGGCCAGTAAAGCATATATCCATGGTCAAGATTTAATTTACATGTCAAATCGAAAGGATGAGTGAAGAAGGAAGGACATATTTGTCCCTTTAGGTTTAAGTGCGACTGACGCTAACATAACATTTTAAATTGTGCTGATCAAATTTTAAATAAGTATCATAAAAAAGTAATAAAGGACTTGGAATGAATCAGACCTGAATGCATTAGAATTTTTTCTGTTAGGAAATTTTTTTTGTTTTTTTCTATGTGACCTTAGGCAAGTTTCTCACCCTCTTTGAGCTTTGTCTTCCTAACCTGTAAATGAGATAACTGTATTAAATAACACATAAAAGATGAGATAGACATTGAACTGGACACTTTATATTTTCTATTTAGGAAATGTCCCGTAATCTGTGTCCAAAGTGATATTTATCATGCATCTAATAAAAATATGTTTCTGGGCACCTTGTTTGGGACCCCTTCTGAGATCTGGGAAGAAACCCTAGCAATGTGTGATTTTTTGGTGTATGTCAACTTAATTTTTAAAATTTGGATACATTAATATCATTTTTAACTTAATTTTAATGCCTAAATTCAACTTCATAATATTGTATATACAGTTGACCCTTGAACAACACAGGAGTTAGAGGTGCCAGCCCTCCATGCAGTAGAAAATCTGCATGTAACTTTCAACTCCCCCAAAACTTTACTAATAGCCTACTGCTGACCAGAAGCCTTGCCAATAACATCAACAGTTGATTAACACATATTTTGTGTGTTATATGTATTACATACTATATTATTACAATACAGTAAGCTAGAAAAAAAATTTAAGAAAATTACAAGGAAGAGAAAATATATTTATAGCACTGTATTTGTCAAAAACAATCTGTATAAATGGACCCTCAGTTCAAACCCATGTTGATCAAGCATGAACTGTATTCTTAGCTTCATAAATTGAAATTGAAATTCCCACAAAACCTCTATCTACCTGTAACTATGCCTATAATTAGGTCATTACTAATAAGAATCGGTAACTCTAGGGGCACCTGGGTGTCTCTGTCAGTTAAGGGTCCGACTTCAGCTCAGGTCATGATCTCACAGTTTGAGTTCGAGGCCCACATCAGGCTCTGTGCTGACAGCTCAGAGCCTGGAGCCTGCTTTGGATTCTGTGTCTGTCTGTCTGTCTGTCTGTCTGTCTGTCTCTCTCTGTGTCCCTCCCCCACTTGCACTCTGTCTCTCTCTCAAAAATATTTTAAAAAGTTTTAATGTTTATTATCAGTAACACTAAAATTCAGTATAATTTTTTTCCTAGCTTAAAATAATCACAAAAGGTTACTTTTAAAGTATATATTTATGGAATCTGAGATCACAATTAAGTGTGTATAACTAATTTTGCTTTTCAAAGCTGAATTGCCATCAACAATGGCTTTGCACACACCTGAAAAACAAATAATCCAGTGAAGAAATGGGCAGAAAACATAAATAGACACTTCTCTAAAGAAGATATCCAGTTGGCCAACAGGCACATGAAAAGATGCTCAACATCACTCCTCATCAGGGAAATACAAATCAAAACCACACTCAGATACCACCTCATGCCCGTCAGAGTGGCTAAAATGAACAAATTAGGAGATTGTACATGCTGGAGAGGATGTGGAGAAATGGGAACCCTCTTGCACTGTTGGTGGGAATGCAAACTGGTGTAGCCGCTCTGGAAAACAGTGTGGGGTTCCTCAAAAAATTAAAAATAGTTCTACCCTATGACCCAGCAATAGCACTGCTGAGAATTTACCCAAACGATACAGGAGTACTGATGCATAGGGGCACTTGTACCCCAATATTTATAGCAGCACTTTCAACAATAGCCAAATTATGGAAAGAGCCTAAATGTCCATCAACTGATGAATGGATAAAGAAATTGTGGTTTATATACACAATGGAATACTACATGGCAATGAGAAAGAATGAAATATGGCTTTTTGTAGCAACGTGGATGGTACTGGAGAGTGTTATGCTAAGTGAAATAAGTCATAGAAAGACAGATACCATATGGTTTCACTCTTATGTGGATCCTGAGAAACTTAACAGAAGACTATGGTGGAGGGGAAAGAAACAAAAAAGAGAGGGAGGGAGGCAAAACATAAGAGACTCTTAAAAACTGAGAACCAACTGAGGGTTGATGGGGGGTGGGAGATGGGTATTGAGGGCACCTGTTGGGATGTTGGGATGAGCAGTGGGTGTTGTATGGAAACCAATTTGACAATAAATTTTCATATTAAAAAAATAACTCAATGCCTACGGGAAGTTAAAAGTATCTTTCAAGTTTGTCCTTTCCAAATAGGCAGTTAAGTCAGGTGCAGTTTTGAAAATGTTAGCAAATATTATCAAAATGTTTGTGTATCAGGTGAAGAAAGAAGTCCATTTTGTTTTAACACTGTAAGAGAACAGATACTTAGCATTGGAAGGAAAGAGGCTGAGTTTAAATGATATTGGATCCAACTCAAAATTGTCAAGCCAGGTAGGCTGCTTACAAAGACCATCTTCCCAGAACCATAATGTCCAAATCAAAACTTCAAGAATGAACACAAGAGTCCAATTGCCCATTTACACTTTACTCAAATACACAAGAATAAGTTTAGAGAGAGACGGAGAGCATATGTGTAGGGGAGAGAATTAAACAATGTGGGAAAAACTGACCTCTTTGTGCTGGATGATCCAATGCCTCAGAGTGGCAGGTGCAAAGAATGAATCCGCCCTCACCTGATGTCCAATCCCACGAGTCTCTCATTTTGGGAGTTTCTTGCAATCTAAGTATCTCAAGACACAAAGCACACAACTTAATCTGGTGTCACCTGAAGAAACAGCTATTCTTGAGCCCTGGAGGAAAAACTGCCTGTGTGGGATGAATTAAGTAAATATATAGTACATTGCACTGTATGCTTGGCCTAAGGGATTTCTTGAGTGACTTTTCATGGTAAACAATTCTGCTTTACACCTAGTTTAAGAAATGAATCTTTAAGAAATAATTCTTGGGGCACCTAGGTGGCTCAGTCAGTTGTGGCCAACTCTTGATTTCAGCTCAGATCATGACCTCACAGTTCATGAGTTCAAGCCCCACATCAGGGTCTGCACTGATAGTATGGAGACTGCTTGGGATCTCTCTCCCCCTCTCTCTGTCTCCCTCTCTCTGCCTCTCTCTTCCTCTCTCTTTCTCTCTCTCTCCTCCTCTGCACCTCCCCTGCTCATGTGTATTCTCTCTCTTCTCTGAAAATAAACTTAAAAAAAGAAGTCTATATCTTAAGATTTCTAATCAAGATTCTGTAACAGAAATAGGAAGAAATCAAGTATACATAGCAAGCATAAATTATCATGTCCTGATATTCAGATATGCAAAGATAATATGCCTCCTTCGTTTTTTATAAATAAACTCAGATCCCTATCCTACCTGATTTTAATCAATTCTAACATTAGTAATTTCAAATTTAAGCTAGCCCTCTAAGAGTTTTCTTTCCCTGTCTTCCTTTCCCAGGTTTCTGGGATTAGTAGGGATTAGTGAGTCGTGGTGGTGGTGGTGTGTGTAGAGCAGGGCAAAGTTGATTATTGGAAGAATCTGGTCACTTGCTGACACTTTCAGCCTCCTTGGTCCCTAGCATTTCATGCTCCCATGCCGGCATCCACGGAGATCTGCTATCCCATTGGTCCTAGCTTTTGTTTCACCGTCTATGTTCCCCTCTCCATATAGAGAAACATTATCTGATTTGCTATACTTCTTTGACATTCTTGAGCCATGAGATATCATTCTACTTTCCCTGAATCTTTTAAGGGCCATAGGAAAAGGTCTTGAGAGCTATCTCAAGTGTGATCTGCCTAGTCCCATCCCACCACCATTTCTGCTCCACTGCTACTGCACTAAGTTGATGTGGCACTGGACAGTCGCAATTTTTGCCAGCTTCCTTGGGCTCCACATTGTGTTCTGAATGACAAACTTTAGTGGAAGATATAAGAAGTTCTATCATATGCCTCCACTTGGAAATAACCACAGAGAGAACATAGCATCCAATTTGTAGCTTACACACACACCCAGGACTCACTCTGATGTACTTTTTTTTTCTTATCCTATTATCTTCCTGAGCCCACCTTGAAAGTCTTGATCAAGATTGAGAAAAATGGGAGCTCATTTCAGCAGCACATACACTAAAATTGGAATGATACAGAGATAACCATGGCCCCTATGCAAGTATGACACACAAATTCATGAAACATTCCATATTTAAAAAAGAAAGATTGGGCATGTGGGTGGTTCAGTCAGTTAAGCATCCAACTTCAGCTCAGGTCATGATCTCAAGGTTCATAGGTTTGAGCCCCATGTCAGGTTCTGTGCTGACAGCTCAGAGCCTGGAGCCTGATTTGGATTCTCTGTATTCTCCCCGCCCCTCCAATCCCACTCTGCCCCTCCCTTGCTTGTGCTCTCTCTCTCAAAAAATTAATAAATATTAAAAATTAAAAAGATTGAGGGAAAAAACCATTTTGGGGGGGCATGAACTTTATGCTTTGAACTTTCCAGTTTCTCCTTCTGAAAAATACAAAACACAGCTCTTGGGATTCAAAATTCCTTAATATTATCACCTTGTCTTGAACTTCAAAAATCTATTTCAACATGCAAAAAAGCTCAGCATTTGTTCATCTTTCACTTTACATTTCTGCAGTAACATCTACTGTTCTGGTAATAATCCCAGGATGATTTCATTGCTAGGACGAGGAGAAGTATTCAGTGCCCTTCAGAGTGGGCACTGAAACCTAACAGCAAATGTGGCACAATATCTCAATAGTTCATGAAGAAAAGCTACTTGAAAGAGAATATTCTCTCTTAAATGCTGAGGGAGAACTCTGCCTAATGGAAGACATTTCTTACAAATCTCTTAACTGGGCTTTTCCAGAAACCCTGGAGAGGACAGAGTAGCACTTGGAACAATGGTGGCACAGGTCTCTGATGTAGCAATGAAAACTGGGTGAACCTTACTGAATGGTTTTACTTAATCTCGTTCAGATGTCAAAGTAACTGGAAGTCATGGAATTCTTTACAAAGTGATAGAACTTTTTGTTTGATGGAATTCAGCTGTTAAAACTATCCTGTTTTGAACATAACTATATAAATTAGAGTCATGTATTAGTATCTTTCTCTCTTCCCTTACTGCACCTCTTTTTTTTCCATAAGTGTATAAAATGCAAATAGTCATAGACACATGAGTCCATAAGGAGAGCAAATGATCAAAATAGGTATGGTTAATTATATCCTATTCATGTTCATTTGCAATTTCCTCATTGTGTGTCTCACTTTCAGTACTGGACTCTAAGAGTGACAAACAGCAAATATTAAAAAGTTGAAGTAACTTGAGATTAGGAAAATCCTGTCTGTTGATTATTTTTGTTCCTTGACTCTGGAAAAGGCTGCTGCTAACTGTTTTATTTTCTTTATTGGAATTTATTCAGCTCAAGAAACAACCTAATATTTGGAACCACCTAATATTCCTGTACTAACTGATTCTTGTTTCATCTTTCAAAGATTTGGAATCACCTCTTTCTTATGACCAGTCTTTTCTCTGCATGGGTTGTAAACAGTCTAAAGAAAGCGATTTTTGAGATCCCAGTGTAATCCACATGTTCTTATAAGCAAAATTCTCATCTACAGCCTTTTGCAAATACAGGAACACAGGGCAACAGGTTTGTTCTGTTTTGTTTGGGGTTTTTTTTGCATGTTTATTTTTGTTTATATTGGTTTGAAGTAAAAGATAGTCAACAACAATGAAGGAAACAGATTTAGAAAGAGTTTCTGTAATGAATGTCTCCCAGCATCTATCAGTACAGGCAATATTATATTTCCTGCCAAAACTCATTCAAAGAGTATTTGAGCCATTCTTGTTACTTAAGAGCATTTGGAAGGAGTCACACAAGAGAACTGTAGTTCCTACAACTCCCTCTTGTATCTATTTGAGCAATAGCAATAGATAGAAGAAGCAGTAGAATTAAAACTGATAGAATTCATGAAGTTTGGACAGAAAGCATCTGTCATTTACAAACTGAGCTTTGAACAATGGCAGGCAAGCAATCACTGCATCAGATGTAGGATCTAGCAGTAGACCATATGAATCAGAGGCAGAAACAAAACTAAGAAAAAAGAAATATTTAAAATATTTAAAATAGACCAAAACTCATTCTAAGCATGCCCATCTAGGGACTTCACCAGCAGCAAGAAAATGGTTGATAGTTTTCAACCAAAGAGCCAATTCAGACCATAGGATAGCAGTTGCTAGAATTCCATTTTATGTGTTTCATTGTATATAAGCTCTACACTTTAGCTCCATGACTGTCCAAAGTAGAAGAGCCATAAGGAGTGACACTTGTGCCATGAATTTTCTGAAGTTTGGGAAAAATGCTGCAAGCAACCTGAAAGAAAGAATGGTCTTTAAGCTTCTGTTAACTATAAACTGAATATTTTAAAAAGTAGATTTTAAGTTTCAAAGAATTCTTTTGTTGATCTTGTAAAAGTATCAAGTAAACCGGTTCAGACATTGTTAAGGAAGGGCATGTAAATGAAGACTCATGACACTAGAGTCACTATACTGGATCACCAACAAATTTAGAGAATTTGCACCTTAATAGGGAGCATTCCTATTGGAATCAGTCAATAGGTGATCTTTTTTAAAAATTTTTTTTTAGTGTTTATTTATTTTTGAGAGAGAGTGTTTATTTTAGTGTTTATTTATTTTTGGTTTAAGCACAAGCAGGGAAGGGGCAGAGAGAGACAGAGACACAGAATTTGAAGCAGGCTTTTAGGCTCTGAGCTGTCAGCACAGAACCCAACACAGGACTCGAACTCATGAGCTGTGAGGCCATGACCTGAACCGAAGTTGAACACTTAACCGACTGAGCCACCCAGGCGCCCCAAGGGGTGATCTTTTTAAATTGTGTCTGAGCAGAGTCTAAATGTACACAAGCCAACAAGTAACTGCAAAGAGAACACATATAATTATATCTTTGAATGTAAGATACTTATTTTACTATTTCTACTCTCAGTAACATTATAATACTTGTGTGGTGGTATTTTTATTTAACTGAACTAATATAATTAGACCAATTTTATAAACAATGAAGACATCTTAAAACTGAAGGAATATGACATCAACACGAGCTCTAAGTTTCTCTTGGTCTCCTTCTTTTTCCCAGTTTTGAGATATATTAAACATATAGTACTGTATAAATATAAGGTGTAAAGCATAATGATTCGACTTACATATATTGTGAAATGATTACCACAATAAATTTAGTTAACAGCCATCACCTATAAATATAGAGGGAAAGGGGTGGGGGAAAGTTTTTCCTTGTAGTGAGAACTCAGGATTTATTCTTGTAACAACTTTCAACAACCATACAGCAGTATTAACTATAGTAGTCATTATGTTAAACATTACATCTCTAGTAATTACTTACCTTATAACTAGAAGTTTGTACCTTTTGACCACATTCATCCATTTATCCCTTCTCCAACCCCCACCTCTGGAAACCACAAATCTTTGTTTTGTTTTTAGTTTGCATATATAAATGAGATCCTACAGTATTTGTCTTTCTCTTTGTATAATGCTCTCAAAGTCCATGTTGTTGCAAATGGCAAGATTTCATTCTTTTTTATGGCTGTGTGTGTGTGTGTGTGTGTGTGTGTGTGATCACATCTTTATCCATTCATGAAAACTTAGGTTATTTCCATGTCTTGGCTATTGTACATAATGCTGCTATGAGCATAGGGGCGCAGATACATCTTTGACATAGTGTTCTCATTTCCTTTCAATAAATATCCAGAAGCAGAATTTCTAAATCATATATGGTAGTTATATTTTTTAAATTTTTGAGGAACTTCATTCATTTGCAATAGTAGCTGGATCAAATTACAACTCCATCAACAGTGCACAAGTGTTCCCTTTTCTCCACACCCTCTTTTGCATTTGTTATCCTTTGTTTGATAATAACCATACTAACAAGTGTAAGGTGCTGTATCATTGTGGCCTTGGTTTGCATTTCTCTGATGATTAGTGATGTTGAGCAGATTTTCATGTACCTGTTAACCATTCACATATCTTCTTTGGAAAAATATTCCAGTTATTCTACTCAGGTCCTTTGCCCATTTTTAATTGGACTCTTTGTTGTCCTGCAAATATTCTTTTTCCATTTAATAGGTTGTGTTTTCATTTTGTTGAGCAGAAGTTTTTGATGTAGTCCCACTTGCTTATTTTTTATTTTGTTAAATAGGCTTTAGGTGTCATATCCAAATAATCATTGGTAAGACCCATGTCAACGAGTTTTTTCCCTGTTTTCTTTGAGGAATTTTACAGTATCCAGTCTTACACTTAAGTCTTTAATCCATTTTGAGTTAATTTTTGTGAGTGGTGAAGAATAGGGGTCTAGTTTTATTCTTTTGCATGTGAATATCCAATCTGTCCAGCACCATTTATTGAAAAAACTCTTTTCTCCATTGACTATTCTAAGATCCCTTATCAAATATTAGTTGACTGTATGTAAGTGGGTTTATTTCTGGGCTCTCAATTCTATTCCATTGAACAGTATGTCTCTTTTTATGCCAGTACCATGTTGTTTTGACTACCATAGCTTTAAGTGTAGCTTGAAATCAGAAAATGTGATACCTACTACTTTATTCTTCTTTCTCAGGATTGCTTTGGCTATTTGGATCGTTGTGGTTGCATATAAATTTTAGGATTCTCTTTCTACTTTTGTAAAAAAATGTCACTGGAATCTTGATATGAATTGCATTGAGTCTATAGATGGCTTTGGGTAGTATGGACATTTTAATAATATTTTTCTATGTCATGAACACAAATACCTTTTCATTTATTTGTGTCTTCTTCAATTTCTTTCAATCAGTGCCTTGCACTTTTCAGTGTAGAGATCTTTTGCCTCCTGGTTAAATTTATTCCTAAGCATTATTTACTTATTTATTTTAATTTTGTAGATGGAGTCATTTTCCTTTTCCAATAAAAAAAATATTGCTATTATATAGAAAGGTTACTGGTTTTTTGTATGTTAATTTTATATTCTGTAAGTTTTCTGAATTTATCTTTTAGATGAATAGCTCTTGGTGGGTTCTTTAGGATTCTCCTGTATATAAAATTATGTCATCTGCAAATAGAGACCATTTTACTTTGTCCTTTCCGATTCTGATGACTTTTACTTGTTTTCTTGCCTGATTTCTCTGGCTATGATTTCTACACTATGCTGAATAAGAGTGCTAAGAGTGGGCATGCTTGTCTTATTCCTGATCTTAGAGGAAAAGTTTTCAACCTTTTACAATTAACTGTGATGTTAGCTGTAGGTTTATCATATATGATCTTTATTATGTTGAGGTAGTTCATTCTATACCTAATTGGGTGTTTTATCATTAACAAATATTGAATTTTGTTAAATGCTTTTTCTATGTATATTGAAATGATACAATTTTTTTTCTTTTATTCTATGAATGTGATGTATCCTATTGATTTGTGTGTATTAAATCATCCTTGCAGCCCAGGGGTAAATCCCACTGATCATGGTAAATGGTCTTTTTTGTGCTACTGAGTTCATTCTTTTTCACATGCTACTGAATTTATTTTGCTAGTATTTTATTGAATTTTTGCATCTATATTCATCATAGATATTGGCCTGTAGTTTTCTTATAGTGTCCTTTTTTGGTTTGGTATCAGGGTAATACTGGCCTCATAAAATTACACTTTGATTTTTTGGAATAGTTGGAGAAGGATTGGCATTCTTGGTTAAATGTTCACCAGTGAAGTCATCTGATCCTGGACTTTTCTTCATTGGAAATTTTTTTATTACTCATGCATCTCCTTACTAGTAATTAGTCTGGTCATATTTTCTATTTCCTTCTCATTCAATGTTGATAGGTTGTATGCTTCTAAGAATTTTCCTGTTTCTTGTAGGTTGTCTGTTTTGTTCACATATAGCTGTTCATAATACCTATTTATGATCCTTTGTATTTCTGTGATATCAGTTGTAATGTCTCCTCTTTCATATGATTTTATTGATTTGGTCTTTATTTGTTAATCTTGCCAAAAGCTTATAAGTTTTGTTAGTCTTTTTAAAGAATCAACTCTTTGTTAATCTTTTTTTATTGTCTTACTATTCTCTATTTCATTTATTTTTGCTCTAATCTTTATTTCCTTCCTTTTGCTAACTTTGGGTTCAGTTTATTCTATTTCCTTGAGGTATAAAGTTAGGTTATTTATTTGAGAACTTTCATGTTTCTTGCTTTTGTGAGTGGGTTAGAGGGAGAGAGAGAGAGAGAGAGAGAGAGAGAGAGAGAGAGAGAGAGAGAGAGAATATTAAGCAGGATCCACTCTAACATGGAGCCCAACATGGGGCTCAATCCCATGACCCTGGGATTATGACCTGAACTGTAATCAAGCAACAGATGCTCAACTGACTGAGCCACCCAGGTGCCCCAAGAACTTTCTTATTTCTTAATGTAGGTGTTCATTGGTATGAATTTTCCTCTTAAAACTGTTTTTTGCTGCATAAGTTTTGTCATGTTGTGTTCCCATTTTTGTCTCAATACACCTTTTTCTTTTCCATTTAATTTCTTCTTTGATCTGTTGATTATTTAAGAAACTGTTGTTTAATTTCCACATATTGATGAGTTGCAGTTTTTCTCCTGTTATTAATTTCTAGTTTCAAACAATTGTGGTCAGTGAAGAAACTTGGTATGATTTCAAACTTCTTAAGTTTTCTAAGACTTGTTTTGTGACCTAACATATGGTCTATCCTAGAAAATGTTCTAAGCACACTCAAGAAGAATATGTATTCTTCTGTTGTCAGATAGAATGTTCTGCATATATATGGTATGTCCATTTGGTTTATAGTGTTGCTCAAATCTGATGTTTCCTTATGTTTTCTGTATAGGTGATCTATCTGTTTTTGAGAGGGGGTATAAAAATCCTTAACTATTATCATATTGCTGTTGATTTCTCATTTTAGCTCTTTTAGTTGCTTTAAGGCACACAAATGTTGGGTTCATAAATATTTGCAATTGTTATATCTTCTTGATGGATTGATCACTTTATCATTATATAACAATGTTTTTTGTCTCTTTTTACCATTTTTAGTTTAAAGTCTATTTTGTCTGATAAAAGTATAGCTACCCCTATTCTTTATTGTTATTGTTTGGTTTGCTTTGTTTGTTTACCATTTGCTTGAAATACCATTTTTGATTCATTCATTTTCATTCTATGTGCATCTAAGGCTAAAGCAAGTCTCTTGTAGGCAGCATTTCATTGGATCTTTGTTTTTCGTTTTGTTTTTTTATCCATTTAGCCATTCTGTGTGTTTCCATTGGAGAATTTAATCCATTGATGTTTAAAGTAATTGTTGATAGACAAGAACTTACTATTGCCATTTTGTAAATTATTTTCTCGTTATTTTATAGATACATTGTTTCTTGCCTCTAATCCTGCTGTGGTTTTTGTGAATGTGTTGATGTCTTTTTGTGTCAGTTTTCTTTGATTTCTTTATTATATTCTTTTATATGATCACTACAGGTTTTCCCCTTGTGGATACCATGAGACTTACATAGGGTATCTTAATATTATAGGGGTGCCTGGGTGGCTCAGTCAGTTGCACATCCAACTTCAGCTCAGTACGTGATCTCGCATTTGTGGGTTCAAGCCCCGCATTGGGCTCTATGCTAACAGCTCAGAGCCTTGAGCCTGCTTCAGATTCTGTGTCTCCCTCTCCCTCTGCCCCTCCCCTGCTCATGCTCTGTCTCTGTCTCTCAAAAAATAAAATAAACTTTAACAAAATTTAAAAAATTATAACACCCTATTTTAAACTGTTAGCAAATTAACCTTGAGAGTGTTCCTAAAGTTTATACTTCTTCTCTCCCCCACATTTTAAGTTATTGATGTTAAAGTTTATGTATTTCACACTGTGAATCCAATAGCAGATTATTGTATGTATGGTTATTTTTATTACCTTTTTAACTTTAAACTAGAATTGTAAGTGAATTACACACCTCTATTACCATATTAAAGAATTTAACTTGGACTATGTATTTAGCATTACCAGTGAGTTTTGTGCTATTTCCTTACGTTTTTACAATGTTAATTAGCATCCATTATTTCCATTCAAAAGATTCCCTTTAATTTTTTTTTTTTGGTAAGACAGGTGTAGTGGTGATAAACTACCTCAGGTTTGTTTATTTGGGAAATTCTTCATCTGTCCACTTCTGAAGGACATTTCCACTGGGTATGGAATTCGTGTTTGACAGTTATTTTCTTTCAATATTTTGAATTTTGAATATCATCCCATTCTCTCCTGGCCTGAAAAGTTTGTGTTGAAAAATAGGCTCATGGTTATATGGGTGTTCCCTTGTATGTAACTTGTCACTTCTTTTTTCTGCTTTCAAAATTCTTTTTCTTTGACTTAATAATTTAATTATGTGTCTTTGATATCCCTATTTGTGGCCCCTTAGGCTTCATGGATCTGGATGTTCATTTCCCTTCCCAGGCTTGGGGAATTTTCAGCCATTATTACTTTAAATATACTTTATGCTCCTTCTTTTCTCCTTCTGGCTTTCCCACGATGTGGATATTGTTTATTTTGGTTGTGTCCTATAAGTCCCATAGGCTTTCTTCACTCACTTTTTTTTTCTTTTTGCTCCTCTGACTGGACAATTTCAAATGTCCTGCCTTCTAGGTCACTGGTTCGTTCATTCTTCATGATTGGGTCTGCTTTTGAATCTCTGTATTGAGCTTCTCAGTTTAGTCATTGTATTTTTCAGCTCTAAGATTTCTGTTTGTTTTTAGATGCCCTCTATTTGCTGAATTTCTTGTTTTGTTCATGCACTGCTTTCCTATTTCATTTAGTTGCATATCTTGTGTTCTTAGAGTTCATTAAACTTTAAGATGATTATTCCAAATTCCATGTCTTAGAGTTCATTGATTTCCATTTCTTTTGGTCAGTTGTTAAAGCTTTATTAGTGTTCTTTGGTAGTTCATCCTTACTTGATTTTTTTATGCATGATCCCTGAATCCCTTATATTAGTATCTGTATATTTGAGTAAGGAGTTTCCTCTTCCCATCTTTACAGGTTCATTTTGGAAGAGACAGTATTTTACCAATAAGTTCAGTTTGAGTTTCTGGCCAGGTCTGCTTCTAATGTCCTGGTACATGAAACTTACTTTCAGAGTCCATTTTGGGGCAAGGCCTCTGCTGAACTCTGAGATGGGGGGTAAGGAGTATGTACCAATGGTCAAGAATAGTTAAACAGGACTTCTGACTTGTTTTCCTGCCCAAGCAAGGCTGTAGGATGGGCATCACTGTTGCCTGGGTTCTCTGTTCAGTCTTCCTAGATGTCAGAACTGTGTAATATTCTCAGCAGTAGATTCAGCTATGAGTTAGTTTCTCTGCCCTGGCAGGGCAGCAGAATGGCCGCCATAACCCGCATAGCTAATTGTTTGAGGACTCAAATCAGGAAGACTGTGCACTGTATTCCTTGGCCAAAAAGGGCCACTGATTTTGCTCTGCAGATGGGAAAGACCACAGGGTAGGCTCTCTGTTCAAGTGCCCCTGTACACAGGACTGTTGAAGGGGCTACACAGCGTCTCATTTTCTCTGGTTAGGTTCTCTGGTCAGGTGGGCTGAAAGTTATATTCAGCAATGAGAGGGACTATGAATTAGTTTCCCTGCTTGGGCAAAGCTGGTGAACTGGCTTTAAGTCCAGGAAGGCTTTTTTGGAGTTATGGACCGACTTTCAGGATCAGTAAGACTCTGAGGACCCAAATCAGGCAGATCTGTGCCCTACTGAATTCCCTGGTCAGGCTGCACTATCATCTTGGCTTTGCAGATGAACTGAGACACTAGTTCAGACTACTACTTGGATGCTGCAGGTAGGAATTTGGTCTGCCAAGATCTGGCAACTGGTTGTTGCAAATACCTCCCCTCATCCCCATTAGAATCAAATTCCTAGTGGTCAAGTCTCACAGACTTTCCTGCAATACCATGGGGTGATATCAGAGTAGGGGCTCCCAAGAAGTGACCCAAAATGCTGGAGGTGCTTAATGTCTACCCTAGGCTTCCCACCCCCCCCCCCAACGATGGAAGAAACATAGGCTCAGGGGAGACCTCTCAGTGTGGTACCGTGCTGGCTTGAGGGAGGGGCAATGTGGTCAACATGTAGCCATTTTTCTGACACTTCTAATATAGTCTGTCTTGGTCTTTGTGGTACCCGGTGGGAGGTGGGGGGCTTGTTTCAGCCTCACCTCTGTGTTCTACGATTTTCTCAGTGGTGCCTTGTCTATGAATAGTTATTAGCTGTTCTTGTGAGTGGGAGCAAAATTGGGATCTATGTCACCATCTTGGTAATACCATTCTTCTCTTGGAATCTTTGGACAATAAGCTTACTAACCTAACAGTAAGTCATATTACAGGCCTATACTTCATAAGGAAGAGTGATTCATGTGCTATTGTAGAAAAAAAATCCATGAATGAGAAATAAGATGACCTGGAGTTTATTTCTAAGTAAGTTCATACTAACTAGTCTTCTAGTTATACTAAATTAAGTTTATAAGCTCCTCCAACTCTAATATTCTTGTTTTTTTTTTAGTAAACTTCAAAATATCCATTCTATAAAAGCAGTTAATATTTATAATTTAAATATTTTATAATTCAAGAAATATATAAATTATCAAAGATTGAATTCTACTCAGCATGATCTTGATGTTAGGTGTATTTTTTTATATTCCAAGTTTGTCTTAAACATAGTTTGCTACTATGTTCCTCTTTGTTTAATCAAGTTGAAAAGGTAAGACTTACTTTTTGGATTTTATAAACTTGACCCCAAGTATAAGCTACCACAAATACTTCATGAAATTTGTTGAAATTTAAATTTATTTGTTTATAGGTAAAAAATAAAGTAGGCACATACCATCATCATAGTTTGATCACTAAGTTATTGCAGTTGTTTTTTTAACACTTAAAAAATTTTTTTAAATGTTTGTTTATTTTTGAGAGAGAGAGAGACAGAGTGTGAGCAGTGGGTGAGGGGCATAGAGAGGGAGACACACAATCAAAAGCCAACCTCAGGCTGTTAGCTAACAGCTCAGAGCCTGATATGGGGAGCCAAAGTCACACGCTTAACAGATGAGCCACCCAGGCACCCCACAGTTGGTTTATAAATAGAGATGAATATTAGAATATATTCATTATAAATAAGAAAACATAGAATGATACTTCCAGAGCATTTAGCAAATTTAATCCCCAAACTTGTAGTTTTCGGTTGTATCCCTGTTTGTTCATCACAGACTGTGTCAATAGCTTAGCTTTTAATCCCTGAAAAACATTAAACATTTAAGCACCACTTAATGGAGAAGAATCATTAAAATAAAATTGAAGTTCACATTGTTACTTGGAGAGGCTTATATTTATTGTTTCCTATAAAAGTTCCAAGGAAACTAAAAAAATTACAAATATTGGCATGGGGCACATCACTTCTTTGCCTGCTTTTAAAAGAGTTGTCTCTGACAAAGTTTACTGATATGAAAAAAAGGGATAACAAATCAAATTTTCAAAGAGCTTGGAACATAGATCTCTAGTGAAGTGACTATCAGTTCAAGCTTTTTCTCTCACCAGTGACTATTTTAGAGAGAACAGCCTAACAGGCATATCACAGACTGCACAATCTCCATAATATGTTTTCATTCTAAACACCAATGGTTGTATTTGGGAAATACTAACAGTATTAGGAAAAGTCTTTTTAAAAAGACACTACAAATTAGAGGTCAGGGGGTGCTTAAAAGAATTATGAATAGACATTATATTTACAAAGAATTTAATAGGATAGGAAACTCATATTATGTTAGTGAAAAAGCATAATACAAAGCTATGTATATAGTGTAATATCCATCATATATAACATCTATAAATATGAGTACTAAGTATACTAAATGGAAATTTATTAAAAGCAAATGTACTAAAATACTGTAATTATCTCTCAGTGTGACCTTGTTTATGTTAATACTTTGCTATACTTTTCAAATTCTTTAATATTCATAAAAAGGGAAGATGGCTAAGTATATAATACAAAATTTAAACATCCTTTATCATGATGAAAATTGATAGCCAGAATGATTAAAAATGAAAGCAAAACTGTTTAAATGGGAGGAAAGTACCACTGTGCTCAGTTTAGATAAATGACACAAAATCAATGCCATATTAGAAAAATTAGGATTTTTTTTTTATGGGGCGCCTGGGTGGCGCAGTCGGTTAAGCCAGGTCACGATCTTGCGGTCCGTGAGTTCGAGCCCCGCCTCGGGCTCTGGGCTGATGGCTCAGAGCCTGGAGCCTGTTTCTGATTCTGTGTCTCCCTCTCTCTCTGCCCCTCCCCCGTTCGTGCTCTGTCTCTCTCTGTTCCCCCCCCCCAAAAAAAAAAAGAAAAAAAAAAAGAAAAATTAGGATTTTTAAAAACTTCAACAATTAGCTTACCAGAGAAAACTCTCTTAACTCAAAATACTTTTCTTCCCCAATAATGAGCAGTGAGAGAGGAGTCCTTGTTTATGCAGAGAAGGTAGAGTTTCAGGCTCTTCCTTTCCTATACCTTCTGTTTCCTCCTCACAGATTCCTATAAATCCCTAGTGGTTTATGTTACTAAGCCTATGCCATCTGCTCACTGGGGCCATGTTGTAACCAGGCTTATTATATATCACAATACAGTTGTTAAGAGGACAAGTCCTGGGTTAGGCACCTGTGTTCAGATCTTGGCTTCACTTCGAATGTTGCCCAGTCCCCTAACCTCTATTTCAGTTTGGTCTTCTGTGGAGTGGAGATGATAGCCTCAAAGTGTTTTTTAAAATTTTATTAAATGTTTATTTTTGAGAGGGGAGAGACAGAGTGAGAGTGGGGGAGGGGCAGAGAGCGAGAGAGGGAGACAATCCGAAGCAGGCTCTAGGCTCTGAGCTGTGAGCACAGAGCCCAATGCGGTTCCAAACTCACTAACCATGAGATGATGACCTGAGCCGAAGTCCAACACTTCACCAACTGAGCCACCTAGGTGTCCTGGCCTCAAAGTGTTTTAAGACAGTTAAAGGGGTAATTCCTGGAAAGCTGACGATATCCCTCCCACCCTACCCAAAGCCTCACGGTCTTCTCCATCTCATTTCATGCCAATTCAGTCCTTCCGTGTGCTCATGTCCAAGTCCTTGATTTCATCCTAATCCCTCTTTCCTCTCTCACTACATCCAATCTGCCAGCAAATTTTGCTATCTCTACCTTCAAAATAAATGCAGGGTCTGACCACTTCTTTCCATCTCTACTGAGACCATCTTGGGACCAGCTGCCATCCTCTCTCTCCAGGATTATTGCAACAGCCTCCTTAACTGTATCCCTTGTTCCCTACAATCTGTTCTCTGCAAATTGCACAGTAAACCATCACGTCACTCCCTGCCAAAATCCTTCAGTGGCTGCCCATCTTGGCCAGAGGAAAAAGCAGATTCTCAACCAAGACGTAAACGGCCCTACAAAAGCTGATCCCTCGTATCTCTCTGACCTCAACTCCTATTCCTCTCGCCTGTGCCTCTTGTCTCCAGCCACACAGGTGTCCCAGTTGTTCAGAATGAAAGGCAAGTCTTGCTTTAGGGCCTTTGCACTTCCTGTTCCCTCTGCATGGATTATTCTTCCCTTAGATATTCCTATGGTTTGCTTCCTTACCCCCTTCAAATCTTTACTCACATGTAATCTTCTCAACAAAGCCTTCCCCATTTAAAATGGCAAATCCTCCCTTAGGACTCTCCATCCTATTTCCTGGTTACATTTTTAACTTGAACATGTATCACTTTTTCCACTTACTATATAAAGTTTATTTCTGCTTTTTAGAATATCACTCTAGGAAGGCAAAAATTGGGGTCTTTAACAATGCCTGGTACCTATAGTTAGTTAATATTTTCTGAATAAATGAATGACTGCATATCCTTAGGACAGTGACTGAAGATAGCAAGTACTTTACACATTTTAATTAATAACATGTTCCATGAGAATATCTAGAATCATGACATCATAAAGTTGGAAAGAACTTAAACCATCTATTGTTTTTTCTATAGTTTTGAAAGGTCATCATCTGAGCTTTCAGTGTGTTCTTTCTCAATAGTCCATTGGCTACCAAAAAGAGAAGCCAGTTTCCTTTTTAGATAACTCTTTTTGTTAGCTAGCTAGGCTGACTTGTGTCTCCTGGTGAGTTCTGTTCATTGATGCTAAGGTTATGCTCTGCAAGTATACTCCATCCATCTTCTACATGAGGGAACATTCTGAATATTGGAAGACAGCTAGAATGTCCCACTTAAGTCTTCTCTTCCTCACATGAGCATTAAGCATCTGTATACATTTTCTGTTAATACCTGAAAAGTGAGCTCAGAGATGGTCACACCAGTATACTTCCACTATTGCAGACCAAGACTACATTAATATTTTATCCACTGACATCATATCATTAGCTCATATTGAATTTTTGGTGGTATAAGATAACCAGGTTATGTTAATGATTTATGGGGTTTTTTTCACATTAGCTTCTTTTAAGGTGGTTCCTTATATACTTCTTGTATTTTCTCACAAATACAAGATAATCTTCACAGAGACCTCATTCTTTTTAAACTTAGAAATAAACTAAACTAGTGAACTATTACAGTGGTAATGCTATAAACTTTCAGGCAAAGAAAGAATAATAATCCACTATTTTATCATCTATAATCAGAAACACTTGTTCTATATTTAAAGCTTCACTCAGGTAGTTTCCATAAATTCTCTTCTTCCACCATCATATCCTCTGCTACAATCTCAGAATTCTCAGCTAAGGAGGATCCCATCTTTGATGAAACACATACCCCCACTCCTCTCAGACACTCTATACTCTAAACATGCCTCAGAGATCTCACAGTGGAAAAACCTCTGTCTCTCCATCTGCCACCAAACCAGGATCTCGAGAACACATAAAACTACAAAATGACTGCTTCTCACAAAGATGATGCCATTAAATTAACTTTATGCTATGAACTAAAAATGTCGAACAGAAAACTTGGTTTGGTAAATTGCTTTCTCACTCTGATTTTTGTACCTCACTGCGCAGCCCATTTGTTTATCATTAAAAGCAGGGTCATAGCATGATGCCTAATAATATCAACAGTGGAATCAGATAGCCTTAATAGGATATATTTTGAAGTGCTTACAAGACATATTACAAATAACAAGTATTTATGAGTTGAAGAATAAATCGTTAACTACAAGCAGTGAAGTGTTTAATAACAGAACAAACAGCTTATTCTCTGTACTACAACTCTTTTCATCCTATTATAACCCTCCCCGAGCTAGGCCTGAACATGGCTGATGGGAAACCATCTTCACCCTCAAGATTAATTACACATGTGTAGCTAAAAGACTGATTTGTCACCAGGAAGATGTCAAATCTCGACACGGACAGAAACAGAACCATATTGTAGTCAAAACAGATTTGCTGGACAGTTATTTTAGGCTTCCAGCACAGGTTACATCTAATTATCCAGATTGGACATGAGAGACATAAGTACGTATATACAGCCCTGCAGATAATAAAATGTTAATCAAAATCTATTTAAGTTGCTTTAAGCAGTTGTAACTAAGAGAAGGCTACCAGACTTTGCAAATAAAATTCCAGGTGCCCAGTTACATTTGAATTTCAGATGAACACTTTTTTAGTTTACACATATCTCCAATAGCAATTGACATACACACACAAAGAAATTATTCACCATTTATCTGAAACCAAAATTTAAATGGTTATCCATTTTCTCTGGCAATCTTAGGCTAAGATCTAAGCAAGGGGACTACCATTGGAGTTCACATCAGTGTAACAGAGTGTTAACTGGGGTTTTGGTCCATGCAACAAAATACGACAGGTGATGTGTACCAAAGCTAGGTGACAGACAAAATGTAGAATGCACAAAAAGAATGTACAAAAACTGGTTCCACGCTTCTTGGACCATTCAATCAGATCAAGATTATAAAAAGGGGGGCAAAGCATTTAGAGAACGAAAAATATATTTGGGGGAATGTTTCTATGGAAAAGGCTGGGCTGGAGCCTCACCTCCAGTCCCCAAGGGGAAAAGAGAGGAGTTCACGATCTCAATGAAGAGTAAGGGTTTCAGCCAGAGACCCTAGAGGGACCTAATCCTCTCCATAATTGAGAGATACCATGGACTGAGAAAATTAGAGTGGCCTATTTCAGGAAAACAAAGAGACAACATGGTTCTATTTGCAAAGGAACTATACTTCCATTAGTAAAAGCCAAGAAATGTTTGATTCCCATGGACCAAATGTGGACTGTAGGGGAAAGAGCTGGTCTGGAGCATGAAACGACTTGGTGTAGAACCAGGATGGGGATATCTTCACACCAGAGCTGAGGTCAGATGGAGAGATGTTCTCACGTGCTGTGAGAGCTGCCACTAAAAAGTGCTACTGAGAGGGTCTTCATAGTACCCACAGAAGAAAGTATCAGCTACAAACACCCACCAGGGCCAGAGTGAGAAACCAGCTTATGAAGATACCAGCCACCAGCCAGCAAAGAATTTCCCTTCCTTATTTCCCTTGTTCCCTCCTTCCTCTTTAACCTTGGCATGGTCCAAAACTACAGCTGGACAAGTCCAGCCCAGGAACGTTACCGATAAGCTTCTCTTTCTCCTCCCCTATCTACAGGCCTGGGCCCCTTACTCTGGATTAAAACTCAAAATGCTAATTAATATCGTACACTGATTATTTTTGCATTTTGCACGAACGCTGTCTTATCTCTTAAAGTAACTGCATTACTGTACGGTGAACATAAACATTTTGGGACCTGATAAGTTTTAATCTGGTGGACAGAAAAAATCTCGGCTCAACTAAAAGTTTAAAGAAGCAATATGAATTACAAATAACACAGTTTAGATTATATCTGATATATAGTGGTTATATTGGAACAAAGATTAAAATAGAGCCCTTTCTATGAAAACCAGTTTGGCTGGAACAACTTTCAAGGAAAATCCATCTATGTCCACCTGTCCATCACATTGATTAACCAGGAAAGATGCTGCCGGCTGCTGTACTGTCCACTTTGGCCACACTGTTCTCTTGCTGGCCACATGAAGAGCCAGTTTCAATTCGAAAGCCTAATTACCATTTTGCGCATTTAAGAACATATCGTTGAGTTGTTTTTTGTTTTATTTTGTGTTTTTGTCTTTTGTGGGTTTTGTCTGTCTTTGTTTTTACTTCTGAAAGTCAGCAGGAAGATAAAGACACTGTACATAAAAATGCTTCTAAACTTGTCTGAGGTTTTTTCAGACCTAAGAAAGGTTTTACTTTGAGTCGATTTGTAGGGTTTGTTTTTTTTCCAAAGACTTCATTCAGTGTTTTTTTTTTTCCATTTTTTGTGCCAGTTTTATCCAACTCTCAAGGATTCCCAGATTCCTTTCTGCAAGAAAAGGAACAATGCTAGACAGATTAACCTCCAGAAACTGAGAACAAGAAAGATATATAAACATATCTGGAATCAATAACAAAATCTATTGCAATAATGTATAACACAAGAAACTCCTGACACAGCCATAGCCAAAATGTAATGCTAGCCAAACATTGCACAATGCTGAAGGCAGCTGTCAACTCCGAAAATAAAAATAGTAGATAGTGTCACCACAGACAGAATGTACAAATTCCCATAATACAATTCTCACCTGAACATAGTACAAGAAGAGCAAAAACGTAGAAGCCTGATCCATTCACCTGTGTCTATCTCTTAAAATTTGCAAATGTCCAAGATGCTTAGGAGTTATCCTGTTGTATTTCACAATAAAGAATAACTAATGCTACATTTGGAAAAGAAGGGAAAGGGATACTTTTAAACAAAAGTAAAATTATATGTAGTATTTATATATAGTATCTTGTGAGTCTATCAGTATAACTCAGATTTATATATCCAAAAGTATTACTTTTTTTGGTTTTTCTAATTTCTTTTTTTAGAATTGAGATATAATTAGCATATAACATTGTATTAACATTAGGTGTACAACATGATTTGATATATGTACATATTGCAAAATGATTACCACAACAAGTTTAGTTAGCATTCATCATGACACATAGTTAAAATTTGTTTCCCTTTGAGAACTTTTCAAAAAAAATTTTTAATGTTTATTTGTGAGAGAGAGCACTCACACTCATGTGCACGAATGGGGGAAGAGCAGAGAGAGAGAGAGAGAGAGAGAGAGAGAGAGAGAGACAGAGAGACAGAGAGACAGAGAGACAGAGACAGAGAGACAGAGAGACAGAGACAGAGAATCTGAAGCAGACTCTGGGCTATTACGAACCATGAGATCATGGCCTGGGCTGAAGTCAGAGGTTCAACCAACTGAGCCACCCCAGTGTGCCCCACCTTGAGAACTTTTAAGATCTACTCTCTTAGCAACTTCCAAATACATAACACAGTGTTGTTAGCTATAGCTCTCATGCTGTACATTCCATCCCCAGGATTTACTTATTTTATAACTGAAAGCTTATATCTTTTGGCTTCTTACACCTATTTTGTGCCCACCCACCACCTGTAACAACCATCAATACATTCTCTGTATCTATGAGTTTGTTTGGGTTTGTTTAAATACATTCCACATATAAGTGATATCACATAGCATTTGTCTTTCTCTGACTTATTTTACTTAGTGCAATGCCCTCAAGGTCCTTCCATGTTGTTGCAAAAAGCAGGATTTTTTTTTCTCTAAAATATGCTAAAACCCTAATTTTAGGTCAGTAACCCCAAAATGCTATCTATTGTGCTTTTAAACATTTCTGAAAAACTATGCACTAATAGCAACCAGTTCTTCTGAAGAAATTTAAAAAGAAAAAATAATCCTGTGTAGTAGGTCACAAACTAGGAGCCCTGACTGCCATCTCCTACTTCAAATCTCAGTTCAAGTGACAACATAGCAAAGCGAGAGAAGCTGAAAAAACCTGGCACAAACACACACCTTTGCTTCTTCACCAGAAACAGTTTTGAAAAGGCGCGTATGTGCCAATGACTAATTCCACCTCGAAGCTATAGTCTAGAAGGGTCTCTAATCTAAAACACATTTGACAAAAATTTCTCCTCACTTTCCACCCCCATCCTTTCCCAGTACAGTATTTAGGGTGTTTTTTTTTCCAGTGGAATAGGCAAGATGGATGAAATATAACCAAATATTCAAGTTAAATTCCATCTTGCCCATGCAGGTTAATCAGAACAGTGTCTGAGCCAACTGATTCCAAATAAACCAAGCTCTGTCTCATCTTCAGAACATTTATTTCTTTAGGTTCTATTATGAGCTTCCCTTTGAAAGCTATTCCTATAACAGCTACAATAGAACGCTAAAGGACATTTTTCAAGTCTTGGAACTCCTCTTTGGTTTTAATCAGGATGAGCTTGAGGGGCTCAGGCTTGTTTATTACAGAATCTTTTTCTTTCTGATGATTAAACTGACACTGCTATGCTATTGTTATTGCATTTAACTTTTTTTTTTCATTCAAAACATACTCATGAACAGGCCTGAAATTCAGACAAGTAGAAACAAAGGGGCAGAAATCATCAATTTTTCTTCAACTATTTATTCTAACAGTTTTAGTTTCCTAAGCCTTTGACAAAAATATGTACACCTGAAACATATATAATTATATATATGGTTTTCTGTATTATTCTTTTTATTTATTACTGCATTAGCATTTCCATGTTTTTACATAATCTTTGTAAATATATTTATTTTACATAATATTTTAATAAGTGAATGTACCATGGTTTATTTAATTCTTTCATTATGATTGGGCATTCTGTTTCTAGTTTTCACAATTTTAATGCTAGAGTATTAATCTTAGAGTATAAATCTCTTTTCAATATTTGGGATTACTTTATTATGGCAGATACTCAGGGGTGGAATTACTATTTAGAGGACACTATGTTTCTTAAGACTCTTCATACATATTGATAAACTGCTATCCAGAAAGGTCAAACTGAATAACCTCCTCCAACAATAACTAGAACATTCCTTGGTACATTTACCTGTGTTTTCATCCCAGGCTCATTTGCATTTTTGCTAATTTGATAGGTGAAGAATTGGACCTCATTGTGCTTTGCAGTGCATCTTTGAAAACTCAGAGACCTTTATGCACATAAAGATTTTAAAACCTTATAAATCCTTTTATGTAAATTAGTAATTTTCCAAATCCTTTCCTCCCACCCCAACACACAGCAACCATTTCCTACTCCCCAGAGGCAGAGTTTGTTCTAGCCATTGTTGCTGCCTCATCCTTTGACCATGAGACCACACATTTATGGGCCTGGAACAATATGACCTCTCCCTGTCTCTTTTTGATTGCTGATCGCAATTGAGGTGATCCACCTTAGCATGACAATGAGCTGAAGGTGTCTTCTTATGTGGGTGCACACTAAAATGCCCCTCTCATAAAGACAGGATATTAAACAACTTGATTCTTGATTCTTGCTCCATAACATGTTTCACTCAATAGTCTATCCCTGGGCTACCGTGTCAGTTGTATTTCAACAACTCAGCAACCCTCAAGAATAATGAAAGTCAATTGTTCTTACTTAGCCCTGTTCATGGAGCTGATTTTCTCCATCTTTTATGGTCCAGGTGCATTCAGTTAGTTACAAGATAAATAATTTCTGCCTTCCTCTCAAGAAACCTTATAGGTATTGATGTACCCCACAGCCTGCCTTTGCTTTTCCAGGGTAAGGTTCTCAAAGAGCAGAGTTCACACCCATATTAGAAAAAGCAAGTGGCTGGTGTGAGATGGAAGTTCTGACTCTATTAATCTCTGATGTGACTTTACTGTTACTTTCTGGTGTGACCCTGTGCAAGGTCCTTAATGTTTCTGTGCTTTAATTATTTGCCTGAAAAATAGGAAAAGTATCTACCTCATTAGGACTGATTAAATGAGCTGGTGGGGGGAAAGGTGTAGATATGGGTGTGTAGAACTTAAACAACAAGCGTCTCACACGTAAAGTCCCATACGTGTACAAGCTAGAACTATAATTTTATTCTACTTAATTCCTGAAATGAAAATCTTGGTTCATAGTTTATGATATTTGACATTTCACACGGCTTAACTGTATAACGTTTTGAGGTATAGCACAGAACCTGGCTGCTTTTTGTGTTCTGTCACATACTTACTGTTAAAGTATTCATATTGACATTTGAAGTTCTAAGACATATACATCCAGCTGGATTCTTATCAGGACTGTCAAATTCATAAATGAATTTGGAGAATCGACGCCTATATAGTAGTTAATCTTACCAGTTTATAAATATGTCCCTCCATTTGTTTAATACCTACTTCATAATCTCTTCTCAGAATTTCATCAGAGAGGCAGAACCACTGTATATAAGATAAGGCATTTGTTACCAGAATTGGGCCTTATGCAATTATGAGAGCTGCCTAAGCAGTGTCTGTAAGTCTGCTTTCTTTCCTCTGATGCTAGAGCTTGAAGTTCACAGGGAGGGAAGTTGGGAAGAGAAGATGGATATAACATTGGGAAGAGAGAGGACAAGCCGGAACCTACAATCAGGAGCTGGAAGCCATGAGGAAAGGACAAAACTTATGCCAATTCTCATCACCTGTGATCTTGATATGGGTGTCCTACATAGAAAGCTGGTGTCCTTCATCACAGAGCGAAATGCACACCTGTAAGGAATAGCAGAGTTAAAGAAGGATCCAGGCAAAGGTGGTAAAGCTGCAGACCCAGCTACTGTGTCACACCAAAGTTTGAGATCGCACCAGTGCCTTTGTGTTGAGAAACACCAATGTTTCTGTTTAACTTCCATCTCTCAAATAGCCTGTAAAAATGTCTCTAGTGGCCCACTATAATTGGAAATCTACAGAGAATTCTGAGAAAGGCAGTTCAGTCTAGTCAAAGTGAATGTTACAAAGCCACCACATCTCTCAATAGAATTTATTTAATAGATTATGAGTGGTCTGTACTTCTAATATTTATAATAGGCTACTATAATAGACCACTCCTACTATTATAAGTCTTATACTCCTAATTATTTATAATCGCCACTGTGATCTCTACATATGGTGTGGTCTCTATACAATATGCTTATGATATGGTTGTGAATACCTTAATGCCTTTGTCTCCTTTCCCCCCATCATACATCACAGTAACTCAAACCTAGTTATCCAACACACTGCTCTCTCAGCACTGAAGTAGCTGATTTATAGCTAGAATAAAACTCAAAAACATGTTAAACAGATCAACTTTGACTTCCTACTCTAGCTGTCATTGCTGCCTTTCAAACTTACTATTATATAATTTTTCACATCTCCAGCACCTCCCCTCCTGAGTGGAGTTCTCACAGTTCTAGAGACTGGCAAGTCCTAGGTCAAGGTGCTGGCCACTTTGATTCCTTAATAAGGGCTCCCTTCTGGCTTGCAGGTGGCTACCTTCTCACTGTGCACTTGTATGGCAGGGAGAGATGAAGTAAGCTACCTGACATCTCTTCCCATAAGGACACTAAGCTCATTATGAGGGCCCTATCCCATGATCTCATCTAACCTAATTTCCACTCAGGTCCCATCTCCAAATACCATCACACTGGGAGTCAGGGCTTCATCATATGAATTTGGGGCTGGGGGAATACTCCACAGCATCTTTTTCGTCATCCTCAGTAAATGATTCTGTGTCTTATTTCATGTAGAAATGGAAACAATCAAAAGAAAACATTGGCATCAACCCACTTTCATATCAATGCTTTACACTTGAATTCCTATACTCTGCACCTTTCCTGTTACAGTGGCCAAAATATACATCCTATTGAACCAAATACTCAACTTGTTCATTAGATTTCATGCTTTCCTGTCCACTGAAGAATCTCAGTCCAGCAAATGGCCCTCTTTGTCCTACATTACCAATTTTCCCTCTCTACTGACTCTTCCTGTAAACATGCAAACATGTTGTAATATCTCTAGTATCTATAAAAACTCAGCCTTAATTTTACCTTATCCCATAAGTTGCCTTTAGAGAGAAATTCATAATACCTATTCTCTCCATCTCTTCTCTTTCCGCTCTCTCTTGGACTCCTCTCAAATGGGCTTTCATTGCCACCACTGGACAAAAATTGCTCTTGACAAGTTCACCAGTGACCTCATCAATAAACCCAACCATCAGTCTCCAACCTATCTAATCTGGTAACAATTAACAATATTAATGATTCCCTCTACCAAAAACTTTCTTCTTGACTTTTAAAACAAAAAGTACTTAAGTCTCCTCCTACTTCATTAGCCACTTTTTCCCTAAGATCTTTTGCTAGACTTTTCTCATTGCACCAACTTCTTAATGTCAGAATGCCTTATAAACTCAATCCTCAGACCTCTTCTCAATTTATACTCCATCCTTAAGTGAGCTCATCCAGTCCCTCAATCTTAAAAGCATTCATAACTTGATGATTCCCAAACGTGTAGCCATAGCCCCTGTCTTCAGACTCGTATATGCAACTACCTAGTTAACATCTCTACTTAGATGTTATTTGTCATCAAAAGCTTAAAATTCAAAACAAAATTGTTGATTCTTCTTACCCCCCCATACAGTTTTCCCCCTGGTATTTCCTTTCTTACTGAATGGCAACTATTCATCCAATTACACAAGACAAGTGTGAAATCATCCTGATTCTTCATTCTCCTACATTGAAAGAGCCAATCTATCAGTAAATCTTACTGGTTCTTCTTTCAAAATACATAAAAAATTTATCCACTTCCTACCAACTGGCCCAAGAACTCTTATCATGGACAAATTATAAAAGCCTCATAAGTAATCACTCTGTCTCCAATCTTGTAAGTTCACAGTCTAATCTTTATAAAGTTTCCAAATTTTTAGATTATATCAGATCTATGCTCATAATCCAAAGTCCATGCATAGTCTAAAAATCCCATATTATGGCACATAGGTAACTATACAACCATATATTCATTCTCTCCCTTATTTATTTACACTGGACTCCTTGTTATATGTAGAACAATACAAGTGTGGAGGAAAAAAAGAACATATCAAGTGTGCTCCAACTGCAGGATTTCTGCATCTATCATTTCTACTTTTTTGGATTTTTTTTTCCCGCTAAGATAACATCATGGCTAAATAATTACTTCTATCAGGTCTCTCTTAAATGCCATCTCATCCCAAAGCTTTTGTTCAACACCCTTAATAAATCATCACCCCTGCCATTTCTCTTTCCTCTTATTCTGCTTTCTTTTTCTTCATATCACTAATCAAACCTGAAATAGGTGGGGAGCCTGGGTGGCCTGGTTGGTTAAACATCTGACTTCAGCTCAGGTCATGACCTCACAGCTTGTGAGTTCAAGCTCCACGTTGGGCTCTGCACTGACAGCTCAGAGCCTGAAGCCTGCTTCAGATTCTGTGTATCTCTCTCCCCCCCACCCCCACCCCGCAAATTAAATAAACATTAAAAAATAAAAAAAAATAGCATGAACTGCATAGATTTGAAACTAGTTTCCCATGTCTCACTGAAACCACGCACTGTTATGACTCTGGGTGACTTCCTTACCTTTCTATGATGAATTTTCCACATCTTTAAAATAAGCATAAAATAGAATGTACCTCACAGAGCTGTTTAGTCATGGGTTTTAAACATGTTTGTGAGAGAGAGAGAGAAAGAGAGGAACAAAAGCACTTAGAGAAATGAGTATGTGGCATATAAGCATTACATATACATTAATGCTAGAATAAATATCATTATTTGTATCCTCCCTTAAGAATGTAAGCTCAGTGAAAGCAGTACTTTTATCTCTCTTGTTCCTCATTGTATCCCTAGTATTTAGAATACTAACTTCACATATTTATTGAATGAATTTTTTACTGGTCACTTTCACTTAAATTTGAATAATTGAGTCTTTTGACTCTTCTTAGTATCCAAACCTATCAACTATAAAAATATTTTCTTACCTTCCTATATTTACTATTCAAATATATGTTTTATATACTTTTTAATTGACTAGAACTTTTCTATTGTTATTTTTTTGAAAGAGAGGGCAAGAGAGTGCACACAGAAGAAGGGTAGAGACAGAAACCCATGGGGCTCATAAGTCATGGGACTTGATCTCATGAGCCATGAAATCATGACCTGAGCTGAAACCAAGAGCTTGATGCTTAACTGACTGAGCCACCCAGGCTCCCCTACACTTCTTTTTAATGTAATACATGGTAAGACTTTATTTTGGTGTTGTTTGTTTTCTCATTTAGCCTGGTAGGAGTAGTGAGGGTTTCTGTGTGGTAGCCAGCTGTGCAATCTAAGCACATGGGCTCAGATCATATGGACATGAGCTCAACTTCCAGCTCTAACTTACCAGCCCACTGACATTGAGCAGGATACTAACTCTGCCTGATTCTACTTACCTTTATATTTCCTCAAAGGTTAACTGTAAAAGTTGAATAAAACAAAATGATAATGTAAGTGAAGTGATTCACAAAATATCTAACACACATTACAAGGTGAATAAATTTCAGGCGTCTCTTTCCCATTACCCTTCTTTTTTTTCTCAATCATACTGAATCCTCATAGTCAATTGTTTGACATGTATGCATACAAAATGTACTAAATGTTACTCATTAATCCAACCACTGAGATAGAAGTTCTCACAGTCTGGTATGAGATCATTAAACAACTAATTATAGTGTAATACAAAATGTGCCTGAGAGCAGATGTTCAATTATTGTTTAGTGAATAAATGAACAAATGGTTAAGTATAAAGCTTAACCTATAGTATATATCTCTTTCTAGAGATTTAAATTTATTATTTATCCCATCTCAGCAAAGACTAAAAATTTCAGCTCCTGTAAATATAGCACAGTATACCTTATGTATGTCTGTGGCTAGAAATGGGAAGGGGAAGATATGGGAGATGGAAAATGGAGTATGTAGACCCTCAAATAGTAAAATGACATCATGGTTTTGGTGTCTTATTAAAGAAAAAGAAGGGTTTCAAAATAGAAAAAAATTTTCAGTAATTTGCTTTTATAAACATCCAATTCCATCCTTGGCCATATATTCAAATAGTTTCACAAGAAAGTGCCATTAGCACAAAATAAAATGTTTCATAAGACTTCTAAATACTTTGTTTCCTTTTCTGAGTTTCCAATAAGAACTTAATTGTGAGATAAGGCACAAGTACAAAATACCATCCTGATATTTTTCCAGTTTCAGAAAAACAGACATTAAAGTTAAACCAAAAAATATATTCACCTATCATCATCCATCGTTACTTAGAAAGCAATAGTTGCCTATCCAAACAGAGTTGATTGATCCTAGTTTTTCAAAACACACATGAATGGTTTTGAACAGATGTTTCATCAATGATAAATTGGCCTTGAGGGAAAAACGACCACTTTGGACAAAAGCCACATACCCACATATTAGTTTCAGCAGCACTCATTTGAAAACTCATTGTTTTCTAATCTTAAATTTCTAAGTTAACTTCTGTAAAAATAAATATTAAGAAAGTTTTAAAATTAGATTTAAATAAATCCTCTAAAGGCTAAGATGACAGTTTTAAGTAACCTATAATCAACTTTCCAATTTTTATGGCAATAATGTTACTGGCAATATTTTACCAAGCGATTGATGACATCAACCACAAAACCCTGTTTGTAAATACATATTATCACATTAAGGGGACACTGTTTTGATTTTTAGAAGCATTCCATTTAAGTTCTGGCCTTAAACTGACTAATACTTTTTCTTGTACTGGTTGTATTTCCTTCTCTTTTTTAATTTTTAAATGATTTTTTAAATTTTTAAGATTTGAATGTAAATTTCAGTGAACACACAGTGTAATATTAGTTCCAAGTGTACAGTATAATGATTCAACGCTTCCATACACCACCCAGTGCTCATCAGAACAATGCACTCCTTCATCTCCATCACCTATTTAACTCACCCCCCCACCTCCATTTTAGTTTTGACAATACACAGTGGGAACTGTGGGAAATATTCCAATCAAAATTAAAGACTCTGATTGGCTAAGATTAGCATGGCTAGTACCAAAAGGTGTGAAATTATCTCTTAGATATTCTTCAGAAAGTAGGGTGGAAGAAAGATATGTAATAGCTTTCAAAAATGTTTCCAAGAGAAACTCAAGAATTTCATAGCTAAGTAGTCACTAATTATTGAGATGTTTCTGCTAAATTCATGTTAAATGTTCTCTACCATAGAATTGGACACTCACACATATCACCACACAAAACAATGAGGGTTCATGATGAACTTATCTCAGTGTACCCACCCCATCTTCACAAATTGTTTTCTTGGTCAAATAGTTCATAGTTTAAATGGTAAAGATGATCTAGCCATTCCTGGAGAGTTTGCTATTCTGTTTGACTTTAAAATTTGTATACTTAATACCTCTCAAAGAATATTCTTGTGAGGGAGAAGGGATGAGCTGTGATAACCTAATCAGGTTTGATCTCCCTACTTATCACTGTTTCAGAAACCTCACAGCATTATGGAAATAATTCCCCTTAGTAAACTTTGGCCAAGGCCATCCATGCCTCTCTCCCACCTGCTGAGGAAGATCAGAATGTCGAAGATCTTAGATTCAAAAAGAACACTATAAAGAGTCTGATTCAAAACTGGCAAATTGAACCCTTCTCACTGTTGTCCAAAACAATGACCTGAGCTCCCCTCCTCTTCACCAGGTCAACCCCTGCCCAGCCTTTGAGTCTCTCTGGCTTCTCCTCTGGAAATTCTTCATTGACTGACAAGTGCTTGTCCTGGGAGTTCACTTAGAATCTTTGCTCACCTTAATCAATTTCTCAGGACATTTACCAAATAATATTGGGTAGTTCAGATGTACACTATTCCCTCATCCTCATAGTTGAATCACACTCCCCACCCACCCCCCCAAAAAAAACCGCTGTGTAAATTGGTTTACATTGGACATTTTACCATTTACAACTTTAAAATTCTGCGTAGGTATCTATCTGCTTTAAAATCACCTTCTTTACCATTCTCCTTCTGACAGCATTCTGGCCTCCAGAATTCTGTCTCTATTCTGCAGAGCAATTTCACTTACAAGCATATCAGGTAATTTTGAGTCTTTGACAAAGCAAGATCGTGCAAATAGTATCTACCCTCTCCAGAGGGCAATTTGTCTATTCCAGTGTTTCCTGATCATACTCGTTGAAATCTTTTCCTATCTGATGAAAGAAAAATAACATCAGTACTCTGCAGTTGTTTGTTCTGGAGCTCTACCAGTGTGGTTACCTTTTATGTTTCTACTTTATTTCCCATCCCATCTCCAGCAAATGGTTCCTTTACCCTATACTGTCTTTATACCTATTCTCTACCTCACGGTCACTGCTTACTTATAGTTTCTAATTCCCTCATAACTTCAGCCTGTACATTCGATCACTATGGCCTCTCTGACTTTTGAACTTCTCCCAATACTACCTACTTCAAATATTCAAACTAAGAAAGCTGATCACCTCACTTATCCTTTAAATCTGGTCCTATCACAGCTTATTGGCCACCATATGGATTGACTGTCCTTTGTTCAAGGCCTAGCCCTGGTCCTCCAGTCATCCATAGTTTTGATTATTCCATGGTACAAAGGGGATCATCCAGCCTCACACCTTCTGCAGCTGTTGCTGATGGCTTACTCTTCTTAGATTGGGCCAGAGAGAAGCGACTATTAGTTATGCCAATTGCAGTTTCTTCTTCACTATTGTAATAGATGTGTGGTCCCCAAACTCCAGCTCTAGGAGCCACGCTTTCCCCCTTTTCCAGGGAACTTTCTTCAGCTGACAGAGCTGCCTCACCCCCAGCACACACACTGGATTGCTGCTCTTTTCCCTTTTTCAGCCTAATTATCCTGCCTTACATCCTCTTACAGATTTTTTTCTGAAGAGCTCTCCCTCAAGATATCTGCGTCTGAATTCTTGTGTCATATTCCGCATCTAAAGAACATAACCTCAAAAACCTAAATAAACTAAGCTCCCTTTGCAACTCTATTGGAAACCAGTGATTCTGCCAGCAACTTCTGATAGTAATAACCTTATATTTATATTTTGAAATCCAGAATTGAGATTCTATTTTGATTTTAGACACGCTATCATTCTAATGGAGATGTAAAATTACATAATTCATCTATAAATAATGTGTATAAGTTTGTGGTGAAATTGAATGAAATGAACTATAACAGGTTTGGCAATTGTATATATAGATCATATTTTTAATCAAATTTCCAGTACTCAAATTATTTTATATTATTCAGATATAACTGACATAGAACATTATATTAGTTTCGGTTGTACAACATAATGATTCAATGTTTGTATACATTGCAAAATGACCACATTAGTACGTCTAGTCAACATCCATCACCACACATATTTCCAAATATTTTTTCTTAAATGAAAAAATTTAAAATTTACTCTTTTAGTGGCTTTGAAATATACAATACAGTATTAACTATAATCACCGTGTTGTACATTACCTCCATGACTTATTTATTTTATAAATGGTAGTTTATACCTTTTGACTCCCTTCACTCATTTGCCCATGGCAACAATCAATCTATTCTCTTTATGAGTTTGGCTTTCTATTTAATTTCACAAATAAGTGATATCACGCAATATTTGTCACTCTCTGACTTCAATTAGCATAATATTCTCAAGGTCCATCCATGTTGTTGCAGATGGCAAAGTTTCTTTTATGGCTTAATAATATTCCACTGAATACATATGTGACATTTTTTTATCCATTCATCCACCAATGGACATTTACATTGTTCTCATGTCTTGCCTGTTGTAAACATGCTTTAGTGAATGTAAAAGTATAGGTGTGTTTGAGGTATTGTTTTTGATTCTTTTGGACAAATAACTAAAATTGCTGGACCATATAGTAGTTCTATTTTTAATTTTGGGGGGGACCTGCATACTGTTTTCCATAGTGGCTGCACCAATTCACATTACTATCAACAATGCAGAAAGATTCCCTTTCCTCCATATCATTGTCAACTCTTGTTACTTCTTGTATTTTTCATAATAGCCTAACAGATGTGAGGTGATACCTCATTGCGGTTTTGATTTGCATTCCCCTGATTAGTGATGTTGAGCACTTTTTCACATACCTGTTTGACATTTGTATGTTTTCTTTAGAAAAATATCTATTCAGATCCTCTGCCCATTTTTAATTTTTTTTTTGATATTTAATTGTATGAGTTTTTGTATATGTTGGATCAATCCATTATCAGATATATGGTTTGCAAATATTTTTTCCCATTCTGTAGGTTGCCTTTTCATTTTGTTGATGAAAGAGATGATTTCCTTTTTTGTGCAGAAGCTTTTAGTTTAGTTTGGTTTTTTTAGAAGCTTTTAGTTTGATGTAGTTCCCACCTGTGTTTTTTTTTTTTCCTTTGCTGCCTTTGCATTTGGTGTCAAACCCAGAAAATCATCACCAAGACCTTTATTAAGGAGCTTACCACCTATGCTTTCTTCTAGAAGATTTATGGTTTCATGTCTTACATTCAAGTCTTCAATCTATTCTGGGCTAAATTTTGTATATAGTGTAAGATAGGGATTCTGTTTCAGGGAGCCTGGGTGGCTCAGTTAAGCATCCAACTTCAGCTCAGGTCGTGATCTCACGGTTTGTAAGTTCAAGCTCCACACTGGGCTGTGTGCTGACAGATAGGAGCCTAGAGCCTGCTTCAGATTCTGTCTCCCTCTTTCTCTGCCCCTCCCCCCTCTCAAAAATAAACAAACATTACAAAAAAAAGATAGGGGTCCTGTTTCATTTTTTGCATGTGGCTGCCTAGTTTCCCCAACATCATTTATTGAAGAGTATTCTTTCCCCATTATATATCCTTTACTCATTTTTAATTTAATTTTTACAAGGTATAACTGATGTACAATATTATATTAGTTTTGGATATACAGCAGGATAATTAGATATTTGTATATGCTGTGAAACGATTACCACTGCAGGTCTAGTTAACATCCATCACCACAGTTACAGAATTTTTTTAAGAGAAATTTATTTTGACTTTTAAAAATTTTATTTCCAGTTAGATAACATACAGTGTTATTAGTTTCAGGTGTACAATATGATTCAACAATTCCATACATCACCTGGTGCTCATCATAACAAGTGCACTCCTTAATTCCTATCACCTACTTAACCCATCTGCCCATCCACCTTCCCTCTGGTAATCATCAGTTTGTTGTCTATAACTAAGAATGTATTTCTTGATTTGTCTCTTTTTTCCCCTTTGCTCATTTGTTTCTTAAATCCCACATATGAGTGAAATCATACGGTACTTGTCTTTCGCTGACTTATTTTGCTTAGCATTATACTCTCTGACTCCATCCATGTCATTGCAAATGGCAAGATACCGTTCTTTTATGTGGTTGAATAATATTCCTGTGTGTGTGTATCAATGGACACTTGGGCTGCTTCTATATCTTGGCTATTGTAAATGATACTTCTATAAACAAGGGTCCACATATCCCTTTGAATTAGTGTTTTTGTATTCTTTGGGTAAATACCCAGTGACACAATTACTGGATCATAAGTAGTTCTATTTTTATTTTTAAGCTAAGGTTTTGAGAGAAAGAGAGAGCATGCAAGCAGGGGAGGGGAAGAGAGAGAAGGAATCCCAGAGAGAGAATCCCAAGCAGGTTTTGCACTGTCAGTGCAGAGCCCGATGCAGGGCTCAGACTCAGGAACCATGAGATCATGACCTAAGCTAAAATCAAGAGTCACAGGCTTAACCGACTGAGCCATCCAGCTGCCCTTGTAGTTCTATTTTTTATCTTTTTGAGGAATATTCATACTGTTTTCCATAGTGGGGGCAGTAGCTTGCATCCCCACCAACACAATTGTTCCTTTATCTCCACATCCTCACCAACACCTATTGTCTCTGTGTTGTTGATTTTAGACATTGAGACAGGTGTGAGGTGATATCTCCTTATAGTTTTGATTTGCATTTCCCTGATAGTAAGTAATGATAAACATCTTTTTATGTATCTCTTGGCTCTCTATATGTCTTTTTTGGAGAAATGTCTGTTTCTGTGTTCTGTCCATTTTTAACTAGATTATTTGGTGTGTAGGTATTGAGTTTTATGAGTTCTTTATATATTTTGTGTACTAACCCTTCATTGGATATGCCATTTGCAAGTATCTTCTCCCATTTCATTAATTGCCTTTTAGTTTTGATTATTGCCTTCACTGGGCAGAAGCTTTTTATTTTGATGTAATCCCAATAGTTGATTTTTGCTTTTGTTTCTCCAGCCTCAGGAGACACATCTAGAAAAAAGTTGGTTTAGCTGATGTCAAAGAAGTTACTGTCTGTGTACTCTTTTAGGATATTTAAGGTTTCCGGTCTAACATTTAGGTCTTTAAGCAATTTTGAATTTATTTTTGTGTATGTGTAAGAAAGTGGTCCAGTTTATTTCTTTTGCATGGTGCTATCTAGTTTTCCCAACACCATTTGCTGAAGAGACTGTCTTTTTCCCATTGGATATCCTTTCCTGCTTTGTCGAAAATGAATTGACCATATAGTTGTGGGTTTACTTCTGGATGTTCAATTCTGTTCTATTGATCTGTGACTTATTGTAGCACCATACTGTTTTGATTACCACAGCTTTGTAATATAACTTGAAGTTCAGAATTATTATGCCTCCAACTTTGCTTTTCTTTTTCAAGATTGCTTTGGCAATTTTAAGATTGTTTTAGTTCTGTGAAAAATGCTCCTGGTATTTTGATAGGGATTGCATTAAGTGTGTAGATTGCTTTGGGTAGTATAGACATTTTAACAATATTTGTTCTTTGAATCCGTGAGTATGGAATGTTTTTCCATTTGCATCATTTTCAATTTTCTTCATCAGTGTTTTATATTTTTCAGAGAAGAGGGCTTTCACCTCTTTGATTAGGTTTCATCCTAGGTATCTTATTATATTTGATATCTATATAAATTACAAGGGAGATTATAAATGGGATAGTTTTCTTAATTTCTCTTTCTGCTGCTTCATTGCTAGTATATGGAAATGCAGCAGATTTCTTTATGTTTATTTTGTATCTGTGAATTACAGAATTTGTTGATAAGTTCTAGCAGTTTTTCAGTGGAGTCTTTTGGGTTTTCTATATGTAGTATCATATCACCTGTGAAAGTTTTACTTCTCCCTTACTGATTTGGATGACTTTTATTTCTTTTTGTTGTTGACTGCTGTAGCTAGGACTTTCAGTACTATGTTGAATAAAAGTGGTAAGAGTGGATATCCTTATCTTTTTCCTGATCTTTGGAGAAAGGCTGTCAGTTTTTTCCCTGTTGAGTATGATATTAGCTGTGGGTTTTTCATATATGGCCTTTATTGTCTTAAGGTATGTCCCCTCTAAATCTACTTTGTTGAAGGTTTTTATCATGAATGAATGTCGTACTTTAAGTGCTTTTTCTGCATCTATTGAAAGTATCACATATCCTTATGTTTCCTTTTATTAATGTGATGTGTATCACATCATTTGAAAATATTGAACCATACTTGCAACACAGGAATAAATCCCACAGAATTGTGGTGAATGATTTTTTTAAATGTATTGTTGGATTCAGTTTCCTAGTATTTTGTTGAAGATTTTTGCATCTATGTTCATCGGGAATACTGGCCAATACTTCTTTTTTTTTAGTGTTTAGTGGTGTCTTTATCTGGTTTTAATAATAGGATAATGCTGTTGTCATAGAATTAATTGTGAACTTTTCTTTCCATTTCGGTTTTTGGAATAGTTTGAGAAGAATAGCTATTAATTCTTCTTTAAATGTTTGGTAGCATTCACTTATGAAGCCATCTGGTCGTAGACTTTGTTGGGAGTTTTTGATTACGGATTCAATGTCTTATTGGTTATCAGTCTGTTCAAATGTTATATTTCTTCCTGTTTCAGTTTTGGCAGTTTATGTGTTTCTAGGAATTTATCCGTTTCTTCCAGGTTGTCCACTTTGTTGGCATGTAGTTATTCCTAAGATTCTCTTATAATTATTTGTATTTCTGTGGTATTGGTTGTTATTTTTCCTCTCTCACTTGTGATTTTATTTGAGTCTTTGTCTTTTTTGGTTGGTAAATATGGCTAGAGGTTTATCAATTTTACTGATTTTTTCCCCCAAAGTATCAGCTCCTGGTTTCACTGATCTGTTCTATTAGGGTTTTGTTTTGTTTTTAGTTTCCATGTCATTTATTTCTGCTCTAATTTTTATTACTTACTTCTGCCAGTTTTAGGTTTTATTTGTTCTTTTTCTAGCTCCTTTAGGTGTAGGTTAGGTTTGAGATTTTTCTTGCTTCTTGAGATAGGCCTGTATTGCTATAAATTTCCCTCTTACAACAGCTTTTGCTGCATCCCAAAGGTTTTGGGCCATTTTGTTTTCATTTGTTTACATGTACTTTTTATTTGTTAATTTCCTAGTTAACCCAATTTTTGTTTAGTAGTATGTTATTTAACCTCCATGTATCTTTGTTCTTTCCAGATTTTTTTTTCGGGATCAACTTCTAGTTTCATAGTACTGTGGTCAGAAAAAATGCATGGTATAACTTACATCTTCTTGAATTTGTTGAGGCTTGTTTTAAGGCCTAATATGTGATCTATTCTGGAGAATTTTCTGTGTGTATGTGAAAAAAAAATGTGTATTCTGCTGTTTTAGGATGGAATGTTCTTAATATATCCGTTAAATCCATGTCTTCCAGCGTGTCCTTCAAAGCCATTGTTTTCTTGATTTTCTGTTTTGATAATTTTTCCGTTGTTGTGAGTGGGATATTCAAGTCCCTTATTATTGTATTATTATTGATTAGTGATTTTGTTATTATTTTATGTATTTGGGTGCTTCTATGTTTGGTGCATAAATATTTATAATTGTTATGTTTTCTTGTTGAATTTGTCTGCTTTATGATTAGATGGAGTCCTTCTTTGTCCTTGTTACAGTCTTTGTTTTAAAGTCTATTTTGTACAACATAAGTATTGCTACACCAGCTTTCTTTTGACATTCATTGATATGAAAGATATTTCCCTATCCCCTCACTTTCAATCTACTGGTGTCTTTAGATCTAAAATGAGTCTCCTTTAGGCAACATATACATTGGTCTTTTTTTTATCCATTGTGTCACCCTCTGTCTTGATTGGAGTGTTTCTTTCATTTCCGTTCAAAGTAATTTTTTTAATGTTTATTTTTGAAAGATAGAGACAGAGTGTGAGTGGGGGAAGGGCAGAGGAAGAGAGGGAGACACAGAATCTGAAACAGGCTCCAGGCTCTGAGCTGTCAGCACAGAGCCTGACGCAGGGCTCAAACTCTGGAATGGTAAGATTATGACCTAGGCTGAAGTTAGATGCTTAACCAACTGAGCCACCCAGGCACCCCCAAAGTAATTACCGATATGTGTCTATTGTTATTTTGTTATTTGTTTTGTGGTTGTTTTTGAAGATTTTTCTTTGATCCTTTTTTGTCTTTCTTTCATGGTTGGCTGATTTCCGTTAGTGATATATTTGGATTTCTTTCTCTTCATTCTTTGCATATATATTAGTGGCTTTTGAAATATGCTTACCTATAGGTTTGTATATAACCTCTTCTGCATATAGCAGTCTATATTAAGTTGATGGTCATTTAAGTTTGAACACATTCTTTATTCCTCTCCTCCCCATGTTTTATGTATATGTTATCATATTTTACATCATTTTATTTTGTGGCTCCTTGACTGATATTTTACATAAATATTCATGTTTACTTCTTTTGTGTTTCCTACATTTATACTATCACTTTTGGTCTGTTCTTTCCACTCAACCAATCCTCTTTAAAATTTCATTCAGGGCTAGTTTAGTGGTCATGAATTCCTCTAGTTTTTGTATGTCTGGGAAACTCTATCTCTCCTTCTATTCTGAATGATGACCTTTCTGGATAGATATTCTTGACTGCAGATTTTTTCCCATACAGCACCTTGAATATATCATGTCACTCCCTTCTGGCTTGGAAAGTTTCTGCTGAAAATTCTCCTGCTAGTCTTATGGAGGATCCCTTGTATGTAGTATCTTCTTTTGTCTTGCTACTGTTAAAATGTTTTCTTCATCACTATATTTTTCAAATTTAATTACAATATGTCTTGGTGTGGATCTGCTTTTGTTGATTTTTATGGGGATTCTCTGGACTCCTGGATCTGAATATCTGTTTCCTTCCCCAAATTAAGGAACTTTTTGGCTATTATTTCTTTAAATGTACTTTCTGTCCCTTCTTTTCTTCTGGGATTCCTATAATATGAATATTACACTTGATGAAGTCAGAGTTCCCTAAGTCTATTCTTTGGCACAATTTTTTTGTCTCTTTTGTTCAGCCTTATTACTTTCTATTACTCTATCTTCTACGTGATTTTTTCCTCTGTGCTTCTAGACTGTTCTTCATTCCATCAAGCATGTTTCTCATTTCATTTACTGAGCCTTTTATCTCTGCTGTTATTCCTTATGTCTTTGTTAAGGGTCTCACTTGTGTCTTCCACTTTTTTCTCAATTCCAGTAAGTATCCTTACGATCATTGCTTTCAATATGTTATCATACTCCATGAGGTGGAGTGCCTGGGTGGCTCTGTTGATTGGGCATCTGACTTTGGCTCAGGTCATGATCTCTCAGTTTATGGGTTTGAGCCCCATGTCAGGTTCTGTGCTGACAGCTCAGAGCCTGGAGCCTACTTCAAATTCTGTGTCTCCCTCTCTTTCTGTCCCCCCACCCCCAATGCTCACGCTGTGTCTATCCCTCTCAAAAATAAACAAACATTAAAAAAAATTAAAAAGAATACTCCATGAGGCATGTTACTTATACGTTTTGCTTAGATCTCTGGCCCTGGTCTTATCCTGTTCTTTGGGATAAATTTCTCTGTCTTCTTATTTTGTCTAAGTGCCTATTTCTCTGTGTAGGTTAGTATTTGTTGACATGTAATAGTACATAGTAGTCTCTTATCCTTTGTATGTCTGTGGTACCAGTTGTAAAATTTCCTCTTTTGTTTCTGATTTTATTTGAGTCCCCCTTTTTTTGTTTCTCTGTGGGTCTAAAGTTTTGTCAATTTTATGTTTTCAAAACTGATAATTTTATTAATCTTTTTAGTTGTCTTTTTTACTCTCTGTTTCATTTATTTCTGCTCTGATGTTTATTTCCTTCTTTCTACTAACTTCAAGATTCATTTTTTTTTTTTTATAGTTCCTTACAGTGTAAAGCACCTTGGTTTTTTTTTTTCTTTTGATATTGACACTTATCGCTATGAGTTTCCTTCTTAGAATTGCTTCTGTGTGTCCCATAAACTTTGATAGGTTTACTTCATTTTTCATTTGTCTCAAGGTAGTTTTTGATTTCTCTTTTGATTTCTTGATTGACTCATTGGTTTTATAGTGGCATGTTTGACATATTTGTAAATTTGCCGATTTTCTTTGTGATTGATTTCTTGTTTCATACATCATGATCCAAATGATTCTTATTTTGATTTTAAACTTGTTAACACTTGTTTTTCAGCCTAGCATATAGTTTAGATAATGCTCCGTATGTTCTTGGGAATAATGTGTATTCTATTGCTCTTAGATGGGATATTCTGTATAGGTCTGTTAAATCCATCTGATATAACACATTGTATAAGACCAGTGCTTCCTTACTGATTTTCTGTCTGGATGATCTATCTCTCCCTTTAGGTCTGTTAATATTTGCTTTATGTATTTAGTTGCTCCTATGTTGGATGCATAAATATAAATATTAAGTCCTCCTTTTGGATTGACCCCTTTATCATTATATCATAACCTTCTTTATTACATCCCTTGTGTTAAAGTCTATTTTGTAGCTAAATATAGCTACTCCTGCTTTCTTTGGGTTTCAGTTGCATGGAATACCTTTTTCATCCTTACAGTCTCAGTCTGTGTGTCCTTTTATCTGAATGAGTCTCTTGTAGGTAGCATATAAATAGGTCTTTTTGTTTTTGTTTTTACCATTTACTTACTCTGTCTGGTCATTAGAAAATTTAATCCATTTTCATTTAAATACTGTTAGATATGTACTCAAGGCCATTTTTTAAATTAATTTCTAGCTGGTGTAGAATTTTTCTTTTTTTTTGCTCTTTTCATTAAAGATTTGATAATTTTCTGTATTGGTAAGCTTAGATTCTTTTATCTTTTGTGTATCTACTTTAGGTTTTTGCAATGTGGCTATATAAAAAAACTGAGGTTTGCATAAAATATAACTTACATCTATACCAATCTATTTTAAAGATAACAACTTTAGTTTAAATGCATTCTAAAGTTCTACATATTTAGTCCCTTCCCTCATGTTTTATGTTTTTGATGTCACAATTTCAGTCATTTTAGCTTGTGTGTACGTTAACAAATTATTGTGATTAAATAAATCTTGTGTACTTTTGTCTTTTAACCTTCATGCTAGCTTCGTAAATTATTAATAATATATAAATTATACATGAGCGTCCCTTACATAGTGCAAATTTGGCCCACCTATACTGTCCCATAAGTCCCTTAAGTAAATCTTTACTCTTTTTCATGTTTTTTAAAAATTTAAGGGCCCAAGGGAGCCTGGGTCATTCAGTTGGTTAAGTGACCAACTCTTGGTTTCAGCTCAGGTCATGATCTCATGGTTCATGAGTTCTAGCCCCACGTCCAACTCTGCGCTGTTAGTGCCGATTCTCTCTCTCCCTCTCTCTCTGTTCCTTCCCCCTCTTGCCAGAAAAAAAAAAAAAAAAACATTAAAAACATTTTTGTTGCTCTAATAGGGTGAGTGCCATATCCTTATCTTTGAGTTCACTGATCCTTACCTCTGCATTATCTTATCTGCTTTATTGTATCTTTCAGTCATTGTATTGTTCAGCTTTGTGACTTACATTTGGTACTTTTTTATATTTTCTCTTGGTTGAAATTTTTACTTTGTTCATTCAGTCTTCTCCTGAGGTCAGTGATCATCTTTATGACCACTGTGGTGAACTCTTTACCAGGTAAATCACTTACCTACATTTTATTGAGAACTTTTACTGAGGTTTTATTTTTTGCCCCATTTGAAACCTATTCCTCTATTTCTTCATTTTCCTTAATTCTCTGTGTTGTTTTCTATGCATTAGATAAACAGCTAACTCTCATAGTCTCCAAGAAATGGTCTCCTGTAAGAGATGAACCTTATTATTTAACTCTGCCCTAGTTCTTGGTCTTTCAAACATTTTCGATTGTGTAAGCAGCATCTTTTATTAGCCATTTTTAGTGGTTCCTAGCGGTTGAGGGTGTACCAAGACCTCTACATATCCAAAGGAGAGGATCACAGTCAGCACCTAGATTCAGGTTGATTACAAGCCAGACCCTTAGGCAGCAGTATTGAAAATATAAAAATATACCTCTTTCAGGAAAAGACTGGGATATTGGCATTTCTGTCTATTCCTTCTGTTCTAAGCTTTGGGGTAATAGCCAGTTAAGACCTGTTTCCTACGTTGCTGCTGTCCTATTAAACCCATAAACATAAGCAGCCAGGATTTCAAGGGATGTGTCCTCTGGGAAGCTGACACAAAAGCTGGAGTACCAGATTTATACATAAACTCCTTTTTCAGAGATACCAGTGACCTGGAGTAGGCAGAGGGGGAATCCAAATAGGGTGCCTGCCATCTTCCTCAGTCTCTGAAGAGGACAGTAATTATCCCCAGATGTATGTTTAACTAGAAGGCTGTTCTTCAGGCCACAACTATGATGATAAGCTAATAGGCATCTTTCACAGAAACATTAGAGCCCTCACTCTCTTGCCTCTCTGCTTTGCCCTACAGGTGGTATGTAGTTAAGAACTCTTTTTCCATTGGTTACAGTCCTGTGGGACCTATGAGTGTAAGCCCCATTGGTCACCAGAGCCAAGTGATATAGAGGTGTCCCTTCAATGGCAGATGCTAAAATCAAGGTGCCAGACAAGTGTACAAGTTGCTTTCCAGTAGATATCAGTGACCTGAAGTCAATCTGTGCAGAGTATTTCAGTAAGCACCTAGATGTGTGTTAAATTAGATGCCTACCCCTCAGGCTAATGGTTTAAGATAGTCAAATAAGCCTCTGGTACAGAATATCTGGGCCCTTTTTAGTCACCTATCCCTGTGCTGGACCTTGGTTCAGGTGAGTCTGTGCACAGGAGCCCTGTAAGTATAGCCATGCTCCCCTTGGACCTGAGCCCTATTGGCTTTCAAAGATAGATGTTTTAGGGGCTCATTTCTCAGGTGTAAATCTTTAAAGTTGGGGTATTTGATGTGGGATTCAAACCCTTTATACCTCGGGAAGAAGCTCAGGGTTTTGCATCCCCTCCCTATTGTGCATTCCTGCGTGGAGGGGGAGGGGGGTAGAGTTTATGGCAAGATTGTGTCTCAGCCTCTCCTACCCACTTTGATGTGGGTTTTGGTCTCATTTCCTCAATTTATAGGAGTTGCCAGCCAGATTTTGTTATTGTTTTTCCCTAGAGGAAATTCTTCTCTATGTACCTCTAAATTTGGCATGTCCACAGGTGAGTTCAGGGTCCTCCTATTCCCAGGACTCACATTCTTCTTTTTTTAATTCCAGTTTAGTTAACATACAGTATTGTGTTAGTTTCAGGTAAAAATTCTGTACATTACTCAGTGCTCATTATAAGTGTACTTTTAATCCCCTTCACCCATCCACCTGCCTACCTTCCCCTGGTAACCATCAGTTTGTTCTCTATAGTTAAGAGTCCATTTTTTGGTTTGTCTCGTCTTGCTTCTTAAATTCCACATATGAGTGAAATCATATGGTATCTGTGTTTTCTGAGTTATTTCACGTAGCATTATACTCTCTAGATTCATCCATCCATGTTGTTGCCAATGGTAAGATTTCATTCATGTATGTATATACATACATACATGAATATATATATATATATATATATATATATATATATATATATATATATATATAAAATCTATCTCACATCTTCTCTGTCCACGTGTCTATTAGTGGATCAGTGGACACTTGGCTTCTATAAATTGGTGGTTATAAATACTACTATAAGAAACACAGGAGTGTATATATCTTTTCAAATTACTGTTTTCACATTCTTTGGGTAATTGACTATTCTTCAGTAGTAGAATTAGTGGATCATATGGTAATTCTATTTTTAATTTTTTGAGGAACCTCCACAGTGGCTATACCAGTTTGCATTCCCACCAGCAGTGCATGAGGGTTCCTTTTTCTCCACATCTTCACCAGTATTGTTGCTTCTTGTGTTTGATTTTAGCCATCCTGACAGGTGTGAAATAATATCTCATTGTGGTTTTGATTCAGATTTCCCTGATGAGTGATGATGAGCATCTTTACATATGTCTGTAGGTCATCTTTATGTCTTCTTTGGAGAAATAGTGGGTTTGGGTTTTGTTTTTTTTTTTTTTTTGGTGTTGAGTTGTATAAGTTCTTTATATATTTTGGATGCCTACCATTTATTGAATATGTCATTTGCAAATATCTTCTCCCATTAAGTAGGTAACCTTTTAGTTTTATTGATTGTTTCCTTTGCTGTGCACAAGGTTTTTATTTTGTTGTAGTCCCAATTGTCAATCTTTGCTTTTGTTTCCCTGCCTCAAGAGAGCTACATAGAAAATGTTGCTAAAGCTGATACCAGGACTCAAATTCTTAAACCAATTAGCCAAGTAGATAAAAAATTAAAATATTTGTAGTTATTTAATAGCAACTCAAAAATGAAAACCTTTTTACAAGTGCTTTAGAAAAATGGAACAAAATAGCCTTAGGAACCTTTCCCACCACCCCTGTCAGAAACAGTAGACAAAGATAAAGATGGATTTAAAGGAACCAAAATAGAATTTTACCTTATACAGATTTTAAAAGTTGGTAATATATGTAGACTGCTTAAAGATTAACTTTTTTTCCAAAGAAGAATGATGATTTGTCTCTTTCACTACATTTGGAACATCAGTATGTTTGATAAAGTGGTTTTCAATGACTAGTTTATAGTCTACTTCGTAATTCAAAGAAAGAATTCTCATGTATAAAATGTCCCTTTTTATTTCTATAACTATTTCCAGCAATAAATTGGTTAAGGGGGATACTTAGTTTCAAGCATCATTTAAAGATATGAAAAGTTTATACCTTAATCTTCATTCTATCGTCAACTTGAATTGTGTCATTACCGTAACTATTTTTGAAATCTCTAGAAAACTTTTTCTCTTTAGACAAATAATGAACCTTAGGTTCCTGTTGTTTAGTGATCCCACTATCCAATGCCTTCTCAACAATTAATCAGCTTGCTTTGAATTGGTTTTAGATTCCAAGCAATACTGTTTTTTTTTTTAATTTATTCTGAAATATAACACAGGCCAAGCATGTTCCAAGGAGACATTCTTCCATTGTCTTCCAGTCTCTCTATACTACAACAATTGTAGAGCTTATATTCTACACTTTGAATTCCTCTACCTGGAGTCAGAGTGTTTAAGACAGATTCCCTCCAGTTAACAGTTCATTTATGCATTTGAGAAAGGAAAACCTTTGTCAAATAATATCATCAATGAAACATAAATACTTGTACACATCCAGTAAAGCAGGACACTAATCATCAAAGCAATTGAGTTGCTCATGTGGTGTGTTTTGAGCTTATGTTATTATAGGCATCTCTATCTCACTGTAATAGAAAACAAACCTTACAAATATGCCTCTGTCGACTACGAAGAATTGGCTTACTGGTCCTCTTTTCCATGTGCTTTCTAAAAAGCAGTTTCTGCCAAACAACTAGAAAACTAAAAATTATATTTCAAATTCCCTTGTGACTAGGGTTTTAGATACAGTTTATCAATGAGATCGATTTAGGCAAAGTCCACAAGATGGAAGTGGAGTAAAAGCCAATGTATTGCCCTTTTCTGGGGACAGTCTTAGCTGGAGATGTTGAGTCTTTTTGAAATGGTGCTCCAGTGCCCACTTGCTAAAATAGGGGTGCCCAGCAGCAACTGCTAGGTGCTGTGGTGGCCTTGTGATTCCTACCCCTTGCTTGCGGCAAAGGAAGCAGCTTCTTTGATGGTGGGTTCCTTGTTGCTGGTCTGAGGCTCAATCCAAGAGACCCTTCCTAGGAACTACTTCTTTGTTTTGAATCCTTCTCTGCTTCAAAACACTAGAGTTTTGCTTCTTATAATTGTATTCTGACTGTAGATACTGTCTTAGCTGTTATTTTCTAAGCTGTTTTTCCTGAGGTGTACTTAAGGTAAATCAGAAAGTTCCAATTATAAGTGTGAAAGCACTTCAAAAATATTTGGCCATTGAAATTCAAACTTGACTCTGGCTTCCAGCAGTTGGTGAATGGGTGATAACTGATCAATCATGCTGATAGGAAGTATGACAAGTTGCAAAGAGCAGAACCTTTGAAGTCAGACAAGAATACACACAGTCTAGTGGGTTCTCAGTTGTAGGTACAGTGTCTGGACATGGTAGCAAAATTAAAGAAGAAACTTCATCTTTACATAAAGACAAAAGTCCCATAGTCCTCACTAGAAGTTATGCCTGGGAAGTTAAGTCATGCCAAGCTAGACCAGGTGGTAGACTCCTAACATAGTAAAGAGAGAGCAGCCTTTGGAAGGCAACAGTCCTCAGGTCTTCCATCAACTTGGCTACTAACTGCTTGACCTTTACCATTTTCTTTAGTCTTTGAGCTTCAGTTTCCACAGCCACAAAATGCTCACAGGATTGTTTTATTAGAAGTATAAATAAAGGATGAAAAGCACCTGTAATATCTGGCACATAACAGGTATTCAAAGTGGTTAGGAACTATTATTCCCTCAGCTTTCAAGGGAAAAGTGAATCCAGTCTTGTTCACACAGAAGCAGAAATAAGAAAATAAGAGACTAAACAGAAGAAAGAGAAAAGACAAATAGAAAGATATACAGCCAGAAGGGCTAATGTTGTCTCATAGGCCCTGAGATGCAGGGAAAAAGGAAACATTCTCCTATGGTGAGAAGAAAGGAAATAAAGTAGTCTGGAGCCACAAAGAATCCAGGGTAAGGCCCTCCTGCTGCATTAGCGCTGGGTGACTGTAAAAACATGAGGTCTGCTCTCAGCGGTAGAGGTATGCATCGTGGTTTCTATTATAATTCTGTTTTTACTCAAAACTTGCCAAAAATTTTCTTTTGAGGTGAAACTCTCCAGCATTTTCTACAGCTCAGATTGATTATTTGAAGTAGCATTGGGAGAAAGTAACAACATATTTGTTATTAAAATACAAGGAGGTGGGAGAAAAGACACAAAATTTTAAGATGTCCCTTATATAAAGGCTAACACCATGTTGGACTGTCCATACGAATCATTAAAAAGTTGTATTTTTTATTGAAATTCAGTTGTAAAAGAGCTTCACAGTGAGAAGTATTGTGTTCCTTTTAAAGTTCTGAATACGGACAATACTGACTAAAGTATCTAATATGAACTCCATGAGGAGTAGCAACCATATTGTTTATTTGTGCCAGCATGGCACACGTACATTGTGTCCACGCCTACGCACATGGATTCCTACAGCCAGAACAGCACAAAAGAACTGGTTCATTCTGTTAAATCTGTTAAATTGTTGGTCAGAGAAACAAAGCATTGTTTGCTCATGGAAATTGAACTTGTTTGTATATAGGAGATCTAGTCATCTACTTAATTTAAATTTACATCACTTTAAAAACCGTTGAAATAGCATAGTATATGCATAATTATTATTATTATACACTCTTTATAAATGGATTTAATTATACTTGTAGGAATGACTTTGTTCCATAAAGTTCAATCTTCATCTGGTGCCATTTTTCTTTAAGAGTTTCCTTGGTCATGGGCACCTGGGTGGCACAGTCGTTTAAGCATCCAACTCTTGATTTGGGCTCAGGTCATGATCTCACAGTTTGATGGGTTGAAGCCCCACATCGGGCAGACCCTGCAGAGCCTGCTTGGGATTCTCTCTCTCCTTTCTCTGCCCCATGTGTTCTCTCTCTCTCAAAATAAATAAACTTAAAAAAATTATTTAGAAAAAAAAAGTTTCTTTGGTCAGGCAGACCAAGGCTTAGCTTAGAAGAATGATGCTACCTGGGGAAGCCATATGCTCAGACACACAGGTGATATGGATACAACTTTGAGGTCCAGCTTAATTTAGAATGCTGCTCCATGCAGATTTTTGAACAGATTAGGAGTTTGGGAATGAGGCACTGCTATTGAACCATGATGGTATTAAGTGACTGGTTGCTGGCACTCTACAGATCAGCAATCTCACAGAGACAGCAAGGAAGTGCTATACAATCTCCTCCACTCTGACCCTGCTCTCATCTCAGATTCAACACTACCAGTCACTCTAACTCTGTAATTCATTGCATCTTTCTTATTTCCTTTCCCACTACTTCTACTTTAAATTAGGTTCTCATTGGGGCATCCAGTGGCCCAATCAGTTGAGTGTCCGACTCATGATTTGGGCTCAGGTCATGATCCCAGAGTAGTGGGACAAAGTCCCACATTGGGCTCTGTGCTGAGCATGGAGCTTAAGATTGTCTTTATATCAATCAGTCAATCAGGTTGTCATTAATTCCTATCCTAGAATATTTTTGATGAGGGGCAAGCTAAGGGCAAAATACAGGCTAACAGCACCCTCCCCACCACCACCAGGTGGAATATGTGTGATATTCCTCGGACACTTCTGGCTACCCAAGAACAAAGGAAAGGGGTTTAAGTGCTTGCCATGGAAATGTGGGAAACTAAGGCAAATGAAAAACTAAATTCCCTTACTGCCTACAGCCCATTGACAAATCCTTGAAAACTTTAGGAGTTCAGCTGCCTGGATGATGACACTTTGCTAGGGGCAAAAGGGAATCTTGGCTTAACGTTATCCTGACACCCACCAAAATTTCTTTAGAAAGTCCCTTTATCTAAACTCCCCAAGATATATGTTGGCAATCATACTCCAAGCTTATGGCCCCCTGACATACATCTGAAGGGTCCCATGATTGAGGTTTTACTAAAGGATAATAAATGGTGTTTCCCCAGTAACAGCCCCCTCAAGGTCCTGGAAACCTTGCTTCCAAAATACCTTAGGGATTTACTCTATCCCTAATCCCTTCTCAACCTGAAGGTATATAACCAGTCATGACCCCAGTGCAGCTCTTCCTGCCCATGGGTTCTGTCCCCATACTTTAATAAGACCACTTTTTTTGCACCAAAGATGTCTTCTAGAATTCTTTCTCAGCTGTTGGCTCTGGACGGCCCCATAATCATCCCAAAACGTCATCGTTTTAATTTTCCAACAATGCTAACAAACCCATCATTTTTACATATATACCACAGGCCTCCTTAAAATTATTTTTCCCAACGGAATTTGAGGCTCCTTAGTTTGTTAATCAAGGATGTCTATGATCTGTCTCCACCACTAACTTTCCAGTCCTTTCTTCCCAAGTCACACCCCATGCTTTATCTTTCCTGGATTATGACATTCACTTTGTGTTCTCTGTCACATTTCTACAGGCTCAAGTTTTGTCCTCTCAATTCCAGGGTTATTTTCTCCATAATCATCCTTTTTCCTGCAACCAAATGTCATTTCCCTACCCCAATTACTAAAGGAGAGGAAAAAAAATTCCTCTATCCATCATAGATTGTCCAGCTTGGGGAGTTAGACTAGCCAAAGATCGGTTGGTTAACAAGAGAAAACAAGGAGAAGTTTACTAATATTAGCGTCACAAATATACACAAACGGGTTTATTTTAAGTTAAACAAATGTAAACAGATTTGGGGCTTTTGGGCAAGGAAGAAAGGTCAGGGCAGATGAGCAGAGAAAGTGTGGTTAAAAAAGGAGACATCTCTGCAAATGAAAATTTCTTTTATCAAAGGAAAACTTAGGCTGTGTTTTTAGAGCTTCTCCTGCTTCTGCTGGTTTTCAGTGGCCTTTAACTCAAAATAATCCATATGCCAAAGAGGCATATTTGTGGGTGGCATATTCTGGTACCCTTCTGCACATATCATTTATTACCTTAGTAATTCATTTGTTACAAAACATCTCATTTTCCTAACATGTTGAGATAGTCCTAACATAGATTAAACTGGGGAAATTTCCCCTTTCTGCCTCAGCAAGAAAGATGTTTTAAAGGGTAGGGAAAAGAATAGAAAAAAAAATAAGGCCCACCTCTTTCAGAAGAGTCTGGGTGTGTGGCTGAGATGGGGTACATTCCAAACTCCAACTCATTTCTATCCTCACCAGAGAAATATACTTAGAATTACTAAAAGTTGCTTTACTTGACAAATATTGGTATAACTGGGAGGCCCCATTTTCCTGGGAGAAGAAACAGAACAAAGCTATTTCTTAGTTTAAACTAAGAGGAGCCCCAGGATTGGGAAAGTGGAATCTGAGCCTAGGAGTCGGCAGATGCTCATTCCGATCCTGCCCCACTCTTGGGAACTGTGGAAAGGGGCAGGGATACGTCAGCCCCAAAATATGCCTCTGTGGCATAAAGATTATTTTGAGCATCAGTAGAATCTCTGAAAACAAAGTGTAAATTGCCCTTTTGTAAGGGGTATTTACATTTATGAAGGAAATCTCCATTTATAAAGGTATCTCCCTCTTGGTATCTGGAAGAGAAGGTCACTCTAAATCTTCAGAAACTCTTCTCCTTGGAAAAGGGTGACAACTTAAATCTGCATAACAAATCCGACTCTTATTATTACACTTTTCCTGGTAATCTCCCATAACTGGCCTCCCCTCCATAACATCTTTCTTTTGTCTTTAACTGGAGATAGTATTTAAGGTGGTGGTTTGGGCCATTTCAGGTAGTTTAACTTGGTTTTTCTGGGTATCTCCCATATATACAGAAGGTATACATGTTATTAAACTTATTTTTTTCTCCTGTTAGTCTTCTATTATAAAAAGTTCCTCAGCCAGAAACCTAGAAGGATAGAAAGAAAATGATCGATCTTTCCTTACACTCCCCTGTGGCCTGGGAAATAACTGTGCCAGTAGAGTAAAAGAAGGTTTTATAGAGGCGTTTTCCCAATGCACCTGGCAGTGCTCTAACAGATGACGCAGCTTAGCCCCTGGCTTCACAAGTCCCTGGTGACCCTGCCCAGGAGCTTCAGGAGAGGACAGGCTTTCACATCACTGAAGACCTCAGGCTCTGCGCATCGGAATTGAAAATCTGAGGCACATATTCCCAAGGGCAGCACTGGGAGTCTGGCCCTGAGTGTTTGGCCTAGGGGACCTCTGGAAAAGGGATTATTCTGAATTTGCTGCTACTCCTAATAGGTGAAAACAGAAGTTCAACTCCATCATAGGATAAAGTGATGGCTACCCCAATTACAATACCCTTGAGTCGATGGCTTGTCTTGTTCAGAGAGGGCAATAGCACCTTGTACAGCAGCTATTAATTTTTACTAAATAGAAGTTACATAGTTGTGTTTTGGTAATTGATCTTTTCCTGTCTTATACATGCAATTCATCTCCCTTAGACTTGAGTGTAAATGACAGACTAATACATTGCAAATTTTCTTTTCGATGATTTTAAAACATTTTAATGGTAATTTAATTAAAAAAATTAATTTATATAAAGAAGCATTCTATATACTAGAATAACAGTGAAGAAAAGCCACAGCTCTGTGCCTAAGAAATATGCAATATATTTAGAGAAATGTTCACCATTCACATACGCAACTTCTATTTATTTACTAAAGAAAAATTAGAATCTGCCTGTGTATGAAACACCCAGCTAGGCACAGGATGACCCAAACCTGCCCTGAAGTTAGCAAATGAATAGGTTTAAAAATGACAATATATAATGATAAATTGTGATGAACACCATAAAGAAAACAAATAAAATAAATAGAAAATAACTCTCTCCTTTAGATAGATGAGGGAAGTTCTCCATGAAGATGTAGGGTTGCAGCTGAGACCTGAAGGTGAAGAAGTAATCATTTTTGAGAAGTTAGTCCAGACAGAGAGAACAGTATGTTGAAGGCACCAACGTGTAAAATGTACCTTCCAAATAGATCAATGTATTATAAGGGCATAGGCTATTCCGGTGATAAAGATATTGAATGTATTCCTTTCAACAAGTATCTGCTATGTGAGTACAATGAGCTGGAGATAAAATGAGGAGTACAGATCTAAAAGAAGTTCTCCTGGAACTTCTAGTCAGGTGAGAAAGGCACTGAGTGTGCATTTCAGGTGTGATGGGGACCACGAGATGGGGTAATACAGACATAAGTAGCAAGTGGATTTTGATGGAGTGTGGGGCAAGCTGAGAGCAAAGTACAGGCTCAGAGCACCCCACCACCACCACCACCAGGTGGAGTATGTGTGATATTCCTCAGACAATCGTGGCTACCAAAGAACAAAGGAAAGGGGCTTGAGTGCTTGCCATGGCAATATGGGAAACTAAAGCAAATGAAAAATTACATTCCCTTACTGTCTATAACCCATTGATAAGTCCTTGAAACAGGCAGTGACCTCTCTTTTGGAGCTCAGCTGCCTCGATGATGACACTTTGCAAGGAGCAAAAGAATCTCAGCTTAACATTATCCCAATCTTGAGAATCTTGTAAGTCTATTTTAACACATAACAATTTCTTTGGAAATTTCTTTTATCTCAGTTCCCCCAAGATATATGCTGGCAATCACACTCCAGGCTTATGGCCCCCTCATATATATCTGAAGGGTCCCATGATAATAAATGGCATTTCCCTAGCAACAGCTAGCCCCTCAAGGTCATGGAAACCTTGCTTCCAAAATACCTTAGAGAATTACTCTATCCCTGACCACCTCCCAACCTGAGGTATATATTATGACCCCAGCACAGCTCTTTCTGCCCACAGGTCCTGTCCCTGTGATTTAATAAAAGCACCTTTTCACACCAGAGACATCCTCAAGAATTCTTTATTGGCCATCAGCTCCAGACCACCCACCATCACCTCCAAAACTTTATCAGATTTTACCAACCCTAGAGTGAATGAGGGAGTCCTTTCTAAGGAACTGAAAGATTAGTGTCAACCTGAAAATAAAAAGCCACAATGAGAGGCAAGTGAGTGTTTATTCTGGGATTAAAGGGGAGCACAGATTCAGTGAGAAACTCAAATAGTGTCCAACTTATTGGGTGAAAGCCAGGGTTTTTTATGAGGGAAAAGAAGGAGCATTTCCATTATTTGAAGTACAGAAATATTTTTTTGGTGGGTTATTAACATGTTAACTACTTTGGGTTATCTGTTGATTGAGTGCTGGTTTTAGCTACTGGTTTCATCTTTAGAAGGTCCACAAGATTAGTCTTGTGATCAGAAGGTCCATTCTCCCACTGACTTCTCTAACATCTGCCAGTTTGTCTAGTCCAAAGGTTTTGGCCCAATTTAAACAAAGGATGTGTAAAGCAGTTTCTCTGTAATGACCACTCTGGCTCTATTTTAGAAATGGATCTAGTCAGGTCAATTTTTCACAATAGGAATTTTCTGGGTAAAGAGTAAAAGGCTCAGGAAACTGTCCAAAAAGAAAGAAAAGCCTGGGTCCGTTGTTATGGGTTCTCTGCAGGTGGACATAGGTAGATTTGTTAATTTAGAGGAAACAATTTACAAGACTAAATGAGCAGTTCAGATTTGATGAGTGATAGAGAAGTAGGTATTGAGACCTTGAATATAATATAAAACTGTGAAATTGCTAGTCAAGGCTGGCAAAAGGAAGGAGTTGAAGTACATTTGAGACTGATGTGCCATTAGTTTTCATTGAAAACTTTTGCATAAGAATTAGTCTTTCTATTCTTTTTTTTTTTTTTTTTTTTTTTTTTTTTTTTCAGCGTTTATTTATTTTGGGACAGAGAGAGACAGAGCATGAACGGGGGAGGGGCAGAGAGAGAGGGAGACACAGAATCGGAAACAGGCTCCAGGCTCCGAGCCATCAGCCCAGAGCCTGACGCGGGGCTCGAACTCACGGGGTTAGCGGACCGCGAGATCGTGACCTGGCTAAAGTCGGACGCTTAACCGACTGCGCCACCCAGGCGCCCCTAGTCTTTCTATTCTTGTCATCACATTATTATTTTATACTTAATCCCTCTCTTTTACCTCTGAAACTGTGCTAATACAAACGCATTTTAGTTTTGGGTTTTTTGTTTTGTTTTGATTTCAAAATTGCTGTCCATAGCGCTTTTGGGTTCCTCTCCTATTTTTCTGTTCACTCAGTTTTGATATTTACTTGGGAGGAAAAATGGAGATTTTATGGAAACTAAACTAGGTCACAAAAGAGTTACACATTTCCCCCTAAGGCTCCTAAAACAATTTTGAACTCAGAACACTTGATTTTACTTTCCTGTCCACAACATTGGGTAAGCATGAGAGCAAGAAAAAGGCATTCCTTCATGTAAAAGCACAATTTGTGGCAAAGAGAGGCTAAAACATTTGTTTTTCTAGAACCTTTACCAAATGATGTGAAGTCCATATGATTGCTAATCATGTTTTACCATTATGTTCCTGGATTGCATTGTCAAAAATACTTTGGTTTTATGATTTCAAAAATTGCTGTTTTAAATATAATTTTTATGACAGGATGAATGGTCCCATAATCTAATGGACATATAATTATGTAGAAGTTATATTAGCACAGCTAAATACAGCTTGTAGAAATAATGTACAGAAATCCTGAGTCCCAAGTCTCCTTCTCTTTGAAACTGTCCTACCTTCCTTGACATTGTTGGTTACTTTCTGTACTCAGTCCTTTAATACATCAGTTATAATTACTGTTCACATACCCATTTCCTTTACTAAACTGAGTGACTCATAGGCAGAGAATGTTTATTATTTGTTTTTCTAACCACAAAACTTTATAGTAGATGCACAAAAATACACTTTTGCAGGAACAAATAGGAAAGTTATTAATACATACTATAGAGGTTATCAGATATTGGACATTTTTTAAAAATAACATGTATTAAACTTTAAAGGGGGATGTTCATTTAGAAGTAACCACCCCTACCCCTGTAACTAAGCCAACACCCAAATACCCCTTTGGCCACTTTGACACCTAGTTCTTGTAAATGTTTCCCTTCCTTCCATGTATTCACTCTCATAATCCAGTGAGTCTAAGAAACACAGCCATGTTTAAACATCTGGGATTCATCAGGCTGATTCTGGTAATCAAAGTTCAGAAGATCAGTTCCAGATGTTGCCTAACTAAAGTTACATAAACATTGTTCACATTTTTAAATACAATCAGACCTAACTTCCCATATCTTGAAAGTAACTTAATTTGTATAGGTAGGAGTTATACTTTGCACTATTTTTTTTAATTAACTTTCAACTTAACACAGAGATAAGGCTGATAGATCTTCCCTAAAGGTGAATGAATATCAATAAAATCAAGATACATTTTTGGAAATCATACATTTAATTACATTAGCTCTAAGATTCCATAAGACAGAAAGAAAGAGTAATACTGTCTGAGTGTCCATTATGTAGGGGAGGAAAAGTAATTTTCGCTCTACCCTTCTGGGTTCGTTGCTGGGCCATACCACCCCCTATAGTAAAGTACAGACTAACAAGAGAAAACAGAGTTTAATAACATGACTACCCCTCCTGTATATATGGGAGATACCAAGGAAACCTGAGTAACTCCTTGGAATGACTCAAACTACCACCTAAAAACCACCTCTAGATAAAGACAAAAGATGTTAGGGGAGGTTATCAGTCACAGCAGAATAAACAAGGGTATGGTTGATAGGAGTTTCTAGAGATTTAGTCATCCTTCTCTTCCTGGTCCATAAAGGGAGACATCCTTATCAATGGAGATTTTCATTATAAATGTCAATGACTCTTACAAAATGATTACTTCTACTGGTTTCCTCCTGCATCTGCTATTGTCTTAAAAATAACTAGCTCAGGGGCACCTGGGTGGCTCAGTTGGTTAGGCGTCCGACTTCAGCTCAGGTTATGATCTCACTGTCTGTGAGTTTGAGCCCCATGTCAGGCTCTGGGCTGACAGCTCAGAGCCTGCTTCAGATTCTGTGTCTCCTTCTCTCTCTGCCCCTCCCCCACTCATGCTCTGTCTCTATCAAAAAATAAACCTTAAAAAATTTAAAAAGTAACTAGCTCAAAATAATCTTTATGCCAAAGAGGTTTACTTTGGGGCAGGACACTCTGTTCTGCTTTTGTCCTGTCATTGAAATTTGCCCAATAACTTTCACAGAGATTGCTCTGTAGCTCACTGAAACAGTCTTTTAATCTTGAGAATAGGTAAGTTCAAAAAAACTTTTTAACTTTTATCTACTTTTGAGAGAGAGAGAGAGTGTGTGTAAGCAGGAGAAGTGCAGAGAAAGAGGGAGACACAGAATCCAAAGCAAGCTCCAGGCTCTGAGCTGTCAACAGGAGCCCAACATGGGGCTTGAACGCACAAACTGTGAGATCATGACCTGAGCTGAAGCTGGATGCTTAACTGACTGAGCCACCCAATCACCCTGAGAATAGGTAAGTTCAATTAAACAGTTGTGTTTCATTTCAGGAGGCTGTGTAACAGGTGGGCTTCCAAAAGTTAGGTCAATATGGTACAAGCAATCGTGTTACTTAATAAGAGGCATTTCTATGGGAAAGAAAACAGATGAACAGTTAAAGCAGACTGTAAACTCAGTCTGAGTCATGAGGGAAGATGGTTTAGAAGATTATATTAGGAAAGATTTTCTCTGCTGTTCAAGGTCCTTCCAGCTGGACTAAGAACCAAATTGACAGGGGATAGATTAACAGGCCAAGATAAAATGTAATTTCAGACATGAAATTCTAAACACAGTAAGGCACATGAGGCTTATATGAGATCTTGATCTACAGGAGGTAGGGGAGGATGGCCATTAATAGGAAGGCAAGAGGAGATGTTTGGAAAACAAAGGTTACCCTATCATACAGGTAAGTTCTTTAGATAAAGAGGAATCTCTGGTAATAGCTCTCTTCCTGGTATAGGCAGGCAGCTAAAGGGAAGATAAAAAGGTTTTCCTGAATCTGCTACGTTTTGATTGCTTTGAACTCAAAATAACATTCATGCCAAGGTGGCCCATCTTGGGGCAAACTGCCCTTAAACCTTATAGTCCCTCTTCCGAAACTTATGTGAAGTTTCATACCTTAAAGTTTGAGTTGGTAGATGGTTTCATCTTGTTGAACCAGTCTTAGTCCTTATATTCAGTTCAATTAAACTCTTTCAGGAAGTGATGACCCAGGTATGTTCTCAAAGTTAGGCCTATTGTTCCAGTAATCAGTTATTTAATAAGAGGGCTTTATATGGAAACAAAAGAAAAACAATGGTTAGTAATTGAACCAAATTGGAAACCAGTTTCTGAGTTCTGAAAATAGCCAGTCAAGAAGATTTCTAGATGTCAAGCTTGAAGCATCTTTAGATAGAGTAAGAGCTGTTGTGATTTCTCTGACGTTTACATCAAGCTGTTCATATTTAGTTTGCAGGCTTCAGGAAAAAGGAAAGTTTAAATTCTCAAATATATCCAACTCAGAAAGATTAGAGAAAAAATGAAAATATTCATTTGAAGAGTTGTAGCTAGGCATTGTAGGAAACTAGAAGAAATCAGGAACTAGTCTAGTTTCTAATGAACAGTATTCAAATCTAATATTTACTCAGGTAAGTTATCAAAACATTTTCTTTCTGTATTCACACTCATTTCTACCAAAGACAGCCAAATCAATATTAATTTGTTTGCAGTTTCAAAAAAACTGGGCCTGATTATTTGCATAAGTACTACAAGAATAGCAATTGACCATATAGGCTCTTTAAAACCTGCTTTGCTGGTACTTTATATAAGGGGTCTTTTTTTTAACAGCCCCTCAAGGCCAGAAACAAAGCCAAATACTTGTCATCAGACCTCACCTGCAATAGCTATACATATGGGTGAATTCCTCTTTTTCTTGAGGTCCCCCACATATTGCTAGGTTTCTGTACCTTCTTTACTCACCTGGTAAGGCTGCTGGGGATTCTGTAAGCAAGTATCAGGCTGATATTTCCCAGGGGCTTTATTAGCTCCGGAAAATCCAGCTTAGTTCTTGAAAGCTGTCTGGTCATATCTGAGCCCATGCATGTTTCTCCCAAGCATGCCATTCCAGTCAAAGCCTTGGTAATATAATCAATATTTCCAGTAGTTTCCTGTCACAAGAAGGGATTCTTATTGAACATATGCAAATTTATTGCCATAAAAATATAAGAATACTGACAGTTTCAAAATTCTGGATTCTGAAATCAGGTAGGGATAAATGATAAATGTTTCAATTGGAATATATCTGTGTGAACAATCAAATTTCTGGAAATTCAGTTAGCTGAAAAGAAAATTTTTTTAAGACTATATTTTCCAGATTAAAATATTGCTGACTTTTTAAAAAAGTCACACAAATTACAATTATCCTCTCCAGTTTTTTTACTCCCATGTTACTAATTTTTGTTCTGTTTGAACACAGTATTTGCACTAGTTCTGGAAATTCTTATCCAGTTCAATTTTTATGACGTTAAGGTTATGAGAAACCTGTTCTCAGAGTTTAACACATTTGCAATAGCCTCAGTAAAACAGTAACTGTAAATGATAAGACTTACAAATGGCCATGGTTAAAGATCTCATTAGAGTTCATCACAATGCAATTGACAAGGAAATTTGCTTACTTCTGTAACGTACAACACTTCAAGATAATAACACAAGGACATCAGACGTCTAGGAGTTTTCTACTATTTTTAGAACATTTATTTTAATAACATAACTACATAAATGCAATTTATGTACAAATTACAAAATACAAGAGGATTTAGTATCACCTATTTGACAAACCTTTCCATATAATTTAACATACCAAATAAGCTTAATTAGTTTAATTTCTCAAAAAATTTTAAAATGTCCCAGGAACTCTCAGGAGTATCTCAGACTGTGGTCAAACATGAAAAGATTTTGACATTTGATAAGATAGGATCATATCATTATGAAACCAGATTTAATTATCCATTTAATCAAACTGGCAATAAAGGATACCAAAGCCAATACAGAAGGTTATAGTTTTGAGCAAAATTTAGTTCTTAGACATAGGAAAATATGTTGACAAAGCACAGAATTCTTGTTTTCTTTAAAGGTAAAGAAAAACATGTTTACACAATTTCTTAAGAACAAATCAGTAGTTCAAGAAAACCATTTTTTTCATGAAAACAATTTTATTTTTGCATCAATGTATTTTTATATTAAATTGTAGCCAGTATTGACTGTATATAAAATTCATTTCTGAAGATTCCTTTTCCATAAACCTTCTACAACTTTCTATCTTACATTCGGATTTTGTCCTGTTTTTATCCAACAAAAATGTATTCCCATTTCTCACTTGCACACAGAGTTGTTTCTCTCATTATTTCCAGTAGTCTTATTTATTAGAATTCTTACCCCTTAGTGAAAATTAAATTGTAACTGTAGGGTCCAAGGGCAGTCTACCCCAAGATGGGCCAGTTAGGCATGAACTTTATTTTTAGTTAAAAGCAATTGGGGTGCCTGGGTGGCGCAGTCGGTTAAGCGTCCGACTTCAGCCAGGTCACGATCTCATGGTCCGTGAATTCGAGCCCCGCGTCGGGCTCTGGGCTGATGGCTCAGAGCCTGGAGCCTGTTTCCGATTCTGTGTCTCCCTCTCTCTCTGACCCTCCCCCGTTCATGCTCTGTCTCTCTCTGTCCCAAAAATAAATAAACGTTGAAAAAAAAATTAAAAAAAAAAAAAAAGCAATCAAAACCAAGTAGATGCAGCAAAAGCTCTCTTCCTCAGCCTCAGTTGCCTAAAGTTACATGGGAAAGTAGGGCCTGTATTTCAATACAGGGCCTGTGTTTCAATTCCCCTTTAAGAAACTTACCTACAAAATTGGGCAACCTTGTTTTCAAAAGATCTTCTTTTGTGTTCCTGCCAATGGTTTTCTCCGACCCCCTACCCCTCTTTTTATTCCTGTTACCTCGCTGTCTTTGGAATTTCATGTCTGTATAGATTCCATCTGTCTCATGTTAATTTGATTCCAAGTTTAGCTAGAAGGGCCTTCAAGGGCAGAGGATGTTCTTCCTCTTTAACATAAGTAATTGTGAACTGTTTGTTATACCAATATTCTTCAGGAATTTTTGAATTCATCTCATAATGTCTAGAAAGGTACCTTTTTATAGTATAATTTTTCAATAAAGCAAAAACCTGGTTTACTAACAGACTCCTATTTAATTTCTCTATAAGACAAAAGTAAATCTGTTTAGTACTAAATATTTTATTATTTGGAAATCATCTAGATATTTAATAAATGATGATGAATTAAGTGACATTTAGCTTAGCAAAATTTAAAGTTTCAGATTGCCAAGCTTTGCCAACAAACTTTTTACCTTTTAATCTCACTTACATTTCCCTAAAGCATTAACAAAGTCAATCTTTTTCTAACATTGAGCAAACAGGTAGAATAAGAGTCTTCTATTTAATACTGATAACTCTAAAGACATGTTTATTTTAATTAAACCAATAACCTTAAATTAGCTTTGATACCAAATATTTTCTCAGATCTCACAGATTTGAAAATACATTTGGGTTAGTTTCTATCCATTTGAATTTTGGAATGCCCAATCCTTATAAGCACTTGCCTTTAAAATAACTAAACAGAGCTCCTTGACAAATTAATTTGAGCAATACCATCTACAGGTAGAGAAAATATTTCACATACATACAGAAACAAGATGCAAACAAAATCTTATAACTTTTGTTTTACTAATACCTGTAGGGAAGACATTAGGAGCCCAAATTCCAAATACAGTAAAACCTTGGGTTGAGAGCATAATTCATTCCAGAAACATGCTTGTAATCCAAAGCACTTGTATATCAAAGTGAATTACAAGAACCATTGGTTTTGACTTGTTTCTGGAGTTGCATTTCTGGCTCTGTAGAGATTTGTAAAGACAGTTTTTTGCAAAGAAAAAGAGCAAAGACAGTTTTTTTTAATTCCCCGAAGAACTAGATTATAGCCTTAATATCAAGGGACTGGCCCATCTTTTTAAATAAATTTGCTTATATTGCAGATTTTTAACTAAAATGTAATAAAATAGATTTATATCTTTAAGTCTATATAACAAAAGCTTTTCTGGGTATTTAATTCAACTGGGCTTTTATTAGTCCCTGAATAATGGCCTTTCACAGATCATTTGTAGGAGAGCCTCAGGGAAATTTGGGGTCCTCCTTCCTCTGTGAAGGGCAGTCGTGGATAGTCATTAATCTTTTTAATTTTTGATTTCCTTAAATTTGGTAGGATCTTTCAAAAATAGACGTAGAAGAGCTTTATACGTAGAAGAGCTTTATCTGCTATCCAGGGTGAGAAGAAAGGCTAGTAAAAACAAGAGGGGCCAGTCTGATGTTGGAGGCTGGATACTCACCTTGCACACTTTTCGGCTTCTGTAATCTTGCTTGCCTCCTGTGTCCACCAACTGCCTGGATAGCACCACTGATAGAGGGTTGAGAGACAAAAGAAAAAGGGGAGGGGGCACCTACCATCCCATCCATAAAAGGAGGCAGATGGCAAGGTTTGGGGCTCAGCCTTTAGAAGTGACTCTGCTGGGCCAGCACCTGTGTGCAATAAACAGTCTTTCCCTGATTCCCCCAGTGCATGTGCCTTGTCTCTTCCTCAGCACCAAGTATTTGCTGTAACATTTGGTACATTGGCCGGGAAAATTGACAGCTGCGCTGGCCCTTTGAGCCACCATTGTCAGAGGCCATGCTTCGAGGCCCCTGGGGATGGAAAGGAAGGCATGGCGCCCGTGATTTAACTGGACCTGGACCCTTGCTGGGCCTGGCAATAGTTGGCCCTCACTGCGCTGGGACGGACTCCAGGCGGAATCAGAAAATTCTGCCAGTATGGGACATCGGATTGGGTAAGTGTCCCCGGGGACCCAGGACCAAGTTCAGGCCCACCCTAGAGGCAGAAGGGGTGCCTGATCACCTCTGGGGTGACAGAGTCGCCAAATAGGACAGGGAAGTCCTGGGTGGAAGTCTGCAGTCTGTCTGAATGTGTGTGTGAGTGCAAGTGCTCCATGGTCTCAGCTACGGAGCCTGAGTGGGTCCTATCCTGTGACTCCATGATGACCTCATACAACTCAAGGCAGAATCAGGTCTGTAGACGTCTGATTGGAGTCAAGGGTTTATACTGACCTGCCAATGCTAAGAGCCTCTAAATCCCTGTGAGGGGAGTGGCCAGGAGGAGGAAGGGATCTCTTCCCTCATGTTTGTCTTGTGACACCATACATTGGGAGGGATCTATCTATTATACCAGAAAGGGGCGGGGGGGGGGGGGAGTTTCTCAAAACCAACTGTTTCAGAATGTATGATTAAGAATTTTAAAAAGGGATTTTCAGATGACCATGGGGTCAAATTGACCCCCAGGAAGTTACACACGCTCTGTGAATTAGAATGGCCCACATTTGGTGTAGGCTGGCCCCCTGAGGACACCCTAGCTGTCCCCATAGTCTGAGCTGTTTATAAAGTAGTTAATGGAGACCCTGTACATTGATCAATGGCTGGAAATAGCCCAAGTCAAGCCTCCTTGGGTCCACTTCTGCATTAATAGTAAGGGACAATGTAGGGTCTTAGTGGCATGGGCCAAGAAGCAGACTTCACAGCACAAAAAACTACCCCCCATCCTCCAAGAAAATTCAGAAATCCCTCCATTTCTGCCACCATATGCCCCCAGCACCCCATCAATCGAGGGAGGGGAACCTTGCCTGCCTGACAGTCCACCCCCATTGGTCTTGCCTCCACCAGCAGCTGGTCCGCCCCAGCCAGGGACACCTGAACTGGTAGGAAGATGCCTTAGGTCTGTGACTCAAGGTCCAAAGCCCCCAACGGCAATACAGATGCCATTGTGGGTTCCCCAGGATTAGGCCCCGATGGGACCCTCCAAGAAGGGGGAATCAGTTTTCTACTACCAACCATTCTCCACTACTGACCTCCTCTACTGGAAACACCACATACCACCCTACTCTGAGAAGCCATAGGCGATGATAGATCTCCTAGAATCCATAATCCAGACTCACTGCCCTGTCTGTGTTGACTGTAAGCAGCTTCTTACCCTTTTCAACACAAAAGAATAACAACAAATTGTCACTGAAGCCAGAAAATGGCTCCACATTGAGGCACCAGATGGGAATCTAGATGTTGAGGCTTGGGTATAGGAGGCTATGCCTCAAGAGGAGCCCCACTGGGACCCCAACACAGAGGTGGAAAGGGCCAGATTAGAAAGACACCCACTCGTCTTTCTCCAGAGGGTAAAAGCAGGGGCCAAAAAGACCACCAATGTGGCAAAGGTATCTGAGGTCCTACAAAAGCCAGAAGAGAGTCCGTCTGATTTCTATGAAAGATTATGTGAAGCCTTCAGAGTTTATACTCCATTTGACCCAGAAGCCCTCAAAAATCAGCTCATGGTCAATGCTACCTTTGTGGGACAGGCCCAAAGTGACATTAGACAGAAGCTCCAAAAATTAGAAGGATTCACTGGGGAAAAAAAGCCAACGAATCATTGGAAATCGCCAACAAGGCTTTTGTAAACTGGGAACAAGCTGCCAAAAAGGAGACAGACTTCTCTTGGCTGCTGCCTCCACCCCCTCTGGAAGGGCCCCCCCAGACACCACGAGGGATGCAAGAACAAAAAAGGGTGCCACTGGGATGGGATCAATGTGCCTACTGCAAGGAATTTGGACAGTGAAAAAATGAATGCCTTAACCACCAAAAAGGGAAACCAAAAACCTCTGCTCCACTCAGCTGCTACCAACCAGAACCACCTGAGGCTGACCTGAACAGACTGGCAGGAGTGGACTCTGATTAGGAAAGACTGGGCTCTATCCAACTAGGCCACCATGAGCCCATGGTCAAAATGAAGGTGGGGGGCCAAACAATAGACTTCATGGTCAACACTGAGGCTGAACACTCTGTGATGACACACAAGGTGGCACTTTTGTCAGGTTGAGAAGTCACCATCACAGGAGTCTCACGGGTGCAAACTGGAAGGCCATTTTGTGGTCCCCGACTGGGGGAGTCACCAAGTAGTTCATGGATTCCTGTATCTACCCTATTGCTCAGTCTCACTGTTAGGTAGAGACCTCCTAACCAAGTTGAGTGCAGTAATGGCCTTCTCCTCAGATGGACAGATGTAATTGTGCCTAAACAAAAAAGCCTAACCCATAATTTTGTCCCTGATGATTCCATGGGAAGAGGAATAGAGATTATATACTTCCCCTCCCAGTGAGCCAACTGTGGCTCCCAAGCTAGAAGCTGAATTCTCTTCAGTTGGGGTAGAAGGAAACCCCCTGGTCTGTCAAAAAACCACCCCCTGATATTAACTGACCTAAAGCCTGGATCCCAACCTGTCAAAATATGCCAATATATAGTCCCATGAGAGGCACACCTGGGGATCCCGACACACTTGCACAGGCTACTCAAATGGGACTTGTAAAATGATGCCAGTCCCCATGGAATACTCCCCTGCTGCCCATGAAAAAACCTGGGACAAATGATTACCACCCTGTGCAGGACCTAAGAGCCACTAATCAAGCAGCCGTCATGCTGCATTCAGTATTGCTTAACCCATACACTCTACTAGGACTCATACCCTTGGAAGCAGGATGGTTCACTTGCCTAGATTTAAAAGATGCCTTCTTCTGTCTCCAGCGAGTGCCTAATAGCCAACCCCTATTTGCTTCTGAATGGGAAAACCCTACCACAGGGGCAAAGGAACAGTTCACTTGGACTAGACTGCTTCAAGGATTCAAATAATTCACCAACCTTATTCAGCTGGGCTTTGGCATATGATTTAGCCAGGTTCTGGGACAGGACCTAGGATGCATCCTCCTCCAAGGTATGGATGATCTTCTGCTAGCCAGTCCCATGCAGACCCAGTGCTGGGAGGGAACCAGAGCCCTATTCAGGTTACAAGCAGAGGCAGGATATCAAAGAAAAAGGTGTCAAAGAAAAAGGCACAGATTTGCCAATAGGAAGTTAAATCCTTGGGCTTCAAAATTACCCAAGGCAAATGGATGCTGGGAGCCCAAAGGAAACAGGCAGTTTGTGCCATTCCAGTTCCCATTACCTGCGAGCAGGTCCAAGAGTTCCTGGGAGCAGCAGGATTCTGTTGAATATGGATCCCAGGGTTCTCTGAGTCGGCCAGACCTATATATGAGGCACTGAAAGGGTAAGAGAGAGCACCCCTTTTCTGGGTCCCTAATCAAGAAAAGGAGTTCAAAACAAAACTCAGAGGCACTAGCCTTGAGAGTCCCAGATGTATCATGAGATTTCAACTGTTCATACCTAAGAAGGGAGTGGCCCTCGGGGTTCTTACCCAGGAATTTGGACGTTGGCAAAGACCAGTGGCATACCTTTCAAAGCAGATTGACTCAGTGGCCACACTGTCTGAGAGCACTAACAGCCACCACACTTTTAATCATGGAAGCAGACAAACTCACGTTTGGGGTAAAACCTAAATGTTAAGGTTCCCCATTCTGTTAAAACCTTGATGGATGCCAGAGGGCCATACAATATCAGGGACTGTTATGTGAGAACCCGTGAATAAGACTGGAAGCTATCAACTCTAAATCTGCCACTTTCTTGCCTGCAGTGGTGGGGTCCCCAGAACATGATTGTCTAGAGGTACTTGATGAAGTATATTCTAGCCAACCTGACCTATGAGACAGGCCCTTACAAAATCCTGACCTCATCCTGCACACTGACGGCAGAAGCTTCATGAACAAAGGCAAAAGATATGCTGGTTATGCAGTAGTCTCTGATTTTGAGGTCACAGAAACAAAGGCCCTTCCACGAGGTTGGTCAGCCCAAAAAGCAGAACTGTGGGCCCTACTAAGAGCACTAGAATTCAGGAAAGACAAACAGGCCAACATATACACTGATTGGCACTATGCCTTTGCCACTCTACGTGTACATGGGGCTCTATACAAGGAGAGAGAACTTGTGACCGCAGGAGGAAGAGAAATCAGAAATTGGGAAGAAATCCTAAAGCTATTAAGGGCAGTCTGGGAACCAAGGGAGGTAGCAGTCATCCACTGCAAGGGACACCAGAGGAAAGGAGTCAGCATTGGAAGGGAATCGACAAGCTGACACCACAGCTAAACAAGCAGCAGAAAAACAAACAACACCCTCAAAAATCATGCCCCAGAGCTGCCAACTTCCCCAAAGTACACAATCCAAGAAACAAAATGGGCACAACAGGAAAAAGGCCAGACAAAAGAAGGATGGTGGGTACTTCCAGACCAAAGAGTCTATGTACTGGAGCAGCTAGCATACCAGGTGGCTCTCCTACAGCATGAGCTTACCCACCTAGGAAAAACTGCCCTTGAAACCTTATTAAGCCATTACTATGTAATTGCTTGACTCTAATCCCCCTGTGCCTAGGTCTCTCAATGCCACCTCTTCTGTGCTCAAAATAATGCCAAACAAGGCCCCACTGGGCCCATAGAAGTCCAACACTGTGGTCAGGCACTCTTCAAAGATTTAGAGGTAGAGTTTATCAAAATAAGACCCAGTAAAGGATACAAATATTTTTTTGGTATTAATCTGCATGTTTTTGGACTGGGTTAAAGTCTATCCCACACTCACCAAAAAGGCAAGAGAAGTACCCAAAGCCTTGCTAAGGGATATCGTTCCCAGACATGGAATACTGTTAACCATAAGCTCAGACAATGGCCCAGCCTTTGTGGCCGAGGTGGTGCAACAAGTAGCCAAAGCCCTAGATATCCAAAGGTACTTAACAGCAGCCTACCAGCCCCAGAGTTCAGGGAACATATGAACTAGACCCTTATATCAGCCATGGCAAACTATGTCAGGAAACTAACTTGTCCCGGCCAGATATACTACCCCTAGCTCTTCTCCAAATATGCTGTACATCCCGGGCAAAAATAGGATTCTCCCCCTTTGAGATCCTATATGGAAGACCCCTTCACTAGTCAAATTCAAGGGGGACCTGACAGAGCTGGGGAATTTAGCAATATAAAAACAACTACAAGGACTTGGGAAAACTGTATTTGAGATACATAGATGAGTGGCATCTATGGAATGTCACCTAGGAATAATTATATTCCCCCACAAACCTGGGGATCAGGCTTGGATAAAAGACTGGAAAAAGGAACTGCCTAAACCTCCCTGGAAGGGACCTTACCTAGTTGTGCTAACCATGACCACAGCTCTCAAGGTTGCAGGACTAACCACATGGATCTACTATTCTGGAGTAAAGGCAGCCCATCTGTCACCTGACAACCACTTGAAATGGAAAGTAATGGCTAACCAGAATAATTCTCTATAGATCACTGTTAGGAAGATAGCAGACAATAAGTGGCCTGCAGCCAACACCTGAGAACTCTCTGTAACCAGAAGCTTGAGGAAAATCACCAAGCAACTTAAATGAACTGTAACCAATTGTTCTCTCTCAGATTTCATGGTTCTCAGGTTTCATATTCTCTTTCAATATGTGTTGCTCTACTCTTTGCGTAGGGCTGACCCAAGTCACTCCCGCAGACTAGCACCTCAGTCACAAACTCTTGTTAGCCTTCCTCTACTTACTAGTGTCAGGATGCATTATTCTCCTTAGATGTATATTATCTGCGTTATGATTGATGTCTTTCTCTGCATGTTGTTCTCTACTGTTATAACCGACTCCTACCCCAGGATGGGATCGCCCTACTTCCTGTCCTTGCTACACATATTCCTGTTCCTAACCTGTTCAAGAGGAGTCTTCTCACTCCCACCATGCAATGTATGACTTATACTTGCCCTTGTCCCCCAAGGCACAAAGAACCATTCAAGTCATAACTCTTCTTATTGCCTTAGGAATAACGACAAGGGTGGGCACTGGAATAGTAGAGGAAACAAACCTGATCTCTTCAACCACTTATTATCATGGACCTAACAGATGACATAAAACATGTTACCAAATCCCTGATGGTTTTACAAGACCAAGTAGACTCCCTAGCAGTGGTAGTCTTACAAAATAGAAGAGGGCTGGACCTGCTAACTGCCAAAAGGGGAGGATTATGTCTCTTCCTAAATGAAGAATGGTGCTTCTCTGTCAACAAATCAGGGCTAGTCTGAGATATGGTCCAGCAGTTAAGGAAGCGAATCAACAGATAAAGACAGGAACTAGCAGATTCGTGAAACTCTTGGAGTAACATATGGAATTGGGCCTTTTGGCTCCTCCTTTTAGCTGGTCCTCTCCTAATGCTTTTCATAATCCTCCTATTTGGTCCTTGTATTCTTAATATGCTCCCCAGGTTTGTTTCCTCTCATCCAGAAGCTATAAAAGTCCAGATGATGCTCCAGTTGGACCGTTCTACCTGTCGCTACTCTCCTTTGGATGATGAAGAACCCTAGATGCCTGCCTCCCTTCCATGTCCTTATCCAGCAGGAAGAAGCCAGAATGGTCTTAGCCCCTCCTCCCATGGTGGCAAAGGGTTCCCTGGACCCCATAAATTGATTTTCTCTAAGTCTGCTACAGCAGCTTAAGAATCAAGAGGGTGGAATGAGAAGAAAAGCTACTAAAAACAAGATAAAACAGGTCAGCCAGATGTCTGGGGCTGCATACACCCCTTGCATACCTTTGGCTTCTGTAATCTTTCTTGCCTCCTGCTTCCAACTACTCATGTAGCACCACTGATAAGTGTCCCCTCTCCTTTTTCTTTTGTCTCTCAATCCCTTACCATCCCAGCCATAAAAGGAGGCAGATGCCAAGGTTCAGAGCTGAGCCTTTGGAGGTGACTCTGCTGGGCTGGCACCGGTGAGCAATAAACAGCCTTCTTCTCATTCCCCAAGTTCATGTGGCTTGTCTCTTCCTGGGCACCAAGTATTTGCTGTAACAAGGGGACATGAACCCTTGCAGTGGCAGCTGGGGGCCAAGGGATGTCTAGGATACACCTGCAAAGGACATTGCATAGGGAAGTCTGAAACTGGCAGAACCTGATTATAGAGCACTGGAAGGTAGCAGCAAAGCAAGCAAGCTTCAGTGCTACTCTTGGGTGGTTTTGTTACATTCATTTCCTGGTTTTCAGCATTTACATGAGCAACCTGTATACTTGAACCTAGAAATGAGGTTGGGGTGTTTCCTTTAAATCTTGTAGAGAAAGAGAATTTATGTTGGAAGTGGACACTTAAGTCTAACTTCTTCTTTTTCTCATGAGAGACCCTAAGGTTAGCCATTATACAAACAACACAATTGTGGACACTTAAGTCTAACTTCTTCTTTTTCTCATGAGAGACCCTAAGGTTAGCCATTATACAAACAACACAATTGTGAACTCTCCATAAAGAATATTTTTCTTTTAAATATAACCAACTTAAAGGATCCAGCATCTGACTATTGGCAAGTAGGATCTATTATTAGCAACTTAAATCAATAAGCCTTTTAATGGTTTAACTAAATATGTAATAGATATCCTAACAGGGTATAGCTGAGGGAGTCTCCATGATCCAGAACTTTACTCTGCAAATTAGTTTAAGAAAGAAGAGGACTTTGTTGCACAGGTGGTAAGGAAGGTGTAATGAAAATGGTGTCTCTAAACTTCCACAAATCATGAGATGCCTCCAGTCACAGACCTGCTCATCTGTGACACTGAGCAGGTGCTATTAAATTGGGACTTTCCAGAACTAACAAGCAACAAAGGCTGAGCTCACAAAGGTTCCTATGGGCTGGAGCCTCTCATGACAAACACCTTGGAGAGCCAGCACAGCTGGACAAAAATAGAAAGACTTGGATCCCCAGTCTATTTGCCCACTAAGGTGTACCCTGGTAAGTGCACCTATCCCACTGGTCACAAAGCCAATCTCTTAGAACAAAGAATGAGATGAAAAGAAAAGCCTCATCTGGTTTTTCTCTTGGCTAAGCCTTGGGTCTCTTGGATCCACACTAATACCTAGGAGGGATGTACTGCAGGACTGAGAACATGTGTGGTTTTACAGTAACCTCATTGCATGGAAGTTTTCTTGAGGTCGATGGGTGACCTAATGTCAATCTAACCCATTCCATGACCAACTCATCCTAACACAGTAGTTTGTGAGTTAGGTGGTAAACACCCTACCAGCTTTTAAGTGCTTGACCTATGCCGCCAATTTTGCAGCTTTCACTTCCAAGATTATTCCTTACCAGAAGGCTTTAACCACAGCAAAGCTTGTCTAAACAGATGCCGGTCTGATGAGAACTGTGAACATTGACATTTTTATGACAAACAACGAAAGAAGAAAGAAAGAAAGAAAGAAAGAGAAAGAAAGAAAGAAAGAAAAGAAAGAAAGAAAGAGAAAGAAGGAAAGAAAGAGAAAGAAGGAAAGGAAAGGAAAGGAAAGGAAAGGAAAGGAAAGGAAAGGAAAGGAAAGGAAAGGAAAAGGAAAAGGAAGACCATCCATGGGAGGAAATGGATTAGTAACCAACTACCATACCAAATTTAACCAAAGAGCCACTAAATGCAAAAATCCAGTTCCAAAAAGTATTTTCTGCTGCTAATCTAAACTTAGGAGAGAAAAAGTACCTGTACCACTCTTGCTCCATCAGACTCCACAGATAATATTCCTTACCATGTCAGCCTCCTGAAATCTCTACCTTTTGTCAGCTGTTTGTCAGATTTCTCAAGGATCTCTCAGCTACTGCAGGGTGTCAGGTGAGTGGTGTCCTGCTGAGTGTGCCAACTGTTGGAGAGGAAGAATTTTCTCTGCTGTTCAAGGTACTTCTGGCTGGACTAAGAAACAAATTGACAAGAGACATATTAACAAAAGAAAATCAAATTTAATATCAAATGGACAGGGAATCCACAGAGACCTGAAATTCTGAAGACAAGCAACATGAGGTTTATAGGATATCCTGAGCTAAGGAGAGGCATAAAGATTTGAGGATACAAAGTGGGAGGATGATCACTAACGGGAAGGTAAGAGAAGATGTTTGGAAAAAAAGGATACCCTATTATGCAGGTCAATTTCTTAGCTATTAACAGAGATTCCTCTTTTTCTGATATAGGTGGGCAGTTGAGGGGGAGGTAAAGAGCTTTTCCTGAATCTATTAAGTTTTAATTTTAACTCAAAACTACATTCATGCCAAAGTGGCCCATCTTAGGGTAGCCTGGCCATGACCCCTAGTTTCTAAATGTCCAGTTTGAAGCATCTTCAGATGGAGTGAGAATGGGCAGTGGCAATCTGACAGGCTTTTCTGGTTTGCAGGTTGAATGTTTCTGTTGATGTTTTTGAATGGGTCACACATCATCAGGCATAAAGATTGTCCATAAATGAGATATTGTGGTTTTTTTAAAGTTTATATGTAGTCATTCAATTTCAATGTGCTTTGGGAAAAGGTAAAGTGTTGTTCTTAGTGATTCCAGGTCAAAAAAAGTGGAAGAAAATTGGAAACATTAGTTTGAAAGTTTTGGCCAAACATTTGAGGGAACTAGAAAAAATCGGGATCCAGCCCAGTTTACAGGTAGAAAACAAACCCTTAAAGATAGTTAACAGCGTTAACTAGTATCCACAAAGGGATGTTATAGTTTCTACTGAAACTGAAGTTTTATTCTACAATCACCCTCATTTCTACAAATAATAACCATAGGCACTAAATTGTTTGCAAAATAAGTTTACTTTAAACGTGGCATGATTATTTATATTAGTGCAACTAGAACAGTGATTGATCATATAGGTTCTTTTTGTCTGCTTTGCTGGAACTTTTCATAAGGAATATGGAATTTTTCATCAGAATCTCAGATTAGGCATTTAAAAGCCTTTTCAGGGTAGGACTCTGCCTTAGACTTTGCCTGCAATACCTATAGATTTGGGTAAATTCCTCTCTTCTCAAAGTCCCCAAGATATTCTGTGATTCTGGTCACATTCTTTACTCACTTGGTAGGGCTGATGGGAACACTTATAAGCAAGGTAGGAAATTATTTTTTCAAGGGGCTTTCTTGTTTCCATAAAGTCAACCTTAGATCCTTAAAAATCTCTAATCATATCTGATCTATGCACATTACTGTCAAATATGATATTTCAATCAATTGTTTCCGTTTGTGACCTATTACAAACAGAGCAGGCTCTTACTGCACTTTATAAATTTCTAAATTCTAGGGGCGCCTGGGTGGCTTGGTCGGTTAAGTGTCCGACTTCGGCTCAGGTCATAATCTAATGGCCTGTGAGTTCGAGCCCCGCGTCGGGCTCTGTGCTGACCGCTCAGAGCCTGCAGCCTGTTTCAGATTCTGTGTCTCCCTCTCTCTCTGCCCCTCCTCTGTTCATGCTCTGTTTCTCTCTGTCTCAAAAATAAATAAACGTTAAAATAAATAAATAAATAAATAAATAAATAAATAAATAAATAAATAAATAAATAATTTCTAAATTCTAAAGGCATCCAGTAGGGAGAAAATAAAATTGTTTCAATTCTGGTTACAAAGGTAAAATTTACCAAACTTTTGTCATAGATGATAGAAAAATCTCATTAAATCTGGAAATAAAAAACATTAATGAACCAGCAATGTTTCAAACAAAAAGACATCCTTATGAATTCATTCAGTCCCATGTATTTAATTCTTGATTTTCATCTTTTGTTAGTAGTTTTATTAATCCATCACTTTCTCCATTAGAGTTCTATAAATTCTTTCCCACTTTAGTGGTATGATATGAAAGTTATCAGAAAACTGTATTTGTCAAAATCCTTTCCACAGACCTCCTTGAAAACACTTTTGCAAGAGAATCAAAATAATAACTGTAAATAATAAAAATAATAAAATAATAAAAATAATAAAAATAATAAAAAAATAAATGGCATGGTTAAAGATGTAATGAGAATTTATTATAATGTAATTGAAAAGGAAATTTGGTTATTTCTGACATACATTTCACAATAACTATGACTAATAATATTAAGCCAAAACATATCAGATTTCTAGGAATTTCATAGAATTCTAGAATATTTATATTAACATATACTCCTCCAAATATGGTATAAACGTTTACTGTTTCTTATTTGACAATGCTTTCTATATGATTTAACATGTCCAATAAACCTAATTAGTGTAACATCTCTCTTTTCAAAAGGTGAGTAAACCTGTTGAGATGTTCCAAAGTTAGTCAAAAAGACTTCATTTAGAATTTGATTTTGCGATTTTTGTCAAAAATATCAAAAGGTTTCAGACATTTGAATAAATAGGATCACAGACCATTATGAAACACTGTTTAATCAAAGTGAGAATAAAAGATTTAAAGGTAAATACAGAATTCTATATATAAACTTGTGAGCAAAACCTAACTCTTTAATGTGGAGAAGATTCAGTTTTCTTAGGTAACCAAAAACGTGATAAAGCAACATCAAGTATAGGAAATTATTTTTATAAAATACAAAACCTTAGCTTTTGAGGCAGATCACTGAAAAGGTAAAGAAAAATCTTTTAGTCTCTTATCAACAGCAGACCAATAGCCCAAGCAAAGTTTCTTTTAGCTGTTACAAGGACAAAGTTAAATTTTAGTTTTACATAAGTACACTATTGCTATCCAAGCTTATTTTTAAAAGCCTTATAATGACAATTCAAATTTATTTATTGTTTTAATGTTTATTTATTTATTTTGGAAGAAAGAGAATATGAGGGAGGGTCAGAGAAATAGGAAGAGAGAGAATCCCTACAGGCTTCATGCCTCCAACACAGGGCTCCATCCCACGAAATACAAGATCATGATCCTGAGCCACCCAGACATCCCATGACAATCCAGTTTTAGCTAGCCTCTTGTTCTTTATTCTCTTCTTTCCCATTCTGAAATAACCAGTTATTCTTTAGGACAAAATTACTTTTATTTCCCTTGACAAAAATGTATCTCCATATCTTGTAACTTTTCTTACCCTAAAACATCCTACTTGCCCTGTATACCAACAGAAAATAGACTCTCTTACTATTGCTAGTAGTTCTAATCACATACAGTAATTAGAATTCCTAACCCTCAGAAGCCTTAATTTCTAGTGAAAACTCAGAAGTAAGTAATCGTGAACTGTTACACCAGAATTCTTTAAATTGGCAAATTTATGACTATATTTCATAAATTCTAAAAGTATATGCCTCTTTTTTTTTTTAATTTTTTTTTCAACTTTTTTTTTTTAATTTTTGGGAAGGAGAGAGACAGAGCATGAACAGGGGAGGGGCAGAAAGAGAGGGAGACACAGAATCGGAAACAGGCTCCAGGCTCTGAGCCATCAGCCCAGAGCCTGATGCGGGGCTCGAACTCACGGGCCACGAGATCGTGACCTGGCTGAAGTTGGACGCTTAACCGACTGTGCCACCCAGGCGCCCCTATGCCTCTTTTTCCAGTGTGGCACAAGACCTGTTAACTAGCAGACCCAAATAACTTCAGTTGTTTTTTTTTTTTTTTTTTTTTTTTTGGTAATAAGAAACGAAAAGAGATAAATCATTGTTCAATAATTAATGTTCAGTATTTTATCTTACTCAGAATTGATACTGATATTCAATGATTTTCTTTTTTTTTTTTTTTAATTTTTTTTCCAACGTTTATTTATTTTTGGGACAGAGAGAGACAGAGCATGAACAGGGGAGGGGCAGAGAGAGAGGGAGACACAGAATCGGAAACAGGCTCCAGGCTCTGAGCCATCAGCCCAGAGCCCGACGCGGGGCTCAAACTCACGGACCGCAAGATCATGACCTGGCTGAAGTCGGACGCTTAACCGACTGCGCCACTCAGGCGCCCCTGATATTCAATGATTTTCTATCACTTAGCAAAAGTTTAAGACCTAAAGTTACTGAAAAGATTTTGGGAGCTATTTCAAAGTAGTCCTATCCTCCTATAAAACCTCTTCATTGTTGGAAAGTTCATCTATAAACTTTCATTCCACCTAGATCTATGTAATTCACTGTTTTTAATAATCATATTAACATTGCTCATGAGAATTTTGAGACATTAGACAGAGTTAAGCCATCTTATTTTTCTCTTGCTGACAAATTTTCTAATGGAAATAACATGATCTTATTTGACTAGTAAACCCAGGTAGAATAAAAGTGGCACATCTGCATTATGTTTAATGCTAGTAACTCTGAAGATGTGCCTATTTTAATTAAACCAACAAACTTCAACTAGTTTTTATTTACAGAAGATTATTCTAAATCATATGAACTTGGAAAACATGAGGATTGGTTGTTACATTTCTGGAAATTTTGGGATACCCAATCCATATAAGTATTTTCCTTCAAGCCAACCAAATGTAGCTTATACAAATTAGTTTTGGTAATGCCATCTGGAGGTAGAAAAATACCACATATGTAACATACACACATAGACATATATAATCATACAGACACAGATCTTATAGCTTTTGTTCTAAAATTTTAGCCACGAGTCAAGTACAATCTAAAACTCATGAGCAGTTGGATCCAAAATGTGTTTCTGGCAGATGAAATAAGTTTACCTGCTCAGATGGCTAAAGCTATTTTAGTAATATTTGTGGAAAAGACACAAGAATTTTTATTTGCCAGATTTGTAATTAGCTCCTTTTTTCCTCCTCCTGATGAGGCCATTTCCCCCAAAGTTTCCCTTTCAAAGAAATAGCTGTCATCATCCAGAGAAGACAGGTTAGGAAGGCATATCTCAAAGGCACAGAGAAAAGGATATCCAAGTTTCTCCAAGGTGGAGTTTTGGTATATCTGACTGTTATCAGATGTCAAGCATAATTACTATTTAAATTTTTCCTTCTTAAGGGCAGGACAATTCTTATTCCCAATGTTCTGATTTTTTTTTTTTTTACAATATTTGCAAGCATTTTAAGATAAATAGGGGAGGTTTGGCAATTGGTAACAATAAGTGGGCTTTGAATTGCTTCTAGAGCTGCATTTCTGGTTTTATAAAGATTTTTAAGACAAAGAGTTTCTAATTCCTCAAACATTTGGACTGTGGCCTAAATGGATGGGTGAGTCAGCAGCTGGATATCAAATACATTATCTTTATACCAGAGAGATTTCCAACTAAGATGGAAATCAAAAGATTCCTACATTCTAGAGTTTCAACGTTTAATGCCATATGACTTTATAAAGTCTGTATACATGATTACCTTTTTTTTTTCCCCCTGGGAGTACAATTCAACCTTAGACTAATTTGCTTTAGAAGGAAAACCTCTTCTAATGTGTCTATCAGCCTGTGCACATTGGCTTCCAACTGAGACATTTTCTGATCATTTGTAAGAGGGTCTGGGAGAAATTCATCTGTTTTCTCTGTGAGAGGCATTTTCCCCATGTGGCAATCTGATTTGTCAGATAACTGCGGTATAAAAGGTAGGAAGAACACTCCTTATTAGCCAATCAAGTTCCCTGTGAGTAGAGTTGTGAATGTCCACTGATCCAACTCTTCTCTAAATTTGGTAGGATTTTATGAAATTGGAGGTTAAAAAAAAACTTTGTATAATGTCATCTTTCTATTGGTCCCAATAAAAAATTGTTTAGGATGAGAGCTCTCTAAAAATTTCCTGCAGTTCAAAAGATGCACTGTCCGGCCACTGACAAACATCTTCAATGATACATTCATTTCAATAGCAACTCAAATTACTAAGACTTCTTATGATTTGACTATGGATGCAAAAGTCATCCCAAAAGAGGGCACAGAAGACGCAGCCCCCCCTGATCCAAAAAGTTCACCTTCACAGTTAGCCTAAGAAAGAAAAGAACTATTGTTGCAGGCCATAAGAATGGTTTTAGTAAAAATAACATCTCTGTTGTTTCACAAAACCATGAGATGCCTGCAGCTGTAGCCCTGCTAATCTGTGACACTGGGCAGGTGCTACTGGAATGGAACTTTGGCAGCATTAACAACAAATGTTCAGATGACAAAGGCTTCTGAAGGACCAGAATCCCTAAAGATAAACTCTCCTGAGAGCTAGCTTGGTCAAAGAGAATGCTGCTTGCCACCTTGCATCTTGGATGCCCTAATTCAGCTGGGTGAGACAAGAGAGAATTTCCTCACCAGTCACAAAGTCATGCTCTTAAGATGTAGAACAAGACGAAAGGAAACCTCTTCTTGCCTGTGCTTCTTCACCTTATAACAAGAGAGACAAAATCATATAATGACATCTCTGAGAGGGAATAGAAAACAAGAGTACTCATAACAAAAATCTTTACAAGAGTCACTATACCCAAGAAACTAATTCACACAAATTTTTTCTCCTGTCAATCTAAATTTGGAAAAGAAAAGATAAGGGGTTTCGGTTTGTTTATTTTTTGAGACAGAAATAGTGGGGAGGACAGAAAGATAGAGAATCCCAAGCAGGGGCCATGCTGTCAGCATGGAGCCTGACTGGGGGCTCAAACTCACGAACCTGTGAGATCATGACCTGAGCTGAAGCCGGATGCTTAACTAACTGAGCCACCCAGTCTCCCACGGTTTGTTTTTTACCTTCTCCTCTCAATCAGGTATACAGAGATAGATCCAGGAGAGCTGACTTTGCTTACTCTCTGCCAGTCTTCCAGGATCCTGTCCACAGGCTCTGGAGCAACTATAGTATTGCAATGGGCCCCATCATGGGTCATCAAACTGTAGGGGAAGAAAAATAATTTTCCCTCTACCCTGTAGATACCTCTGACTTAGATTCCTGACTTAGACAACCCTGTAATAAAATACAGGTTAACAGGAGAAAAACAGAATTTTAATTCCATGCATGCCTCCTGTATACATGGGAGATATCCAAGAAAACTGAGTAACTCCCCTAAAATCACCTAAGCCACCAAATAAAGATAAAAAATGGATGGGGAAGGAAGACAATTATAAGGGAGGCTATCAGGCAAAGCAAAAAAGGATATAACACTATATGGATTTAAGTTGTTGCCTTTTCCACTGCTAAAAATTTCTAGATATTTAGTTATTTTTCTTTACTTGATACAGAGAAACACCCATATAAAAAATGTCCCTTACAAAAGGGTTAACTTCTACTTGGCTTTTAGACCTTCTCATGTATCTGCTGTCTCTTAAGAATAAGCAGCTTGGGGCACCTGGGAGGCTCATTTGGTTAAGTGTCTGACTCTTGATTTCAGCTCAGGTCAAGATCTCACTTTGTGGGACTGAGCTCACATCTGGCTCTGAGCTGAGAGCACGGAGCCTACTTGGAATTCTCTCTCTCTTCCTCCTCCCAGTCATGCTCTGTCTCTCAAAATAAATAAACATTAAAAAATAAGAATAAGCATTTCAAAATAATATTTATGCCGAAAAGGCAGATTTGGGGGCAGCATATTCTGCTCTCCATTACTGGACATTGTCATGGGTAACTCCATATATACTATTTTGTTTAATTCTTATAATAACTATGAAATAGAAATTACCTCCATTATACAAATGAGGAAATACAAGCTCATAAAAGTTAATTACATTGTTGAAAATAATATATTTAGTGTCTAACCCGGGATTATAGTTTTTTTTCCTGGCCCCAAATTCAGTATTCCTTCCACATGATACCTTCTTCTGTAATCTTAGACAATATAGTCCAGAAAGATGAATTTAGGAAAAATGAAAACATATCTACAATCTTTTAGGAAATCTATTTCCCTGAGGAAGACCATAAATGTAAAACTTATATTTCCTTTTCAGATGTAATTTTTTTTATTAATTCCAACCCTAGCGTTGGGCTCAAACTCATGACCTTGAGATCAAGAGTTGCATGCTCTACTGACTGAGCCAGTGAGGTGCCCCTCCTTTTCAGATATAATTTAGTATTTTGTCCATATTTTATTAAGGTAATTATCTGATTAGATTTATGTGAAGCTCAGAGTCTAGCATATGAAGAAAACAAGTCAATCAATCTAATTCCAGTGCTGGAGGCTGTGTAATAAGATATCTATATGCTATTGAATAAAAGTCCTGCACTAACTTCTGATGTTAGCAGAATACAAATGGTTCTCTTACAGCAGTGTAAGTTGATTCTGCATAACTACAACATTATTTTTTAAAGTAGAGGTGGGCTCAAAAAAAAAAAAAAAAACAAAGACAAGAAAAGAAAACTACAGGAAGTCTCCCAAGATGAGAAGAAAGAGAAAGAGAAAGTGGGAGGAAGAAGAAAAAGAACAGTGAGTTAAATTCTGAATAGTGCCAATAAACAATTACAAAAGTTTCCCCATATCTAGTAGCATTTCTGAGCTTAGAAGATACCTAGACATTCTGCAAGGTGAGGGTGCTGAACATTAGGGTAGAATGCTGCATCAGAGCCAAAGTAGTTGCAGTTATATATGCTTTTGGCTCCAGTGAAGCAAGTGCAAAACTTATGTGGCAGAAAGTCACCATACACTGAACATTCAGAATTCTCAAAATTATTTAATTAAAATAAACTTGATTTTTAGAAATCACCTAACAATGAATGAAATAGGCCACCATGAGTGAGAGTCCTCAGAAACAATGAAAAATCAAATTTAAATGGCCAAAACTTGGAGATACTTAACCAAGCAGACCAAGTAGAAGTTTTATAAATGAAAAATAGATTAATTAAAATTAAAGCTCAGTGGCTATATTAAATACTTTTAGACAACTAAAGAGACAACTAGAAACAAGAACATGAAAATATAAAATGAAGATTAAGAACTATTTTTGTTAAGTTTATTTATTTTGAGAGAGAGCGTGAGCTGGAAAGAGGCAGAGAGAGAGGAAAGAAAGAGAATCCCAAGCAGGCTCTGCACTAATAAAGCCTGATGCGGGACGCCAACTCACTAAGATCATAACCTGAGCCAAAATCAAGAGATGCTTAACCAACTGAGCCACCCAGGTGCCCCAAGATTAAGAACTATTGAAGAAAAAATAGACACAAGAAGGCAAAACATACATGTAATTATAGTTTCTGAAAAATAACACAGAAAAAATGCAAAAGAGACAGAGAAGGGTTGAGAAGTAGGCTGAGAATGGCTGAGTACTTATGATAGACAGAAACTGTAGGTATAAGATACACAATATTTACCAAACAGAATAACCAAAGGAATCTACATGTAAACTATATAATAGTAAAATTTCAGAACACCAAAGATAAAGGAAGTGTCTAAAAGACAACTAGAGAAAAAACCAAAACACCTATAAGAAAGAGAACAATCTAACAGTAGACTTCTCAACAGCTTCAGTGAAAGCCAAAAGTCTTTAGAGCAGTATCTTCAAAATGCAGAGAGAAATAACTATCAACTTAGAATTGTGTCATAAAAATTATTTTTGAAAGTCATTATGAAAATAATATTTACAAAAAAGAAAAACCCAGAGTTTATCACCAACAGACCTTTACTAACATATATTCTAAATGATGTACTTAAAGATTCTAGAAATAAGTTATAAAATGCAAGAAGAAAGGTTTAACAATTTCCTTGATTAACATGTAGATTAACCTAAAAAGAAATAATGTAAATAATAAAATGACTAACTCCTGTGCTAAGACAGAACAAAAATCTAGATTTACATTGTCCAATACAGTATCTATTAGCCACACACTACAATTTGAGAAATAAGTGACAAATTCAGTTGCTCAAACCAGCTACATTTCTGGTGCTCAATAGCCAAATGTACTGGAGGGTCAATCTAGTTAGTAAGAAAAGAGTTACTATAAATATGGAAAGAAACTAAAATATCGCTATTGGAGTACCTGGGCAGCTCAGTCAATTGAGTGTCTGACTCTTGATCTCAGCTCAGGTCATGATTTCACCATCCTTGGGCTCTGCACTGACAGCATGGAGCCTGTTTGGAATTCTCTTTCTACCCCTGCCCTGCTCATGCTCTCTCAAAATAAATTAAAAAAAAATTAAAAAAATTAAATCACCATTAACAGATTATATGATTTTCTACATAGAAACCCAAAGCAAATCATCTACCAACAAAATATTAGAATTAGTGTTTATCAAGGTGCCTGAATAAAATATACATTAGCTATAAATTTAGAAAGCATAATTTAAAGTACATATTTATAATATCAAAAATAAATACAATGAAATATTTTTTAAAGATGTACAAAAAGTTAAGACATTTAAAATTTTATTCAAATACAAATCATAAAACATATTAAGTTTATGGATGGTCACCCATAAAAATGTCAGTTCTCCTTAAATTTCACTACAGACTTAATCAAAATTTAATAGGGATTTTGAGGAATTTGACATATTAATTCTAAAACTTATTTGAAAAAGCAAAGGCCCCAAGATGGGCAAAGCATAACTAAAGAAAGATAAGGTGGGAAAAATTGTATTTCTAGATACCAAGCTTTATTATAAAGCTATATAAATAAATATAGTGCAATGTTAACTCAAGGAGAGACCAGTTACCAAGTGGAATAGAATACTCAGTAGAATAGAGAGTCCAGAAACATACCTTTGCATAACAGATCTTGGTAATGACAAAGAGGATATATTACTGATAACTGGAGGAAGGAAACAAGCTAATTCTATGAAAAATAATAAAATGTATAGCTTATTTTATAATATATATTATAGGGAAATTCCAGATAATTAACATTTTCACTCCAAAGGGAAACTTTTGGAAGAAAATATGAAGATAATTTTTTTAATCTCAGAATAGGGAAAATATTAGTCTTAAGTGAAAAAATATTGATAAACTTAACTACACTAATAGAAAGAAATTCTATTTATCAAAGACTACCACAAATAAAATTGGAATAAACTGCAAACCATTTGCAACATACAGATTAAACAAAATATTAGTATCCATTAAGCAAAATTACTCTTTTTTTAATTTTTTTTTCAACGTTTATTTATTTTTGGGACAGAGAGAGACAGAGCATGAACGGGGGAGGGGCAGAGAGAGAGGGAGACACAGAATCGGAAGCAGGCTCCAGGCTCTGAGCCATCAGCCCAGAGCCCGACGCGGGGCTCGAACTCACGGACCGCGAGATCGTGACCTGGCTGAAGTCGGACGCTTAACCGACTGCGCCACCCAGGCACCCCACAAAATTACTCTTATGAATCAACAGGAAAAAGACAAATACCCTCACCCCACAAAACAAACAAAACTAATAAATGACCAAACAGGCATTTCAAATGAGAGGAAATAATAATGGCTCAGTCCCATTAGTAATCATAGAAGTGTAAATTAAAATCAAAAGACATAATTCTATTTATATTACATTAAATTACATTTATGTCACATTTAATTTAAAATTCTGATAGTATCTATTATTGGCAAGGAATTAAATTAATGACAAATATATATAGCTCTAGAAGCTATTTCCAAATTATTGGAAAACAATAATTTTTAAATTGCAACATGAACTTACCTATAATTCAGGAATTTTACTCCTAGAAAAAAGACCTAGAGAAACTTGCATATGAGTCCTAGAAGATATGTACAAGAGTTTATAATTGACAACAATGATTGAAATAATAGGAAAAAAATCAGGTAACAAAAATCTGACAAAACTGGATGAATTCATTATGACATAGTCACGGAATATTATATAGCTGTGAAAATGAATTATAGCTACTGACAATATATATGAATCAAAAACGTTGAGTGAAAAGAGTAAATAGAAGAAAATTACATATTAGTAGTTACATAATATGTGATACGTACACATATATAATTAAATTACATGCTATAAATGTTTACAAATGGCTTTTTATTTAAGGACTGCTATATATGTGAAAATTTTAATTTAGAAGAGAAGGCAATATGTCAGTTACTTCTGGAAGGGAGGTAGAGAAATGGAATTTTGGAGGAATATACATATAACTCAAAGATGTTGGGGAGGGAAAATTTCCTCTACCCTAGAGTGTCCTTCTAGCTGTACTTAGAATCAAATTGACACGAGACAGATTAACAGGAAAAAATCAAATTTAATAGTATATGTACAGGGAATTTATACAGACATGGAATTTCCAAAGACAGGCAACATGAGGCTTACATGAGCTAAGGAGAGGGGTAGAGATCTGAGGATACAGGGGGAGAAAGACTATTAGAACAAGGTGAAAGGAGATGTTTGAAAATCAAAGTTTGCCCAATTATGTAGATAAAAGTTTCTTAGGTAAAGAGGAACCTCTGGGCGCCTGGGTGGCACAGTCGGTTAAGCGTCCGACTTCAGCCAGGTCACCATCTCGCGGTCCCGGAGTTCGAGCCTTGCGTCAGGCTCTGGGCTGATGGCTCAGAGCCTGGAGCCTGTTTCCGATTCTATGTCTCCCTCTCTCTCTGCCCCTCCCCCGTTCATGCTCTGTCTCTCTCTGTCCCAAAAATAAATAAATGTTGAAAAAAAAATAAAATAATAAAATAAAATAAAATAAAATAAAATAAAATAAAATAAAATAAAATAAAATAAAAAAGAGGAACCTCTGTTAATAGCTCTCTCTCTGGTATAAGGATGCTGAGGGGGAGGTAAAGAGCTTTTTCTGAATCTGCTGGGTTTAGATTACTTTTAATTCAGAATAATGTTCATGCCAAAGTGGCCCATCTTGGGGTGGCCTGCCCTTGCCCCTTACAATAACATTCTAGTTTTCAAATAGTGGATTCACTAGTGTTGGTGTGGTTATGTTTCATGAATTCACATAAATTATTTATATTAGTAGAAAATTTCGCTAAAGGCCTGATGTACAAGGGAATCCATTTTAGATTTTTTTTAAGTTTAAGTATTTTGAGAGAGAATGTGTGCAGAAGCAGGGGAAGGGAGAGGGAGAGACAGAGAATCCAAAGCAGTCTCCACACTGGCACTGTGGAGCCCTACACAGGGCTTGAACTCACAAACCCATGAGATCATGACCTGAGCTAAAATGAAGAGTGATGCTTAACCAACTGAGCCACCCAGATGCCCCCTTCCTAGATTTATTTCTAAGTCAACATGACTGTATATAAACTTTGTTGAAACCAAAAGCCTGATTTATGACTCACCAAGCATGCATTGCATATCTGCTTTGTGAATGAATAGCTTAAAGGAAAACCATCTTGTTCTTGAGATACTGAATAACACTTCTATTCCCTGCTTACCCTTGTGAGAAAACTCATGAGTTCTGTCTATATGCTACTCCATAATCTTTTGTGCTTTTACAAGATGTAAAGGTATATAGCCCTGTAAAAACTGTTCATTCTCCACAACACTTTCTTCCTTATGAAGAGCATGTTTCCCAGGCAGCTGTCCTAACTTGGACTCAAATAAATCTCTTTCATACTTTTAAAGATTCTAAAAGATTTGTTCAGTTTGTGCTGACATTTCTTGGTGTAGTTGGCAGGATATCACAGCAATTCACACCTGGGGGTCATCTAGAACTCGGTGCTCAGTACCAGCACAGGCCCTTTGTGCCCCTTTAACTTCTCAGCACCTCACAGGTGTCGCTGTTGAGTTCTCCTGATATCTGGATCTCCTTAATTTGAAGATATTTTTATTCAAGCTGTTGTGGGTTACCAGTAATGTTTGCTAGATGGGAATAACCTAGACAGATTGAAGTCTCAGATTGCCCAATGGGATTTTTTGACAGGTCTAAATCATTTTTCTTATGCACACAAAGAAAGCTGCCCATAAGGCTAAGCAACCTTAACTAGGTTGAGAAACAAGAAAAAAATGGGGCACTGGATGGCTCTCTAGGTTAAGTGGCCAACTCTTGATTTCAGCTCAGGTCATGATTTCACAGTTTGTGAGTTTGAGCCCTGCTTCATTCAGGCTGTGTACTGACAGCATGAAACCTTCTTGGGATTTTCTCTCCCTCTCTCTGCCCCAACCCCTTTCACATTCTCTCTCTCTCTCTCTCTCTCTCTCTCTCTCTCTCCCTCACACACACACACACACACACACACACACACACACACACACACACAAATATTAAAAAAAAAAAAGACTGGGAACAGAACTAGAAAGAAACTGAAGACTTTGGGTTCAGTCAATGAAAGCTCCAACTTTTGGGGAGGAATCTATGCTCATAGAGGAATTTTAGGATTTCTTTGGTTTGTTTCTGCACCTTTTGTCATATTTGGACAAAACTTGCCATATCAGGTTGGAAAATGGAAATGACTAATAGGTATGTAGATTATACTAATACCTTGCAATTAGATTTATTTTAATAAAAGAGATATTTAGAAATTGGGCCTTTAATGTCCTCTCCAAAAATATTAATGAAACAAAGGCTAGATTTTGTTTGCATCTTTGTGTATATGTGTCCATGTGTGTTATGTGAGATGTTTTTTCTACTTCTGGTTGGTATTGAAAAAGTAAATTTGTGAAAGAGTTCTATTTAATTGTTAAAAAGCAAGTGCTTATAAATATTGGACATTCTAAAACTTAGAAAGATAAAGACTAACCAAATGTTTTGAAAGTTCATGTAATCTGGAAGAATGGTCTGTCTTAAAATTAGTTTAGGTTTGTTGGTTTAATTAAAATAGGTATGTCTTTTGGAGTTATCGACATCAGATATCATACAGATAATCAGCCTTTTATTCTACCTAAATGTATTAGTTTCATTCATATTGCATCTATTATAATTTATCAGCAAAAAAAATGACTTAAAAGGATGGTTGATTTTGCCTGACTTATGAAGTTTTCATGGGTAATTGTTAAGAACAAGTAGGTTGGATAAAATGGTTTATAGGTAAAATTTAAATGGCTTACAAAATCTTTACTAACCTGAAATTTTGAAGTATTGGGTTGAATTCATTGAATTTTTAAGTCTTTTCCAAGTAACATAGAATACATGTTGAGTACTACATTTGTCTGCTTTAGGCCTGTTATTGCAAAGAAACTGAGACTTGTGTCTGTTGGTAAACATCCTTTGTGCTTAATTGAAAGATTGTATTATGGGGGGGAAGCTATGCTTCCATAAATTATGAAATGTATTCATAAATTTCTAATCTAAAAAATTCTGAGGTAATAGGTAAGTTCACTATTGATTAGTACTTAGTTTGCACTGGAAGCTAAGGTTTCTAAAAGTAAAAATTCTGATAAATATCCTTCCTAGCACTCTTAATTATATGGAAAGCAGCTCTATGTGCAAGAAAAGTAAGATGTGTTTTTGTTTTTGTTTTAGAGACAGAGAGAGAGTGCAGGAAGCATGTTGGAGTGAAGGAGGGAGCAGAGGGAAAGAGAGAGAATCTTAAGCAGTCTCCACACTTTGCATGGAGCCTGAGGCAGGGCTCCATCCCATCACCCTGGGATCATGACCTGAGCCAAAGTCAAAGTCAGATGCTCAACTGACTGAGCCACCTAGGCATCCCAAGATGTGTTTGTAACAAGAAATCTTTGGGTAAGAAAGGTATGAGGAATGGGACTACACTTTGTTGAGGGAAAAGAAAGTAATTTTGCCCTAAAATGAGTCTGATTATTTAGAGAAAGCAAGCTTAGGACAAAATCTAAATGAAAAATAAAATTATAGAAGGTTTGTGAAGGGGAATCTTTGGAAAAAAAAATATGCATGGTCTGGACTAAGATTCAAATGAGTGAGTTTTAAAAGTGTACTAGTGTAAGATTGGGATTCAGTTTATCTTTTTTGAGAAAAAGACCAAATTGTCTTTAATTATTGGCCTACTCTTGATAAATTGTAAACAAAGTTTTTCTTTATCTACTCAGAAAAACAAAGTTTCTATGCTTTGTCTTTATCAGGTCTGTGATTACTTAACAAAAGTTGAACCTTCTCAATATTAAAGGTGCTGTTTTGCTAATAACTATATAAACTTCTAGTGGAATCTCTTATTGCACCTTGGTTAAATATAAATATTAAGTGTATAATAATCTGTAATCCCATATAGGCACGCTCTTTAAAACCTTCTGAGGGTTTTAACAAAAGTTCCCAAGTATTCAAATTCTAAATGAAGTCTTTTTGACTAATTAGGCTTGTTTATTTGGTATGTTTAAGTTACAAGGGAAGCATTGTCAAACAAATGATAAAAAACCTTTTCACATTACATTGTATAGGTAAATGCTGTAACTGTTCTTAGAAATTATATGAAATTCCTAAAGTTTTAATATGTCCTGGTATAAAGTCATGTCAAATGATGTTATGTCACAGAAATAACTAGATTTCCTTGTCAACTTTATTCTAATGAATTCTCATCAGATCTTTAACCATGGCCAGTTTTGAATCTTTTGTCATTTATAGTTTTTGTTCTTATACTCTTGCAAAATGTGTTTCCTCTTCAAGGAGATTCATGAAAAGGACTTTCTGACAAACACTGGTTTCTAACATATTTAAAGTTATAAAACTAAGCTGAGTAAGAATTTCCAAAACTAATGGGAGAGCTGCATTCAAATAGAACACAAATTAATAACATGAGACTAAATGAATTAAGAAAGATGATTATATTTCGATGACTTTTGTTTGAAACATTGCTGGTCCTCTAATGTCTGGGTCTTTCAGATTTTGTTTTTAATGTTTATTTATTTTTGAGAGAGACAGAGACAGAATGCAAGTGGGTTAGGGGCAGAGAGAGAGGGAGACACAGAATCCGAAACAGGCTCCAGGCTCAGAGCCCGACGTGGGGCTTGAACTCACGAGCTGTGAGATCATGACCTGAGCCAAAGTCGGACGCTCAACCGACTGAGCTACCCAGGCACCCCTGGTCTTTCAGATTTAAGGAAACTTCTTCTCTTAGGATATCTATGTCTTACAGAAATAAATGTTTCAATTCATTAACAAAGGAATATTTTATCTTTACTCCCTACCTGAACCCTCCAGAACTCAAAAACTGTCAGTGAATATTCTTTTTTTAATGGAAATTATTTGTATAAGTTCATTAACAATCTGATCTCCTTAGAACAGAACACCTTTGGAAACAGTAATTATATTACCAGGGCTTTGACTGGAATGTCATCATTTAGAGAGACATGTATAGACTCAGATACGACCAGACAACTTTAAGGAATGAAGGTTGACTTTATGGAGCAAGCCAGCTTGGAAATGTTGCCCTGGTAACTTGCTTTTAAAATTCCCTGCAGCCTTACCAGGTGAGTAAAAAATGTCACTTCCTGGCAGGTGCAAGAACCTCAGGATATTTTGGGTACATCAAGAGAAATTCACCCAAATCTACAAGTATTGTAGGCCAATCTGATGGCAAGTATTTGGCTTTTGGCCTTGAGAGGTTATTAAAAGCTCAACTTGAAATTCCTTATAAAAAGTTCCAGCAAAGCAGATTTAAAAGAACCTATATGGTAAATCACTATTCTTGCGGTGGTTATGTAAATAATTACATCACATTGGTTAAAACAAGGGTGATTCTAAAAAGCAAAGGTTTCAATAACACATTTTTGTAGATATTAGATTTTACTACTATTCATTATACACTGGACTAGATCCTGATTTCTTCTGGTGTCCTCTAATGCCCAGTACAACTCTTCAAGCTAACATTTTTATTTTTCTCCCACCTTTGTGACTTGGAATCATTTGACAACTAAAACTGCCCTTTTTCTTGAAGCTTTATAAACTGAAAATATAAATGACTTGCTGTAAAGAAATTGCTGCAATAGCCCATCTATAGACAATCTTTATGCTCATTGCTCAGTGGACCACTCAAAGATCAGAGACATTTAAACTACAAACCAGGATGAGAAGTAGATGATATCAGCGTAGACTGCTTTCCGAAGATTTGGGATCCAGTCTGTTTTTCTACTCTTTATTTTAAAATTGTAATATTAGAAGATAGTAAACCTATTTGTTTGCTTTCACCTCCCCCTTTATTGTATCCTAATAAAATATCATGGTAACCCTCTGATTTAACTAACTTCAAATACTACCCTAGTACTTTATTATAATGAGAACTTAGATAAAATATTTAATGACCTCTTGGACCTATTCTAATGTTCCTTTAGCTACACTGGTGCTTATATACTATAAAGGACCTCTGTTAGAAAAACACTGTCAGGAAGTACTCCCAAACTCAGATTATATGTAACATTCACCAGGTTGACCATTCTGCCTCTTTAAACTTAGATAATAATTTATTAAGAAAGGTTCCTGGGTGCAATGGGAGAAACATAGTGGCAACTTGTCCAACATGGAAAAATATCCAATGTTCTCACACACCGTGTTTTTTGGTGAATGGAATAGCCTAAGACAAAATAAGAAAAAACAGTGGGTATCTATCAAAGATGCTACTTTAGGAGTGATGTGGTGGATTCAGCCATCTCCTAAACTAACTTTGCCATGCAACCAAGAAGATTCTGAGGTAACTATGGGTCAGTTCCCTTCTTTCTTAACTATAGAAACCCAAGATGTATAGCTCTCCTCTTCTATGGAAAATCATTAAAGACTCTTATATAAAGTACAGCCCTGATACCCAACCTGACATATGTTTTTAACATCTTAACTTTTTACTTGTTTATAATATTTTATTTTTAAATAATTCCTACACCAGACATGGGGATTGAACTCACAGCCCCAAGATTCAGAGTCACATGCTTTACTTACTGAGCTAGCCAGGCATCCCAGGAACTATTTTAAATACCACCAGAGTTTTTCCCATTGGGGGAAAATGGACTTTATTATCCAATGATTCTTGTTGGATTTCAATATCCATGGACATCTGTGAATTCAGGCAAAATATATGGTTATGCCCTAAACAACAATGGAGCTCTGAATTCACTCCAAGTTGGCCTATAACAGCTCTGCCTATACCAACCAACATATGGTGTACAGGAAAAAGAAGACTTTGTGGGTTTATAAAACACCTGTGTAATACTCTGATTTATTTTGTAACCAGAGTACTTTTTATCATAATACTACTTCTATATGGTGTAATGCTGGCTTTGCAACTCAAAAGAATTGCATGATGCTAACAAAACATACACTAATATTGATATTGATGACCAAATGTTTGGGGAGATAGAATTACAACAACCACAAGATGTAATATCTATAGAAACCAATTGGCCAGAGAAATTCTTACATATAACAAAAGGAAATTAACATTTGAAACAAATCAGCTCAAATATTTCACAAGGCTCAAAACTTTAGATAAAGTAGGCAAATGGATACTCAATGTACAATTATCAAAATACTCAGATTTTCTTTGGATTCTTGTGTTTCTAATTTTATACCTATTCCCTATTGGTTGCTTCAATTGTTACTAATTGGATTTTTATTACTAATTCTGCATGTCTGCTATAAATGTTACCAAAGGCAAAACTCACCACAAAACACATGTACAGTGTTTCCACAACAATTTGGTGTCACTGAAAACAAATCATTTGTAACATTTCCTATTAAAGGCCATACTCTTGACCTCCCTATGTGGACTCCTAGGCAAACTAAACCAGGCCTAGCATCAAGGGACGAAATAATAAAAATCAATGCTTTCTATCAAAAGATTACTGATCAAAAGGGGAATGATGAGAGAAAAACTCTCTAAAGGCCTGATATACAAGGGAAACCATTTTAGATTTCTTCCTAAGTCAGCATGACCATATATAAACTTGGAACTTTGTTCAAACCAAGAGTCTGATCTATGGCTCACCATACATGCATAGTACATCTGCTTTGTGAATGAGTAGCCTAAACGAAAACCATCTTGTTCTTGAGATACTGAACAATGCTCCTACTCCCTGCATTTCTTTATGACGAAACCCATGGTTCCTGCCTATATGGTAATCTGTAACCTTTTGAGCTTTTGCAATATATAAAAAAAATTATAACCCTGTAAAAACTGTTCATTCTCCAGAATACTTTCTTCCTTGTGAAGAATGTAGTTCCCAGGCAGCTGTTCTAACTTGAGCTCAAATAAAACTCTTTCTTACTTTTAGAGATTCTAAAAGGTTTGTTCCGTTTGTGTCAACAATATATATTAAAATTACATAACATTTTATTTACATCTTTGGTGTGTTGGTTATATCCCATAATTTGCTAAAAATCCTGAGAGCATTAAGTAAATCATATAATGCATGAATGAACATAAGAAAAGCATGAATTGGAGCCACATAGACCTGGATTCAAATTTTTTGTTTTGATGCTTGCTAGTTTGGGAACTAGATACTTAAGATCTCTGAATATCAGTTTCTTTTAACAATATTTAGGGTAGGCATACTATGTGCTAAGTAGCATTCAGGGGACTAGAGATGTAGTCTTGAACAAAGTTAGCACCAGGTTCAGGTGCTACAGAATTACATATAGAAGAAGTTATATATACTAAGGGGCCTGGAATGGCTAACCACCAATGAGCCACAATTCTTAATGTGAGACCCAAGTTAATGCCTTCTTAGATGAATTTCTGGAGACATTATTTGATAGACTTTTTTTTTAACTTGCCATACGCTGTTCTTCCAACACTCTTGGGAATATATGAAACACAGACAAGGACATTTTACACCAAACTAATATTAATGTTAGATGTAATAAAAAAGCTGGCTATCTGCCCTTTCATTGGTCTATCAAATTCTTCATGGTGTGAGGTTGTGTTGATTAGTGTACAAGGGGTTGACTCTGTAGAGAAGTATTTCTTATACCTTTATCAGATACTAATAATCCCTGACTGCCTTAATTGTACCTTTCCCCATTTATAAACTCACTCCTTCGAACCTCCCCTAATGTCACTCAAAAGATAATTACTTTCCTCCATCTTACTTTTACAGACATCAGAATCATAGTTCTCCAATTTCCTCACCTTGTGAGGTCTCACCTAGTGGGTCTCACTCTTCCTCATTGCCATGTGCCCACTGAACAGTCAAGCAGTTCTGAGGCTATGGTCAGTGATGCTGAGTGGATCACCATTAATTCTGAAGCCACTTTTGCTCCAAAAGGGCATGAAATATTTCTATCCTCATATAACAAACACCTAAGAGAAAAATACAATGCAAGTCTGATAACAGTAACGTTAATATAAAGATGAAATTTAAGTACGTGATATTTATAGGAATGTAATAAAATCCCTTGTAGTCAGCAAAAAGGCAGCTTATATGTCAAAGAACCTTCTTGAAACCGGGAGTAAATTCCTATAGAAGAGCATGCATCTGAAATACAGATCTAAAAGAAGCATAAAGACAATGATCTTAAATTCTCAGCATCTGAAAACTAAGAAAAAGAAGAGGAATAAAAACATTTGCACAAGTCATATTTGGGAAATTTCCAACTGTGAACAAACCAACGAAATGAGACCTGAATATATATTCAGATAGTTATTGATGGCAAACTGTGAGCAAAAACCAATAGATAAGACCATAACCATTTAATTTCCTAGGAAAAGGAAGTAGGAGAACACATGGTAGTCTCTGTCAACCCCAAACTCAGGTGGTAACATTGAATTCTTCATTCTCAAGCACCCCAAAGCATAAATGAAACAAACAATAAGACCACAGGGGAGCTTTTAAATATGAAAGGTTGTTATTCAACTGTTTATTTTTGGGTTTTTTTCCCCCTCTGGAAATATCTATATCTGAAATAAGAAGTGTTGACCCATTTACCAACAAAACACAAATTTAAAAAATGCCACTCTGACTAGCCCATTAATACTATTTTTCTAAGCAGATAATAATTTCTAATCCATGAGATTAGGAGATCCTGTAACTATTGACCTACTAGCTGTATCTTTTTTTGAGCTAATGTTTTACAGATCAGTAGACTTTCACCTACCATAATTGGTGATTTGGATTTCTTTGTCCTAATCAGGATTCTGAGCACCAGCAAGAGTCAAAATTCTGGAAAGCATAGGATCCAGACACAGTACATCTCTATTAAGAAACTGAGATGGATTTTAGCCTTTATGAATTTATATGATCTGCTTATTAATGATAAGTATCTTCATGCAAATCAGGCTTTGCTCCAACCTCTGTGCTTTTTACTCTTTATCTTACCCTGTTTAATTAAACAAATTCCTGAAAATAGTTATTTTATTGGTATAGTACTTCATTTCTTTTGCTTACTTCACAAGTCCCAATGGTGTCTCCCAGACATAGTTTCAGTCCTTCTATACAAAGTATGATTTTCCATTAGGATGAATGAGAGAGGCCACTTACATCTGGGTAGTATGTGGTTGCAGATTTCTGTAAAACAGCACTGGAAAACAAAAGTCTGGTCACAAATCCTTTTCTCAAAGGCAAATACAGTTCTTGCTTTTGATCCAGGCAGAAAGCCAAACCTAGAATAAGAGAAGCCATATGTATGTGTTTGAGAAAAAGTTGCCTACATAAGTAGGGATTTCCCCCCCCCCCCCATAATGAAGTTAACTTTTTGAAGTCTTTTGGAAAATGATGGAGATGTAATGGTCAAACTACAAACTTTAGAAATGTTTTACAAATACTTTGAGGTAATTTTTTAAAAAGAAGAAACATGAAAAAAGGGCCACAGCCTTCATCAAGACTGATTAATGTGAAGAGGGCAACTACAGTATTCAAAGGTTTACCAGTTTACCTACAGCTGAAACTTGTTCCCAGATATTTTTACCCATGTCCAAAGGAAGAAAGATTTCTGACTCAAAAGGGGAGAGCCTATAAAATGGCCCACCCTCACCCCTTCCTAATCTTCATTTGGGCTTAATTAGACAAAAGAAACACAAATGAGTTATTCCAGGGTTACTATTAGAAAAACCTCTTTTATACACATTAGCACAGTTCAAGAAGACTGATCCTAATGTCTCCAGGCTGAGAAGAGTCTACAGATCTTCTAAACAAGTGGTTCTCAACTGGGAGAAATCTGTTCTGGAGCACTTGGCATGTCTAGAGACATTTTTATTTTTACAACCGGAGAGTGGGCGATGCTACTGGCATCAAATGAGTAAAGGCCAGGAATACCACAAAATATCCCACAGTGCACAGGACAGCCCCTGGCAAGAAAGCATTGTAGCCCCAAATATCAAATGCAGAGGCTGAGAAACACTGTTGTAGATCAGCGTCCCCTGCATTAGCCCAAGCTGTGAGCAGCACAGTCTTCTTACTGATTTGTGACTTTTGGGTCCTCATTGTAAGAAGCCATTTGGGGCCACAATTCCCCTGCTGTGTATGCATCATTTGGGGGTGAGGAGGTGGTTTCTCTCACCATTTCCAGACTGGAAGACCCTCCTGGTAAGTGATTATTTGGAGTCCAAAGCTCTGTTCCTCCCTTCTAGCAGACCTGGCGCTCAGATTCTGACCTGCTCTGGCCTGAAGAGAAAGGCACAAAAGGGAGGCAAGAACCGTATGAGGTGTTATTCTTTGTTTTTCTCAGCCCACTTGGAATATTCTAAGTTAAGCAAAATGACATCTGGAGTTTGCTTCCACCTCTAGGCCAAACAGTAGGTTTGGGAACTATAGACAAAAATAAATTTCAAGAATAGATTTGGGGGTGCCTGGGTGGCTCAGTCAATTGAGCGGCTAACTTCGGCTCAGGTCATGATCTCACAGCTCGAAGGCTTGTGAGTCTGAGCCCCACATCAGGCTCTATGCTAACAGCTTAGAGCCAGGACCCTGCTTCCAATTCTGTGTCTATCTCTCTGCCCCTTCCCTGCTCGTGTTCTGGCTTCTCTCTCTCTCAAAATAAACATATAAAAAATTTAAAAAAAAAAGAATAACTTGGATATTTGAATTCTATTTCATAGTATGCAATTATACATGTGAATTTCCACTTTGATATATTTAATCAAGAAAAAACCCAAAATGTTGAAAATTTCCTCTATTTGAAAACATTTAAATATATGCTTTTTTCCCCCTTCATTTATTTATTTTGAGAGAGAGAGAAAGAGCAATGAGCAGCAGATGGGCAGAGAGAAAGTGAGAGACAGAGACAGAATCCCATGTATGTTCCATACTGTCAGTGCAGAGCCTGATGCAGGGCTTGAACCCACCAACTGTGAGATCATGACCTAAGCTGAACCCGAAAGTTGGACACTTAACTGACAGAGCTACCCATGCACCCCATAAAAACATTTAAATATATACTTTTAAAAATATCCATAGAAAGTGGTCAAGGTTGTTTTCTTGAGAAGAAAAAATTATTGAGATGATGTACTTCATTAATTTCAGTATTAAAGTAAAGGTAAAATTAGGGGAAAACATTCACAGATGCTGTAATAATTTTTCCCTAGTAGGTTGCAAACTTTGTTCATTTTCCATTTATTCATTTGAAGTTTTCTGATCCATGAAACCCAAAATTCTGGATCACTAGAACTGTCTAGTCCACCACCACCAATTCACAACTGAAAAATCAAGGTCTTTGCTTAAGCAACTCTACTGGTAAGAAATTTACTGCTTTCTGAGGAAGACCATGTCATATTTGGCCAGTCTATTGGAAAGTTCTTTATGTCGCAGTAAAGTATAACATTTGAGGGGCGCCTGGGTGGCTCAGTCGGTTAAGCGTCCGACTTCACCCGGGTCACGATCTCGCGGTCTGTGAGTTCGAGCCCCGCGTCAGGCTCTGGGCTGATGGCTCAGAGCCTGGAGCCTGCTTCCGATTCTGTGTCTCCCTCTTTCCCTGCCCTTCCACCATTCATGCTCTGTCTCTCTCTGTCTCAAAAATAAATAAACGTTAAAAAAAAAAAAGTATAACATGTGTGATCATCTCGTCACAATTTCTTGGTGTTTGGCTCTTGTTCTATCCTGCAGGCCACAGCAAATGAGTCAAATTCCACTCCTATAGGTGGATGAATGAAGAAAGCAATGAATAAAGATGGTTACCATACCCATCTTGAACTTCATGTTCTCTAAGCCAAGTGTTTGCTAGTGCTGCACTGACACAACTCAAGAGTTCCTCTCTACATTGTGGTCACTGTCCTCTCAATAGCTTCCAGTTGCTAGAAGTTGAACAACACAAGTTTTGGCTAAAACAGAATCTACTCGTACTATCATTTTTCTGTTTTAGACATTTCACTCGTACTGTTCAGCTTTAGGACAAACTAGATTTGTTGGCAAGCCTTAGTAATATTGACACATGAGATTATAGTCAAATCAAATTATAGATATTTAAACAAATTTTTCTTTTAACTCACATGCCCCCTACTGTGGACACATTCAGTTGGTGAGGTTTCTATTTGATTCAAGGTTAGGATTTGTTTTATTCATCTCTCCTAAATTTTATCCTGTTATTGTCAGCACATTGTTCCACACTGCTGAGATTTAAAAAAATATATTGTTCTTACAAAATATCTCAAACATTTGGAAAAGAGATGAATACAATGAACACTCACATGTCCAAACCCAAATACAATGAATATTAATATTATACAACATTTTCTTTAGGTTATTATTTTTTTAAACAAACCAAACATTAAATATAGTTGCAGCCGAATGGGAAACTCTAAAATCCCGTAATAATATATAATTATATATTATATGTAACAATATATATTATATAATATATATACACATATATAATATGTAATAATATATATTATATAATCATATATAATATACACTTAACACTTGATCTTAGCCAAAAGGCTGAGAAGCGATATATAATATATACTTTGATATATAATATATAATTTAAATATATATTATCATAGATGACGAATTATTCTGTAACTTAATTTTTTAACTCAACTCTTATTTCTGACCCTCATCCTTCTTAGAAAAAAAAATTAAATACACATGCCATGTGAAGATAAAGGCAGACAGAGATTCAGGTGAGGTATCAGAGGTCAAAGAGCACCAAAGATTGCCAACAAACCTGCAGAAGCTAGAGGAGAGCATGAACAGATTGCCCCGCATAGTTACCAGAGGTGGCCAACGCTTTGAAACTATTCTTCTAGTCTGCAGAACCATGAGACAATAAATATTTGCTGTGCAAACCACCCGGTTTGTGGTACTTTATTACACCAGCTGTAACAAATCAATATACTCATATTACCTGATTTTTCAAGTGTTTGCCAATATGATAGATATGAGGCAGAATCTTTAATTTTTATTTTCTTTCACTAATGATATTGAGCATACACGTTGCTAATTTGGTTTCCATCTTCAAAGAATTACCTTTTTAATCTTCTCTGCCTACTTTTAACTGACTTGCCTCCAAGTACAATGATTATTTTTTACATAAATATTTTAATTATTCAACAATATTTTCCTTTGTGAAATAGGCTCTTTGTATCATGATTGAATATTTTCCTACCCTGAGGTCTTAATATCTTCTACAACTTATTTTCTAATAATTTAAAGTTTTGCTTTTCACAATTTGTTCTTTAATCTGACTGGATTTGAATTTTGTGTATAAAATAAGGCAGGAATTTATCATTTTTTACATTTGGATAACTGATTTTTCAAGAACCATTTATAATTCTGTTTTTAGGTCATTAATTTGTACTAACACTTCTGTCATAGTTTGTGTTCCCATATATGTGCTGCCTTGTTTCTAGGCTATTAATTCTCTTCCACTCATCTTTTTTTGTCTAATTTTGTGGCACCAGTACACCATCTTAACTATTAGAACTGTGAAGTTTTCATTGACATTGAAAAAAAACTTACTATCATTTTTCTTCAATTTCTAATTATAGCACATTGTCATTAGAGAACTTAGTATATTGAGTCTACAATAGATTATTAAAATGGATCATTTTCCTATCTGTTTTGGCATACTTCCTGAGGCTAAGAACAAAATGGTAGTACCTATTCCAAAGTGCGAGACAAAATATCTTTGAAGTAGTTGCTAAGTAGTTTGCAACACTCAGTCCAAGAACTACATTTAAGGCAAATATGTACAGGAGGTGAAGGGAGAACTTCTTTCCCTTTCCCCATATGTAAAAGAAAGAGATGTCCTCTTATGACTAATGAGGAACTTTAAGAAATCATTAGAGAGTTTGATTCCAGTCTTCTGGAGGTTGAATAGCAATGCTACTAGTAGAAAGAAAGGGACATTTATCACTAGAGACAGAAGTTCAGTGTAGAGGGAACAGGCAACCAGCCAAAGAAGCACAGCCTGCATCAGGAAGCCATAACAAAGTGTTTCCAGCTGGGGAATCTTTGAGGAACCCCCTTGGAACTACCCTCAAGAGAAACATTCAACTTTAAACATCCACCAAGCATCAATATAGATGTGTGTAATTGCAAACAAATAAAAGTTTTCTTTTTCCTCTTCCTCTCCTACTTTTGCCCCACATCAAATTCAAGATGCGAGAATACAAAGAAAGAACTGATTAGAAAACATGGAAGGGGAAGCCTGGGTGGCTCAGTCGGTTGGGCGTCTGACTTCAGCTCAGGTCATGATCTCATGGTCCGTGAGTTCGAGCCCCGCGTCGGGCTCTGGGCTGATGGCTCAGAGCTTGGAGCCTGTTTCCGATTCTGTGTCTCCCTCTCTCTCTGCCCCTCCCCCGTTCATGCTCTGTCTCTCTCTGTCCCCAAAATAAATAAACGTTAAAAAAAAAAAAAAGAAAACATGGAGGAACCAAACAAGGTAATAGTCCAATTAAACATGTCTCCCTCCCATATGTTAAGGTTTCAGTGAGAAAGGAAAAGTATTGAACCTAAATAAAATTAAGAATTTTTGTTATTCACTATAATATATATCATTTTTAGTGTACATGAAGCATTTATAAAAATATAAGAAAAAACACACTTTAAAGAATCAATATGATAAATACTCTGTCCTCTAATCATTATATAATAAATTGGGACTTGGTAAGAAAATTAGTGCTTTAGAATCTTGTACGTTTGGAAACCGTGACGTATTTCCAAGCACTTGTGTTAAAGATTATTATTCTTAGAAGGACACATGTTAGTAGTATTTCTTCCAAAAAATATATAACCTGAATCTAATCATCAATAAGCATTAGACATAATAAAATTGAAGAACAGTCTACAAAATAAATGACCTGAATATTTCAAAATACCAATGTCATGAATGACCAAGAAATGGCTAAGGAACTATTCCAGATTGACAGAGGCTAAAGAAACATAAAAGCTAAATGTAATGAGTGGAAAAAATAAATGTAATGGGTGATTCTGCAATAGATTTTGGACTAGGAGGGGAAAAAAGTTATGAAGGTTGTGACTGAGGCAAAAGCAAAAAAAAGGGAGTATTATAAACAACTTAATATTTTTAAAAAATCTAAATATGTGAATTTCTATAAAAGCATAAAATGTCAAAGTTGAATAAAAACTGAGTAGAAATATTGAATAAGAAGACTTAAAGAAACTTAAATTACACTCAATAGCTTTCTCCCACCCTGTCCCCCATTAGTCCTAGATTTTACAAATAAGTTCCTTCAACCTTTCAGAAACATATAACAACACTGACAGAAGCTGTCCAAGAAAATAGCAAATGCTGTCCAGCCTAATTTATATAAAGAGGTAATATTCAACCAATTCTCACCTATACAGCTGTATCAATTGCTTACATTCTGATTGGCTGTGCCCCAGTATGAATAAACAGTGAACACTGTCATTGTGAAGTGGACTTAGTTTGAGTATTACTTGGAACAAGTATAATTAGAATTCCAAAATCAGATGTCAAAACAACAAATGATACAATTTCACTTATGCATCGATGGAAATATCCCTGATAAAATTTAGCTTTAAAAAAATCCAACAGTCCATTGTTTTTTTATTTTTTAATGTTTTTAATTATTTTTGAAAGAGAGAGAAAGAGAGAGAGAGCATGAGTGGGAGAGGGGCAGAAAAAAAAAGGAGACACAGAATCTGAAGCAGGCTCCAGGCTCGGAGTTGTCAGCACAGAGCCCAATGTTGGGCTTAAACCCATGAGCTGCAAGATCATGACCTGAGCCAAAGTCAGACACTTAACTGAGTCAGCCACCCAGGAGCCCATCAACAGTCTATTTTTTTCTAATCATGAATTATAAGCACTTAGTGTTATCTGAGGACAATTCTACATGAAAAATCATTCAATGAATGAGTGATGTCAGTGGAACTCGTGAACTAAAGGTCACCTAAAATCTTCTCCATAAAAGCAACACAAACACTGGCAAAAATTGTGCAATCAACTTCTTCAGAACCTGAAAATTAATTAAAGGCTAAAACAATCTGGGGAGCATTTATTCAAGAAAATCTGTTGAATCTCAGTAATTACAATTACCTTTGTAGCATTTGAACTTGGGCTGTTTCCATACCTCATTCCCCAGGTCCATGGTAGCTTTGAAAACCAACAATTCCACAATCACAGGAAAACCAACAGCATAGCAGCCACTGGAGGGAGAATAGTGTTGGAGTTTCTTCAAAGCCCCAGGTAACTGTCATTATTTGACCTGTCTGGCAGTTCCCTTGAAATCCTCAAATGGCTTGTCTTTATTTGACCTGACTCAAGTTTGCCTAATGCAAATAACTTTTTGTCCTCAAAGGGCTTGTCAAAGATACTCAGCAGCAACTGTTTAATGTCTCAGCTGCCTGAGACAAACAACTAGCTGACCAAACAATGTGGTCATTAGATGACCCCAGGAAGCTTTGAAAAATTCCAACTTATTCCTAGGCATCTATAAGGTTACACATACATGAAGGGCTATATGCATGTCCAGAGCTGTGCACATGCTCAGGAAAAACCTGAGAAAGCCCTCAGCTCTCATCTCTGTCTGACCTTGACTTCAAGGAAGTAAGGACTATGATAGAGTTGTAAACTACCTGGCTGAATGTGGAAAGCTGGAACTGACATATACACTCAGCCCCTAGGCAAAGACCGGGAGAACTATTGGTTCCAAGCATTAAGAAATCACTGTCGGGGTGCCTTGGTGGCTCAGTCAGTTAAGTGTCCAACTTCAGCTCAGGTCATGATCTCATGGTTTGTGGGTTCAAGCCTCACATCAGGCTCACTGCTGTCAGCCTATCAGCGCAGAGCCTGGAGCCTGCTTCAGACTCTGTGTCTCCCTCTCTCTGTGCCCCTCCCCTGCTCAGGCTCTGTCTCAAAATAAAATCAATGTAAAAAGAAAAGAAAAAGAAATCACTGTACGTTATTATCCAGCCATTAAACTGAGTAAAGACTCTAGTGGCTTCACCCAACAAAGAACACAAATTTGACAGAATTAGTTCAGGAACACAGCTAAAGAAACTGCAGTAACAATGATAATAGATAGTAATAACAAACTCTAGGGGAGAGGGAGATAGGATTTTTAAAGCTGCCACATTATTCAAAATATGTAATTTTCCAAAAAAAAAAAAAAAGAGAGAGAGACACGCAAACAAACAAGGAAGTATGGCCCATACACAGAAAAACAAGCAGTCCATAGAAATTGTTATTGAAGAAACATAGATGTTGTACTTCCTAAACTGGATTTAATCAGTTATTTTAAACACGTTGTAACTAAAGGAAATCATGTCTAAATAAATAAAGGAAAGTATGATAACAATATCTCATCAAACAGAGATTTAAAAAAAACAAAGGGAAATTCTGGAATTGAAAAGTACAATATCTGCAATAAAAATTTCACCAGAGAGAGTCATAAAGAGATATGAGCTAGAAGAAGAAAGAACCTGTGAACTTGAAGGTAGTTCAAAAAACAGAACTGAGGGAAAGAGAGAGAAAAATAAAGAAAAAGTGAACACAGGCTCAGAGACCTGGGGAATACCAACAAATGGTGCAACACACACATAACAGAAGGAGAGAGAGAAAGGAGAGATAAAAGAATATTTGGAAAAATAATGGCTGAACACCCCCTGATTTTGTGAGAAATATTAATTTACACATCCAAAAAACTCTACAAACTTCAAGTAGGATAAGCTCAAAGACATTCTCACTTTGACATATCAAAAATCACTGTTGAAAAACAAAGATAAAGGATTCTTAATGTGGAAAAACTATTTGGAAAAGTAATATTTTTGCTTTATGTTTTTACTAAAGGTCCTAAATATTGAACATTCAAATATTCTATAAAAGGCAGTACAGTATATTCAAATGTCAAAGTATTATGGATTTGTTAATAATAGGAAATATTTTGGGGTGCCTGGGTGGCGCAGTTGGTTGGGCGTCCGACTTCAGCCAGGTCACGATCTCGCGGTCTGTGAGTTCGAGCCCCGCGTCGGGCTCTGGGCTGATGGCTCAGAGCCTGGAGCCTGTTTCCGATTCTGTGTCTCCCTCTCTCTCTGCCCCTCCCCTGTTCACGCTCTGTCTCTCTCTGTCCCAAAAATAAATAAATGTTGAAAAAAAAATTAAAAAAAAATAATAGGAAATATTTTGCACTGATTGAATCTGCCCATTTGACCTAGACAATAAATAGAATCAGCCAGAATGGAAATGTTGATTGCAAAATCTTTTCATTCTCCGCAATAAATAATTCCTCCCCAGACCTGCCTTGGTCACAGTGCCAAACTCAGTCAGAGATTCTTTACAGAATTCATGTCCTAGACAGCAAACAAGTCTCAGTCTTCTAAATAACCTTCCACGCATTACTGAAAGTGATACAATGAACTTGAAGGGGCCCATAGGATAGAGGATACTAAGGAAACAGCTAGATAACTGAGAAAGAAAAATCCGCATAATTCTATATTTGGTTCCACCCATTAGAAACAGTTAGTGTAAACGTGATATATTATAAATATGAGGAACTCAGCTCATCTACAAGGCAAAAATATCCCCCCAAAACCTCATGTCATATATTTAGTGAAAAGTTAAACAAAAATGATTCTTGGTGAATTCCTTCCTTCCCTTTATTTTTGTGAACAAATACTATGACTCTCCTTCTTTTATATCTATGTATTTACCTCCTTTCAAATGTATTTCATTAGAACCCTCTTTTGAAGTAGCCTCCTTAAATTTTGCTAACTTCAGATAAGAACCACTTTCCCACCCCAAATGGGTATCAGGATACTTTATCTTCCCTGGGTTTCAAGAGACTTTCCACCCTTGCTCACAAGGCGGCACTTGAAAGTAGTTTTGAGTATACTCAGATATAGAAGACTATAATTTTGATGTTTTAAGAAATGGGGTTTAGTGATTATTATCTGTCATACTTGTATGAATTGCTTTAGATTAGCTGGGTGATTGATCTGTTCCACTTGGCATTGTCTGGGATCTCTTGTTTGGGGCTGGAACACTTCCCAAATCATTCTATGAGGCCAATATCTGATTCCCAAATCAGACAGACATTACAAGAAAAAAAAACTATAGACCAACATTCTTTATGAATATAGACACAAAAAATTCATAACAAATTCTAGCAAACGAAATCCAGCAACATACGAAATGTATTATACACCATGACCACGTGGGATTCGTTCCAATACAAGGTTGGTTCAATATATGAAAATCAATCAATGCAATAGACCATTTAATAAAGAATAAAAAACAAATGATCATTCAATGGATGCAGAAAAGACATTTGACAAAATCCAACACCCTTTATTATAAAAACACCAAACAAAGTAGGAATAGAAGAAAACTTTCTCGACCAGATAAAGACATCTGTGAAAAATTCATAACTATCATACATAAAGATGAAAGACTGAATTCTTTCTTCCTAAAATTAGGAAAAAGACTGCTTTTGCCATTCTTTCAACTGTAATGAAAACTATAGCCAGAGTAATTAGGCAAAAAGAAAAAAGACATCCAGATTGGCAAGAATTTTTACAATTCAACAACAAAAATGTAACCTGATCAATGTATGTGCTAAGAAATTGACCAGACATTTCTCCAAAGAAGGTATACAAATGGTTTATAATTATCAGAGAAAAGTAAGTCAAAGCTACAATGAGATAGCACTTCCCACCTAGAATGACCCTCACTTAAAAAAAAAAGCGTAGGTGAAGATGTGGAAAAAACTCATGTATTGCTGATGGAAATGAAGATATAGCTGCTTTCAAGAAGAGTTTGGCATTTCTTCAAAAAGTTTCACATACTGGGGCGCCTGGGTGGCGCAGTCGGTTAAGCGTCCGACTTCAGCCAGGTCACGATCTCGCGGTCCGTGAGTTCGAGCCCCGCGTCAGGCTCTGGGCTGATGGCTCAGAGCCTGGAGCCTGCTTCAGATTCTGTGTCTCCCTCTCTCTGCCCCTCCCCCGTTCGTGCTCTGTCTCTCTCTGTCCCAAAAATAAACGTTGAAAAAAAAAAAAAGAAAAAAAAAAGTTTCACATACAGTTACCTTAGAATTCTGAAATTCCATTCCTAGGTATGTACCTAAAATAAGTGAAAATGCATGGTATATGTCCATATTAAAACTTGTATCCAAATGTTCATAGCAACATTATTCATTATAGTCAAAAGGTAGAAACAACTCAAATATTCAAGTGATGAATAAACAAAATGATATATCTATGTAATGGAATATTATTGAGCTATAAAAAGAATGAAGTATTCATACATGCTACAACATGGAGGAACTTTGAAGACATGCCAAGTGAAGGAAGCCAGACATCAAAGACAACATATTTTATGATCCATTTATATGAACTGTCCAGAATAGGCAAATTCATAGAGACAGAAATCAATATGGTGGCTGCCAAGGACTGGGGGCAGGGAGCAATAAAGAATTACTGCTTAATGGGTATAGGATATCCTTTGGGGGTAATTAAAATGTTTTAGAACAAGACAGAGGTAGTGGTATCACACCTTTTTGGATATATTAAAAAACACTCAACTGTGGTGAATTTAATGGTGTATAAATTACACCATTTGACAGCATTTAACATGAAAATTTGACAATATAATTTGCCACATAAAGAGGGGGTAGGGGCGCCTGGGTGGCGCAGTCGGTTTAGCGTCCGACTTCAGCCAGGTCACGATCTCGCGGTCCGTGAGTTCGAGCCCCGTGTCAGGCTCTGGGCTGATGGCTCAGAGCCTGGAACCTGTTTCCGATTCTGTGTCTCCCTCTCTCTCTGCCCCTCCCCCGTTCATGCTCTGTCTCTCTCTGTCCCAAAAATAAATAAACGTTGAAAAAAAAAAAAAGAGTGGGAAAATAATGTGATTACCTCCACAGAGAAAAAAAATCTTTGAAAATTTTCCAGATTCTTTTATTAGAGAAAAAAAAATCACACACCAGAATGGAAGGAAATCTCCTTGACTTGTTAAAATTTGTATCTACAGAGACACACATGCGCGCGCGCGCACACACACACACACACACACACATACACAATATAATAAATAGTATACTTAACAGAAAACTTAAGAGTTACTTCCACTTATTGAATAAGATTCCCACCAATAGTGTCATTTAACATTGTATCAGACTTCCTGGTCAATACTAGAAAGTATAATAATAATAACAATAGGGATGCTGTTGGTGAAGAAAAGGTATTAGGCTTCTAAGGCAAGATGTAAAAATGTTGTTTAGAAATTATATCATACACCTAAACAATTCAACTAAATCAACAAATAAGAGTTTAGCAATGTTCCCAGAGACAAAATCAATATATAAAAACCAATGGCATTCTCTATACCAGCAAAAATCAACTGTCAAATACAACTTAAAAAGGTATCCTTCCAAAACAATAAAAATTTAAGGTACATGAGAATTCTTTATGTGGTATACATAAACTCAACTTTTACAAATGTTAAACTTTACCAAGGTATGTAGATAAGTATACAAATAAATGGAATACATTTTCTGCTCTGGATGAGCCCATTTAACATTATAAAGATATCAGGACTTCCAGGGAAGATGGACAAGAGGAGGACAGCAGAGTTCATCTCTGTCCCACAGATACAACTGGGTAACCCCCACATCAATGTAAATAACCCAGAAAATGAACTGAAGACTGGAAGAATAGAACCTCCACAGCTAAATGTAGAGAAGCTGTCACAATTGGAGAGGGTAGAAAGGGAGAATATGCAGTACTGTCTATTGGAGGGAGGTATGCTTTGGGTGAAGAAAGGGGAAAGAATCAGAGTCTCACCCAAGGCACCCCAAGGAGAGGACAAATTCCTGCAACATTTGGCTTTGAAACTAGAAGAGCATAATTTGACAAGATCTTACATCAATGGGACTTAATACCTGGAACTCTAAATATCAGTGGGCTTAGCTCTGGGAGAGCCCAGAGGGCAAGAGGAAATTGAGTTCCACCCTTAAAGAGACAGCATACAAATAGCCCCAGTGAGATACAGCAGGAAGCCCCAGTTTGAAAAATGCCTGTGATATACAGAAGGCAGATTTGTTTACTAATCCTAGATCACCTGCCTAAGAGGCAGGAATCATTGGGAGACTTCTCCAAGAACAAAAGAGCTGGCAGGCACAATTGCCCTTACTTGGCCCCAGGCCTAGACACAGGGCCACCTGTGGGAACCAGCTCAGTGCCCACACTTACTACCTAACTTGCTTACACCAAAGCCCTACCCACTTCCCCACTCCTGTGGAACCACCCTTCCCAATCTTGCTTGCCTCAGTCCCAGTTTGGTGGCCCTGACCCCCAGAAGACCAGCCCAAACCCCTGCTTACAAGCACCTCCCAATGTGAGAGTTTTGCAGAGCCTCAGCCCAGGCAGCAGTGGGGACAGGTCTCATTTCACAAGCAGACCAGAGCATACCTAATGAAACATACCCCTTTCAGTCCAGGAACTAAAAACTTCCCAAAACAGGTAAAGGGAGCCTCTGCAAAAGACTGTCCTGAAGAAGAAAGTGGCCAGGACAAAACAGCAGGGCACATGTAGCACACAATGGAGTCACTCTCAGAAGCACTGGGCCCTGAGGAATAGGGGACACTACACAGAAGGGCACTATAGGATCTCTTCTTCATAAAGGTCATTACTGTCAAGAGCAGGAGATGTAACTGACTTTCCTAACACAGAGAAATAGGCACATAGACTTAGACAAAATAAGAAGACAGAGAAATTTATCCGAAACAAACAAACAAACCAAACAAACACAAAACAAAAAAACAGGGCAAGGCCAGGGCCAGAGATTTAAGCAAAACATAAAAGTAATGTCCCTCATGGAATATTTAAAGCAATGATCATAAGGATACTTACTGGACTTGAGAAAAGAGTGGAATACACAAGTAAGTGAGACTCTTAACACAGAGGTAAGGACTAACAGAGATGAAAGCTTAATAAATGAAACGATAAACCTGTTTGATGGAATGAAGAACAGGCTGGAAGAAGCAGAGGAACAAATTAATGACCTAGAAGACAGAGTAATATAAACTAATCAAGCTCAACAAAAGACAAGAATTATGCAAAAGAATAGACTTAGAGAACTGTGACTCCATCAAATGTAATCTTCATATTAGAGTAGTCCCAGAAGAAAAGAGAGAATAGAAAATATATTTAAAGAAATAATAGCTGAGGGGCGCCTGGGTGGCGCAGTCGGTTAAGCGTCCAACTTCAGCCAGGTCATGATCTCGCGGTCCGTGAGTTCGAGCCCCGCGTCAGGCTCTGGGCTGATGGCTCAGAGCCTGGAGCCTGTTTCCGATTCTGTGTCTCCCTCTCTCTCTGCCCCTCGCCCATTCATGCTCTGTCTCTCTCTGTCCCAAAAATAAATAAACGTTGAAAAAAATATATAAAAAAAATAAATAATAGCTGAAAATTTCCCTTACCTGGGGGAGGAAACAGATCACCAGATCCAGAAGGCACAGACAGCCCCGAACAAAATCAACAAAAGGAGATCCATACCAAGATACAGTAATTAAATTGGAAAAAATACAGTGATGAAGAAAAAAATTTAAAAGTAGCAAGAATGAAATCCCCATAAGGCTATCGGGGGATTTTTCAGCAGAAACTTTCCAAGCCAGAAGGGAGTGGCCTGATATATTCAAAATACTGAATGGGAAATTTTTTCAGTCAAGAATACTCTATTCAGCAAAGCTATCCATAGAATAGAAGGAGAGATAAAGAGTTTCCCAAACAAAAATTAAAGGAGTTCATGATCACTAAACCAGCCTTGCAAGAAATATTAAAGGAACTCTCTGAGTGGAGAGAACAAAAGTGACATAAGAAGGTAGGAAACACAGAGGCAGTAAAAATAGATATTTCTGTAAAAAACCAGTCAAGGAACTTACAAAATAAAAAGATGCAATATATGATAACATACACCTAAAACGGGAGGAGGAGAGGAATAAGAATGAGTTCAAACTTAATCATGAACTTAACATAGACTGCTATATGCAGAAGAGGTTATATACAAACCTAATGGTAACCATATTTCAAAACCCACTAATATATATGCAAAGAATAAAGAGAAAGAAATCTAAATATATCACTGAAGAAAATCAGCAAACCATAAATGTAAATGGACTAAATGCTCCAATCAAAAGACATAGAGTGACAGAATCGATTAAAAAAAAAGACTCAGCTATGTGCTGGCTACAAGAGACTCATTTTAGACCTAAAGACACTGGTAGATTGAAAGTGAGGGGATGGGGAAACATTTTTCATATCAGTGGATGTCAAAAGAAAGCTGGTATAACAACAGACAAAGGACCCTATATAATCATAAAGGGGACAATGCAACAAGAAGAAATAATAATTATAAATATTTATGCACCCAACATAGAAGCACGAAAATACATAAAGCAGTTAATAACAAACATAAAGGAATTAATTGATAATACAATAATAGGAGGGAGCTTTAAAATCCCACTACATCAATGGGCAGATCATCAAAACAGAAAATCAACAAGGAAACAATGGCTTTGAACGACACATTGGAACACATGGATTTAACAGATGTATTAAGAACATTCCATCCAGAACAGCAGAATACACATTCTTTTCAAGTGCACACAGAACATTCTCCAGAATAGATCACATATCAGGCCACAAAACAAGCCTCAACAAATTCAAGAAGATCAAAGTCATACCATGCATTTTTTTTACCACACTGCTATGAAACTAGAAGTCGATCACAAGAAAAAAACCTGGAAAGAACACAGATACATGGAGGTTAAATAACCTACTATTAAACAAAAATTGGGTAAACAAAGAAATGAAGGAAGAAATTTTAAAAAGTACATGGAAACAAATGAAAATGAAAATACAATGGTCCAAAACCCTTGGGGTACAGTAAAAGCAGTTCTAAGAGGAAGCTTATAGCAATACAGATCTATCTCAAGAAGCAAGAAAATTCTCAAATAAACAACATAATCTTGCACATAAAGGATTTGGAAAAAGAACAAACAAAACCTAAAACCAGCAGAAAGAAGGAAATAATAAAGATTAGAGCAGAAATAAATGATATAGAAGTTAAAAGTAAAAGCAAAAAACAATAGAACAGATCAATGAAACCAGGAGCAGATTCTTTAAAAAAAAATAAAACTGATAAACCTCTAGCCAGACTTACCAAAAAAAAAAGATAAAGGACCTAAGTAAACGAAATCACAAGTGAGAGATGAGAAGTAAAACCAACACCACAGAAATACAAATAATTATAAGAGAATATTACAAGTAGCTACATGCCAACAGACTGGGCAAATTAGAAGAAATGGAAAAATTACTAAAAACACATAACCTACCAAAACTGAATGAGGAATAAATAGAAAACTTGAACAGACCAATTACCAGAGATGAAATTGAATCATTAATAAAATAACTCCCGATAAAAAAAAAAAAGTCCAGTACCAGATGCTTCGCTGGTGACTTCTACCAAGCATTTCAATAAAAGTAAATACTATTCTTCTCAAAGTATTCCAAAAAAAAAAAAAAAAAATAGAAGAGGACGTAAACTTTCCAAATTCATTTAATGAGGATACCAAAACCAGATAAAGATACCACCAAAAAGAAAACTGTAGAGCAATATCTCTGATGAACATAGATGCAAAAACCAACAAATTATCAGAAAGCTGAATCCCACAATATATTAAAAAATCATTTACCATGATCACATGGGATTTATTCCTGTAATGCTATGGTGGTTCAATAGTCACAAATCAATCAATGTGATAAAACACATCAAAAAGAGAAAGGCTAAAAACCATCTGATCATTACAATAGATGCAGAAAAAAATATTTGACAAAGTACAGCATCTATTAATGATAAAAACTCTCAACAAAGTAGGTTTAGAGGAAACATACCTGAATATAATATAGGCCATATAAAAAACCCACAGTGAACATTATCTTCATTGGTGACAAACTGAGAGCTTTTCCCCTTAGATCACAAGAAGAGAAGGATGTTCACTCTCACTACTTTTATTCAACATAGTCCTAGAAGTCCTAACCACAGCAATCAGACAAGAAAAAGAAATAAAAGACATCCAGATTGGTAAAGAAGAAGTAAGACTTTCACTATTTGTGGATGACATGATACTACAGAAAACCCTCAAGACCCCACCAAAAAACTAGTAGAACTGATAAATAAATTCAGTAAGGTGCAAGAGACAAAATCAATATATAGAAATCTCTTGCATTGTAATATATTAATAATGAAGTAGCATAAGGAGAAATTAAGAAAACAATCCCATTTGTAATTTCACCAAAAAGAATAAAATACCCAGGAATAAACTTAACCAAGGTGGTGAAAACCTTATACTATGAAAATTATAAAAAACTGATGAAATAAATTGAAAATGATACAAACAACTGGAAAGATATTCCATGCTCATGGAAGAATAATAAAATGTCCATACTACCCAAAGGAATCTACAGATTTGATGCAATCCCTATAAAAATAGCAACAGCATTTTTCACAGAGCTAAAACAAATTATCCTAAAATTTGTTTGGAACCACAAAAAAGACCCCAAATAGCCAAAGCAATATTGAAAAAGAACAAAACTGGAGGTATCACAATCCCAGATTTTAAAATTTACTACAAAGCTGAAGTAATCAAAATGGTATGGTACTGGCACAAAAACAGAAACATTGATCAATGAAACAGAATGCAGAGCACAGAAATCAATCAATATTTATATGGTCAATTAATTTTTAACTGAGGAGGCAAGAATATACAATGGGTAAAAGTCTCTTTAACAAATAGTGTTGGGAGTACTGGACAGCCACATATAAAAGAATGAAATTGGACCACTTTCTGACACCATACACAAAAATAAACACAAAATGGATTAAAGACCTACATGTGAGACCTAAAACTAAAAATCCTAGAAGGGAGCACAAGCAGTAATTTCTCTGATACCAGCCATAGCAACATTTTTTTAGATATGTCTCCTGAGGCCAGGGAAACAAAAGTAAAAATAAACTATTGGGACCACATCAAAATAAAAAGCTTCTGCACAGTGAAGGAAACAATCAATAAAACTAAAAGACAACCTAAGGAATTGGGAAGATATTTTTAATGACATATGTGATAAAGAGGTAGTATCCAATATATATTAAGAATTTATACAACACTAAAAAAAAACCAAAACTAAAAAAACCAATTAAAAAATGGGCAAAAGATACGAGCATACATTTATCCAAAGAAGACATACACATAGCCAATAGACACATGAGAAGATTTTCAATATCACTAATCATCAGGGAAACGCAAATCAAAACCATGAGATATCACCTCACATCTGTCAAAATGGCTAAAATCAAATACACAAGAAACAACAGTGTTGGTAAGAAAAAGGAATCCTTGTGCATTGTTGGGAGAAATGCAAACTGGTGCAGCCACTTTGGAAAACAGTGTGAGATTCCTCAAAAAGTTAAAAATAGAAATATCCTATAACCCAGCAATTGCACTAATAGATATTCATCAAAGGATACAAAAATACAGATTTGAAGGGGCACATGCATGCCAATGTTTATAGTAGCACTATCAACAATAGTCAAATTATAGAGAGCCCATATCTATCAACTGATGAATGGATAAAGAAGTGGCATATAGATTTATTTGTGAAGATGGCGGCGTAGGAGGACACTGGGCTCACCGCGTCCTGCTGATCACTTAGATTTCACCTACACCTGCCTAAATAACCCAGAAAACTGCCACAAGACTAGCAGAACAGAGTCTCTGGAGCCAAGTGCAGACGAGAGGCCCATGGAAAAGGGTAGGAAGGGCGGCAAGGCGGTGCGCACTACATGGACTGGCGGGAGGGAGCCGGGGTGTAGGGGCGGCCTGCCAGCCAAGCAGAGACCCCAAGTCTGGCTAGCAAATGCAGAGGGGCCTGACGGAGTGTGTTCGGACAGCGAGCGGGGACTTAACATCTGGAAGGTTATAAGTTAACAGCTCTGCTCAGAGAGCGGGAAGCCTGGAGGACAACGGGAGGGAGAGTTGCTGAGCCCCCGGAGGACAGAGCTCAGTTTGGCGGGGAACAAAGGCGCTCGCCAGTGCCATCTCCCTCGCCCATCCCCCAGCCAAAATCCCAAAGGGAACCAGTTCCTGCCAGGGAACTTGCTGGCACCACGCAAACACCCAACGCTGTGCTTCTGCAGATCCACACCTCCAGCAGCAGGTCTGACTCCCTCCCACTGCTGCAGGGCCCCTCCCAAAGTGGATCACCTAAGGAGAAGCAAGCTGAACCTGCCTCTCCCGCCCCTGTGCACCTTGCCAATCCACTCCAGCTAATACCAGATCCCCAGCACCACAAGCCTGGCAGTGTGCAAGTAGCCCAGATGGAGCACGCCACCCCACAGTGAATCCTGCCCCTAGGAGAGGGGAAGAGAGGGAACACACCAGTCCGACTGTGGCCCCAGCGGTGGGCTGGGGGCAGACATCAGGGTTAGACATCAGGTCTGACTGCGGCCCCACCCACCAATGCGAGTTATTCAAGACAGCACAGGGGAAGTGCCCTGCAGTTCCGCAACTCTCCAGGAACTATCCAAAATGACCAAACGGAAGAATTCCCCTTAAAAGAACCTCCAGGAAATAACAACAGCTAACAAACTGATCAAAAACAATTTAAACAATATAACAGAAAATTAATTTAGAATAACAGTCATAAAATTAATCGCTGGACTTGAAAACAGTATAGAGGACAGCAGAGAATCTATTGCTACAGAGCTCAACGGACTAAGGAATAGTCAGGAGGACCTAAAAAATGAAATAAACGAGCTGCAAAATAAAATGGAAACGACCACGGCTCAGATTGAAGAGGCAGAGGAGAGAATAGGTGAAGTAGAAGATAAAATTATGGAAAAAGCAGCTGAGAAAAAGAGAGATAAAAAAATCCAGGAGTATGAGGGGAAAATTAGAGAACTAAGTGATGCAATAAAGAGAAATAATATACGCATAATTGGTATTCCAAAGGAGGAAGAGAGAGGGAAAGGTGCTGAAGGGGTACTTGAAGAAATAATAGCTGAGAACTTCCCTGAACTGGGGAAGGAAAAAGGCACTGAAATCCAAGAGGCACAGAGACGTAACTTGAATCGATCTTCTGCACAACATATCATAGTGAAACTGGCAAAATACAAGGATAAAGAGAAAATTCTGAAAGCAGCTAGGGATAAACATGCTCTAACATATAAAGGGAGACCTATAAGACTCGTGACCGATCTCTCTTCTGAAACCTGGCAGGCCAGAAAGGAATGGCAGGAAATATTCAATGTGATGAACAGAAAAAATATGCAGCTGAGAATCCTTTATCCAGCAAGTCTGTCATTTAGAATAGAAGGAGAGATAAAGGTCTTCCCAAACAAACAAAAACTGAAGGAATTCGTCACCACTAACCCAGCCCTACAAGAGATCCTAAGGGGGATCCTGTGAGACAAAGTACCAGAGACATCGCTACAAGCATAAAACATACAGACATCACAATGACTCTAAACCCATATCTTTCTATAATAACATTGAATGTAAATGGACTAAATGCACCAACCAAAAGACATAGGGTATCAGAATGGATAAAAAAACAAGACCCAACTATTTGCTGTCTACAAGAGATTCATTTTAGACCTGAGGACACCTTCAGATTGAGAGTGAGGGGATGGAGAACTATTTATCATGCTACTGGAAGCCAAAAGAAAGCTGGAGTAGCCATACTTATATCAGACAAACTAGACTTTAAATTAAAGGCTGTAACAAGAGATGAAGAAGGGCATTATATAATAATTACAGGGTCTATCCATCAGGAAGAGCTAACAATTATAAATGTCTATGTACCGAATACGGGAGCCCCCAAATATACAAAACAATTACTCACAAACATAAGCAACCTTATTGATAAGAATGTGGTAATTGCAGGGGACTTTAACACCCCACTTACAGAAATGGATAGATCATCTAGACACACGGTCAATAAAGAAACAAGGGCCCTGAATGAGACATTGGATCAGATGGACTTGACAGATATATTTAGAACTCTGCATCCCAAAGCAACAGAATATACTTTCTTCTCAAGTGCACATGGAGCATTCTCCAAGATAGATCACATACTGGGTCACACAACAGCCCTTCATAAGTATACAAGAATTGAAATCATACCATGCATACTTTCAGGCCACAATGCTATGAAGCTTGAAATCAACTACAGGAAAAAGTCTGGAAAACCTCCAAAAGCATGGAGGTTAAAGAACACCCTACTAAAGAATGAGTGGGTCAACCAGGCAATTAGAGAAGAAATTAAAAAATATATAGAAACAAATGAAAATGAAAAGACAACAATCCAAACGCTTTGGGACGCAGCGAAGGCAGTCCTGAGAGGAAAATCCATTGCAATCCAGGCCTATCTCAAGAAACAAGAAAAATCCCAAATACAAAATCTAACAGCACACCTAAAGGAAATAGAAGCAGAACAGCAAAGACAGCCTAAACCCAGCAGAAGAAGAGAAATAATAAAGATCAGAGCAGAAACAAACAATATAGAATCTAAAAAAACTGTAGAGCAGATCAACGAAACTAAGAGTTGGTTTTTTGAAAAAATAAACAAAATTGATAGACCTCTAGCCAGGCTTCTCAAAAAGAAAAGGGAGAGGACCCAAATAGATAAAATCATGAATGAAAATGGAATTATTACAACCAATCCCTCAGAGATACAAGCAATTATCAGGGGATACTATGAAAAATTATATGCCAACAAACTGGACAACCTGGAAGAAATGGACAAATTCCTAAACACCCACACACTTCCAAAACTCAATCAGGAGGAAATAGAAAGCTTGAACACACCATAACCAGCGAAGAAACTGAATCAGTTACCAAAAATCTCCCAACAAATAAGAGTCCAGGACCAGATGGCTTCCCAGGGGAGTTCTACCAGACATTTAAAGCAGAAATAATACCTATTCTTCTCAAGCTATTCCAAAAAATAGAAAGGGAAGGAAAACTTCCAGTCTCATTCTATGAAGCCAGTATTACTTTGATTCCTAAACCAGACAGAGACCCATTAAAAAAAGAGAACTACAGGCCAATATCCCTGATGAATATAGATGCAAAAATTCTCAACAAGATACTAACAAATCGAATTCAACAGCTTATAAAAAGAATTATTCACCATGATCAAGTGGGATTTCTTCCTGGGATGCAGGGCTGGTTCAACATTCGCAAATCAATCAATGTGATACATCACATTAATAAAAGAAAAGGTAAGAACCATATGATCCTGTCAATCGATGCAGAAAAGGCATTTAACAAAATTCAGCAACTTTCTTAATAAAAACCCTCGAGAAAGTCAGGATAGAAGAAACATACTTAAAGATCATAAAAGCCATTTATGAAAAGCCCACAGCTAACATCATCCTCAATGGGGAAAAACTGAGAGCTTTTTCCCTGAGATCAGGAACACGACAGGGATGTCCACTCTCACCACTGTTGTTTAACATAGTGTTGGAAGTTCTTGCATCAGCAATCAGACAACAAAAGGAAATCAAAGGCATCAAAATTGGCAAAGATGAAGTCAAGCTTTCACTTTTTGCAGGTGACATGATATTATACATGGAAAATCCAATAGACTCCACCAAAAGTCTGCTAGAACTGATACATGAATTCAGCAAAGTTGCAGGATACAAAATCAATGTACAGAAATCAGTTGCATTCTTATATACTAACAATGAAGCAACAGAAAGACAAATAAAGAAACTGATCCCATTCACAATTGCACTAAGAAGCATAAAATAAATCTAACCAAAGATGTAAAAGCTCTGTATGCTGAAAACTATAGAAAGCTTATGAATGAAATTGAAGAAGATATAAAGAAATGGAAAAACATTCCATGCTCATGGATTGGAAGAATAAATATTGTCAAAATGTCAATACTACCCAAAGCTATCTACACATTCAATGCAATCCCAAACAAAATTGCACCAGCATTCTTCTCGAAACTAGAACAAGCAATCCTAAAATTCATATGGAACCACAAAAAGCCCCGAATAGCCAAGGTAATTTTGAAGAAGAACACCAAAGCAGGAGGCATCACAATCCCAGACTTTAGCCTCTACTACAAAGCTGTAATCATCAAGACAGCATGGTATTGGCACAAAAACAGACACATAGACCAATGGCATAGAATAGAAACCCCAGAACTAGACCCACAAATGTATGGCCAACTAATCTTTGACAAAGCAGGAAGAACATCCAATGGAAAAAAAGACAGTCTCTTTAACAAATGGTGCTGGGAGAACTGGACAGCAACATGCAGAAGGTTGAAACTAGACCACTTTCTCACACCATTCACAAAAATAAACTCAAAATGGATAAAGGACCTGAATGTGAGACAGGAAACCATCAAAACCCTAGAGGAGAAAGCAGGAAAAGACCTCTCTGACCTCAGCCATAGCAATTTCTTACTTGACACATCCCCCAAGGCAAGGGAATTAAAAGCAAAAATGAACTACTGGGACCTTATGAAGATAAAAAGCTTCTGCACAGCAAAGGAAACAACCAACAACTCTAAAAGGCAACAATGGAATGGGAAAACATATTTGCAAATGACATATCGGACAAAGGGCTAGGATCCAAAATCTATAGGGGCGCCTGGGTGGCGCAGTCGGTTAAGCGTCCGACTTCAGCCAGGTCACAATCTCGCGGTCTGTGAGTTCGAGCCCCGCGTCAGGCTCTGGGCTGATGGCTCGGAGCCTGGAGCCTGTTTCCGATTCTGTGTCTCCCTCTCTCTCTCTGCCCCTCCCCCGTTCATGCTCTGTCTCTCTCTGTCCCAAAAATAAATAAAAAACGTTGAAAAAAAATTTTAAAAAAAACAAAAAACAAAAAAAAAACCAAAATCTATAAAGAGCTCACCAAACTCCACACCTGAAAAATAATAACCCAGTGAAGAAATGGGCAGAAAACATGAATAGACACTTCTCTAAAGAAGACATCCGGATGGCCAACAGGCACATGAAAAGATGTTCAACGTCGCCCACCAGGGAAATACAAATCAAAACCACACTCAGATATCACCTCACACCAGTTAGAGTGGCCAAAATGAACAAATCAGGAGACTATAGATTCTGGTGAGGATGTGGAGAAACGGGAGCCTTCTTGCACTGTTGATGGGAATGCAAATTGGTGCAGCCACTCTGGAAAACAGTGTGGAGGTTCCTCAAAAAATTAAAAATCGATCTACCCTATGACCCAGCAGTAGCACTGCTAGGAATTTACCCAAGGGATACAGGAGTACTGATGCATAGGGGCACTTGTACCCCAATGTTTATAGCAGCATTCTCAACAATAGCCAAATTATGGAAAGAGCCTAAATGTCCATCAACTGATGAATGGATAAAGAAATTGTGGTTTATATACACAATGGAATATTACGTGGCAATGAGAAAAAATGAAATATGGCCCTTTGTAGCAACGTGGATGGAACTGGAGAGTGTGATGCTAAGTGAAATAAGTCATACAGAGAAAGACAGATACCATATGGTTTCACTCTTATGTGGATCCTGAGAAACTTAACAGAAACCCATGGGGGGAGGGGAAGGGAAGAAAAAAAAAAGAGGTTAGAGTGGGAGACAGCCAAAGCATAAGAAAGTCTTAAAAACTGAGAACAAACTGAGGGTTGATGGGGGGTGGGAGGGAGGGAAGGGTGGGTGATGGGTACTGAGGAGGGCACCTTTTGGGATGAGCACTGGGTGTTGTATGGAAACCAATTTGATAATAAATTTCATATATTGGAAAAAAAGATGTGGCATATAAATATATATACGCAATGGAATATTAGTCAGCCATAAAAAAGAATGAAATCTTGCCATTTGCAATGTTGAAAGACGTAGAGTATATTATGCTAAGAGAAATAAATCAGAGAAAGATAAATATCATATGATTTCATTCCTATGCAGAATTTAAGAACAAAACAGATGAACATATGGGAAGGGAAAAGAGAGGGAAGGAGGCAAACCGTAAGTGACTCTTAACTAGAGAGAACAAATTGAGCATTGCTGGAGGAAAGGTGGGTGGGAAATGGGATTAATGGGTGAGGGGTATTAAGGAGGGCACTTGTGATGAGCACTGAGTGTTCTATGTAAGTGATGAATCACAAATTCTACTCTTGAAACCAACATTACACTATATGTTAACTCACTAAAATTTAGAGAACAAACTGATAGTTATAGTGGAAGTGAAAGGGGTCATGAGTGAAACAAGTGAAGAGGATCAGAAAGTACACGTATCTTAAAGACCACTGAGTAATGTATAGAATTGTTGAATTACTGTATTGTATGCCTGATACTAATATAACTATGTTAACTAAAGTGGGATGTTAAAAAAATATAAAAATGTCACTTTTTACCAATTTTATCTATTAACTCAAACTGAAACAAAAAAAATCCATTTGGAGTATTAAGGATTCGTGGTTCAATATTCACATGGACAAAATAGAAGGGTACAGATAACTAAACTGACATATTCAAAAAGCAGAGATCAATGCTTGCTCTTTGAATTATTACAATAAACAATAAATAGACAAATGGCTGATGAATCAAAAGAAAAAGTTTGGAGAGAGACCCATGAACATGTAAAAACTTAACACAGAGAATGAGCACTACATATTTATGTACTAAAGGGAAAGGACAGGTTTTTACTAGATGGTTTTGGCAAAGTTGGTTTTTACTATGAAGAAAAATTAAAATTTAGCTCATTCATTTGTTTGCAAAGATAGAAACACATTTAAAAAACATCTATATATAAATGTAAAATTAAAATTTAGTTCATTGGTTTGCAAAGATAGAATCACATTTCATAAAACACATATGTCAAATTATGTAAAAAAAATCTTTGTGAATAGAAGTGGAAATGAAATATTCAAACATAACCTGAAAGGCACAGAGTATCAGACAAAAAAATCATTTTAAAATCAATTTGATATATCAAAATTGTGGCTACTGATTAGAGAATATAAAGGTAAAATTAATGAGTATAGATTGAGAGATGGAATTTACAATGTCTGAAATCAATCAGAAACTCTCTTTTAAACCAAAAGTCAGAAAAGTTTTTCTGTAAAAGGACAGCTAATAAATATATTAGGCTTTGTGTGGCATATGTTCTTGTTTGAACTACTCAGTTCTGCCATTGTAACATAAAGCCAACAATACATAATACATAAATATTTGCAGCTATGTTCAATACAACTTTATTTATGAACACTAAAATTTGATTTTATATCATATTCATGTGTCCCTCAATATTATTCTTCTCTTCATTTTCCCTGCATCATTTAAAAATATAAACATCATTTTTAGCCCTTTGGCTGTATGAGAACAGGCAACATGTCAAATCTGACCTGCAGACCAAACTTTGCTGACCCCTGGTTCAGACTGTAAAGGAAACTTTGCAAACAAACAAGACAGTGGAAGAATAGCAATACCAAATACGCAAAGACTGAAAGCAAGCAAAATATAGAAAATGAAATTTAGAAGTCCTCACTATTGAATACATACTCAAACTAAGAATCTGAAGTGCAAATTTATTTATTTTTATTTTTTTAACGTTTATTTATTTTTGAGAGAGAGAAAGAGAGACAGGGCATGAGCAGGGGAAAGGCAGAGAAAGAGGGAGACACAGAATGTGAAGCAGGCTTCAGGCTCTGAGCTGTCAGCACAGAGTCCTACACGGGGCTTGAACTCACGAACTGTGAGATCATGACCTGAGCCAAAGTTGTACGCTTAACTGACTGAGCCACCCAGGTGCCCCTCGAAGTGCAATTTAAATGAGATGTTATTTTTATACCTTTCAGATGGTCAAAATTTAGAAAGCTGAATAATACCAAATGCTGGCTGGATAAGAGACATAGGAATCTTCACAACTTGCTGATAATAATGCAAATTGCAACCCTTCTGAGAGATCTGATACCACCTAGTTTAATTAAGTATATTAATATCTTTTTCCCCCCTGAAAATCCTTCTCTTGCTTTTATATACCAAAAAAGTGCATTAAGGGATGTATATAAGCAAATTTATTCAGATTTGCTGTAGGGAGTTGAAGGTAATCTGGGTGCCCATTATTGAGAGAATAAATGGGTAAATGTGATGGATATATACATACTAGTATGGAGAACCAAGCAGATTTTAAAAGCAACATGACAAACTGATAGTCATATCAGCATAGTACTTTGTGAGAAAAAAAAAAGAGAAATAGGTGAAGTTATAGGGTACTGTACCATTTATGAAAATAAATAACATATGCATCTTATACAATATATATTTCACAAGCTTATATATGAAACAAAAGGCATCTGTCAAACCAGCTAGAAATGTGTGTTGGGGAGTGGGGGGCAGGAAAAATAAAGAATGAGGTTTAAACATATAAATATATGAATCAAAACAAAAAAGGGCATTGCAGGACCATCAATAATTCTACACTGTGTATTGAGGTATGTGATTCATTCAATCTTTTTTTCTCTGAGGTTCAGACATTCAAACACATACAGAAACACAAACAAAAGGCACAAATAGAAATCTCTGAAAACATGATAGTGGGAGATTTTAACTTTCCATTTCTGACAGAGCCAGTCCACAAACATAAAAGAAGAAAGAAGACATTTTTACTTAAAGTTAAATGAAGAGATATAACTAACTTCCTATCCTGCAAAGGAAAGAAACATTTTCATATTTTGTCCAGGAACATTGAACTGAAATTGATCACCTTCTAACTTTATTTTATTTATTTTTAAATGGGAAAATACTATTTAATCACTTAAGATAATCATGAAGTTTGAAACAGAACTTTGTTTAGATTCATAAAACAAAGTGATTTCAAAATTCTCAGGTCCTTATGACTTAGAGTAGAAAATCTGCTCAGTAATCCCGACATAGTCTTTGGGATAAAATCAGAGTCCTATAGTCACATATTAGAGGATGCCACCTTCTTAATTTAAACAAAAAACTTAAAATCTGTAATTCTCCATAATGTAAAAAGTTTAAACATTAAAACACACTATCTAATACAAAACACATCCCAACCACAGAAACTAAAAATCAGTTATCTATTCATAATAACAAAGGGAACATCTAAATTAACAACAGCTGTGGACAATTATAGAGTAATAAAAATACCATATATCAAAAGGTATAGAATGACTTCTAGTACCAAGTAATTTTGTATCCCAAATTTTATTAACTATTTAAAGGAAATGGAACATAAAAAGACATACATCTAAGTATTTATAGAAATAAAGAATAACAGCTGTCATAAGGAATTGAAGGAGATAATTTTCCAGAAAAGCAAAAGCTAAAAGAGTTTGTTATCATAAACCAGTCTTACATAAATGTTAAAAGGATTTCTTTAAGCTGGAATTAAAGAGCACTAATTAGTAACTGGAAAACTTATGAAAGTATAAATCTCAGTGATAAAGGTAATACATATAGTAAAATTCAGAATACACTCCAGTTGTAAAAGGTGGTGGATTGAAACTAATTAGGAAAACTAATATGAAGGTTAAAAGAAAAAGTAGAAAAAGTAGCTATAACTACAATAATATGTTAATGGATACACCAGATAAAAAGTTATAAATAGTGACATCAAAAATATAATATGTAGCGGGAGGTAATTATGTAGAGCTTAGAATGCATTCAAACTTAATCTGCTGTCATCTTAAAATTGACTGTTATAAATGTAAGCTGTTTTATATAAGCCTCGTGATAACCACAAGTCAAAAATTTACTGTAGATATACAAAAGACAGAGAGAAGAATCTAAGCATACCACTACAGTACATCATCAAATCATCAGGAAAAGACCAGGAGAAAAAACAGAGGAACTACAAAACAACCAAAAATCAATTACCAAAATGGCATTAAGTACATACCTATCAATAATTACAAAATGTAAATGAGCTAAATTCTGCAATCAAAGGACATAGAGTGGCTGAATGGATAAAAACAAGACCCATCTATATGCTGCCTAAGAGACACACTTCAGATGTAGGACACACACAGACTGAAATTGAAGGGATGGGAAAAAATATTCCAGGCGAAAGGAATATTTCTTTTGGAAAACCAAAAGCAAGCTGGGGCTTTATCAGATGAATTAGACTTTCAACTAGACTATAATAAAACACAAAGAAGGTCATTACCTATTGATAAAGGGGTAAATCCAACATTTACAAATATTTATGTATAACATTTACAAATATTTATGTATAACATTTACAAATATTTATGTACCTGACATAGAAATACTTCAATACAGAAAGCAAATATTAACAGAGCTATAGGAAGAAATAGACAGCAATATAATAATAGTAGGAATTGTAATACCTCATTTCACCAATGTATATAGATCAGACAGAACATCAACAAAGAAACATTAGCCTTAAATGACATACATGTTGGTTCAGATGGACTTAATAGACATATACAGAACATTCCATCCCAAAGCAACAGAATGCACATTCTTCTCAAGCATGTATCAAGCTTATGTTAGGCTACAAAACAAGTCTTCATTTTAAAAGACTGAAATCCTATTAAGCATCTATCTGACCATAATGGTATGAAATTAGAAATGAATTACAAGAATACAAGTAAAATATTTTCACAAAATGTGATGATTAAACAACATACTACTGGACAACATACCAAAGCTTATGGGATGCAGCAAAAGCAGCTGCATGAATTTCATAGTGAAAAGACTACATCAAGAAAGAAAGAAACAAACAAAAAAGAAACAGTCTCAAACAACCTAAGTTTATACTTCAAGGAATTAGAAAAAGAAGAACAAATGAAGCCCAAAGCTAGTAAAGAAAGGAAATAACAAGATCAAAGGAAATAAATGAAATAAAGAGAAAAATAATAGAAAAGATCCAGGATACTAAGATGCTTTTCCAAAAAGATAAACAAAATTGACAAACCTTTAGCTAGATTTACCAAGAAAAAAAAAGGGAGGATTCAAATAAAATCAGAAATGGAGGAGGTGACATGACAACGGATACTACAGAAGCAAACAGAACCATAACAGACTACTATGAACAATTATGCACCAACAAATTAGACAATCTAGAAGAAATGACTAAATTCCTAGAAAGATACAACCAACCAAGACCGAATCATGTAGAAATAGAAAAATTGAACACGCTGATTACTAGTGAAAAGATTTGAATCACTAGTAAAAAATTTCCAATAAAAGTCCAGGACCAAACTTCTGGACTATACAACTTCGCTGTTATAGAATTCATTGGTGAATTCTACCAATCCTTTAATGATGACTTAATACAAGTCTTTCTCAAACTCTTTCAAAACAAGAGGAGAGACACTTCCAAACTCATTTAACAAGGCCAGCATTACTCTAATACCAAAACCAGACCAGAATACCGTAAGAAAAATCACAGACAATATTCTTAATGAATATAAATACAAAAATCCTCTACAAAATATTAGCAAACCAAGTATGACAATATGCTGAAACAATCATATATTACAATCAAGTGGCATTTATTCCAGGGATTCTAAGATGATTCAACATACACAAATCCATCAATGTAATACACCATGTTAACAAAATGAAGGATAAAAATCATACAATCATCTCAATAAATGCAAGAAAAGCATTCGACAAAATTCAACATCTATGATTTTTAGAAACTCTCAACAAAGTGGGAATAGAGGAACATACCTCAACATAATAAAGGCCATATATGAAAGGCCCACAGCTAACATTATTCTCAATGATAAAAAGTTGAAAGTTTTTCATCTAAGATCAGCAAGAAGACAAGGATGCCCATTCTTACCACTTTTACTCAACATGATTAGGCAAGAAAATGAAATTTCCATCCAAGTTGGAAAGAGAGAATTAAAGCTGTCATTATTTGCAAATAACATGATATTATATATAGAAACCCCAAAACTCTACCAAAAACACTGTTAGGACTAGTAAATGAATACATTCAGTAAAGTTTCAGGATACAAAATCATTATACAAAAATTTGTTGCATTTCTTCACACTGATAAACTATGAGAAAGAGAAATTAAGACCATGATCCCATTTATAGTTGCATCAGAAGAAGAAAATACCTAGGAAGAAACTAAACCAGGATGGTGAAAGACCTGTACAATGAAATCTGCAAGACCTTGATGAAAGAAATTGAAGAAGACACAAATAAATAGAAAGATATTTTGTGCTCATGGGTTGGAAGAATTAGTATGGTTAAAATGTCCATACTATTGAAACCAATTTACAGATTCAATGCAATTCCTATCAAAATTCCAATGGCATTTTTCACAGAAATTAAGCAAATAATTCTAATATTTGTATGGAACCACAAAAGATTCCAAATAGTGAAAATCACCTAGAAAAAAAGAACAAATCCAGAGGTATTGCACTTCCTCATTTTGAATGTATTATAAAGCTATAATAATCAAAACACTTTGGTGCTGGCATAAATACAGATACATGAACAGAATACAGAGCCCAGAAATAAACCCATGAATATATGGTCAATTAATTTAGGACAAAGGAGCCAAGAATATACAATGAGGAATGGGCAGTTTCTTTAAGAAGTCGTATTAGGAAAATAGGATAGTCACATGCTAAAGAATGAAACAGGACCACTATCTTAGACCATATACAAAAATTAACTCAAAATGAGGTAAAGACTTGAACATAAGACCTGAAACCATAAAACTCCTAGAAGAAAACATAAGCAGCAGCTATCCTGGCATTGATCTTAGCAGTATTTTTTTTTTGTATTTGACAACAGAAGGGCAACAAAAGCAAAATTAAGAAACGGGGATATATCAAATTAAAAAACTTGTGCCCTGCAAAAGAAATCATCAACGAAAGAAAAAGCAACCTATGAAGTGGGAGAAAATATCTGCACATCCTATATCCGATAAAGTGTTAATATCCAAATTATATAAAAACTCATTCAACTCAATAGTAAAACAACAACAACAATCTGATTAAAATATGTGCCAAGGATCTGAGCAGACCTTTTTCAAAGAAGACATACAGATGGCCAGCAGGTACATGAAAAGGCGCTCAACATCACTAGTCATCAGAGAAATAAAAATCAAAATCACAATGAGATACCACCTCATACCTATTAGAATGGCTATTATCAGAAAGATAAGAAATAGTAAGTGTTGACAAGGATGTGGAGAAAAGGGCACCCTCATCCACTGCAAATGGGAATGAAAACCGGTGCAGCTACTATAGAAAAGAGTATAGGGTTTCCTCAAAATTTAAAACTAGAACCACCATATGATCCAGCAATTCCACTTGTGGGTATTCATCCAAAGAAAATGAAAAACACTCACTTGAAGAGATATCCTCACCCCCATGCTCATTATAATATTATTTACAATAGCCCCAAACATGGAAATAACCTAAGGGTTCATCCACAGATGAATGGATAAAATGTTTTTTTCATGTATACACAATGGAATATTACCCAGTTAAAATATTAACAATTCTAACACTTTTAACAATATGGAAGGACCCTTCAGGATATGCTAAGTGAGATAAGTCAGATACAAAAAGACAAATACCATATCATCTCACTGATATGTGGAATATAATGAAAGTTTAAGTGGAATGTAAAGAGGGAAAGAGAGAAAGCAAGTTTATAGATACAGGGAACAGATTGGGGGGTGCCAGAGGCAGGGCATGGAGGTGGGTGAAATGGGAAAAGAAAGTGAAAAGGTACAAACTTCCAGTTATAAAATATATAAGCCTGGGATGTACTGTACAGCATGCTGACTACTGTCTTGTATATTTTAAAGTTGCTAAGAGAATAAATTTAAAAGTTCTCGTCATAAGAAAAAAAAATTTTGTGGGGCACCTGGGTTAAGCATCCCACTTCAGCTCAGGTCAGGATCTCACAGCTGACAGCTGATGGGTCCAAGCCCCGCGTCGGGCTCTGTGCTGACAGCTCAGAGCCTGGAGCCTGCTTCAGGTTCTGTGTCTCCCTCTCTCTCTGCCCCTCTCCCACTCGCACTCTGTTTCTATCTCTCAAAACTAAATAAACATTAAAAAAATTTTTAAAAACTGGTAATAATGTGTGGTGATGGATGTTAACTAATCTTATTGTGGTGATCTTTTTGTAATATGTGCAAATAATGGATCATGCACACCTGAAACTACTGTTTTATGTCAACTATAGCTCAATGAAAAAATCAAAAGAATAATAAAATGCAAAGAATTCAGAAGGAAAAAAGTTTAGGAATAAAAACATAAATCTGAAGCAGCATTAATAGAAGCAGCAAATATATATATTTATTATACAAATTTAGATATGTAAACATATTTAGTAACAAATTTATATTCACTTAAGAAAAAAGTGATAAGACATGATTAAAATTAGAAATTATAGTGAGAAGAGAAAAACAGGTTTGCTCATATAAATTACTAAGGTTGACCCAAATGCCAAAGCCCCAAACACTAAAAAGGAAATTAAAAAAAAATTTTACCTTTATTTATTTTGAGAGACAGAGACAGCACAAGCAGGGGAGGGGCACAGAGAGAGGGAGGCAAAGAATCTGAAGCAGGCTCCAGGATCTGAGCTGTGAGAGCCCAACCCCGGGCTCAAACCCATGAACCGTGAGATCATGACCTGAGCTGAAGTTAGATGCTTACCTGAGCCATCCAGGCACCCCAAAAAAGGAATTTTTAGTATTAAAAAATCGTTTCACATAAAGGCTTTGATAAAATATATTTTTAACAGTGAATTCTTCCAAAGCTTCACGGAAGGCATTTTTTAGAATATTTTATTTCATTTGTGAATTTTATAAAATGCTGTTAGATTTCATCTGAAATGCAAGAAAGGTTTAAAGTTCGGGGCTCCTGGGTGGCTTAGTCGGTTGAGCCTCTGACTTCGGCTCAGCTCATGATCTCACAGTTTGTGAGTTGGAGGCCCTCATTGGACTCTGTGCTGACAGCTCGGAGCCTGGAGCCTGCTTCACATTCTGTGTCTCCCTCTCTCTGCCCCTTCCCTGCTCTTTCTCTTTCTCTCTCTGTCTCTCAAAAATGAATAAACATTAAAAATATTTTTTTAAAGATTTAAAGTTTATTAAATCTTCTAAGACACCAAAACAATAAACTGCATAAGAAAAACGGCATAATCATCTCAGGAGACACTGAAATCAAGACTCTTGATGAGAATCTTACACCCATTCTTCCTTGATGTGAGAGGTAAAAGAAATTTCCATTCAAATAGAAATCATTAAGGATGCTGACTCTGGTCATTATTATTTCTTGTTTTTAGAATTTCTAACCAATTACGGTAAGAAACAAATCAGAAAACACAGATGAATCAAAATATAAAAAAGAAAAGCCATTCTTATCTCAACAATTCTGTACTTATAAATCTCAAAAAAATGGACTGAAAACTTACTAAAATTAAAATATTACTTCAGTGAAGAATCTGAATAAAAATGAAATATTCCTGAGTGAATATTCATTCCCCTAATTTAATGGAGGAAAAATAAAGAGAATTATAAATGACCTCAAAAAGAAAGATTTTAAGTGTAAATAAAATCATAAAACTTTGCTAAAGAATGAAAATTCACATTAAATGCCAAATACTACAAAGGTATCATTTTTCTATAATAAAATTGTTAAACTCAAAGATAAAGATGCATTTCTATTTGTGTGGAATAGTAAACATCTTGTTAACATGTGTTTTACAAACAAAAAGGCAGTCAAATATTTGCACAATATTCAAATTTATTATGAGTTAAAATGAAATTAGCCCAAAGTCAATCAATAGACGATAATGCTTCTGGCTAATACAGGATTTAAATATGTGGTAAAAGAAACAATTGACTTACAGAAAAAATTAGGTCACACTGCACTCCAAATAAATTTCATATTAAAGTCTAAGTATTAAAAGAAAATGCACCGGAATGAAATACAGGAGAACATTTTTGCAGCGGTTTTGCTGCCTGGGCAGAGCCAGGCTAAGTGGAATCAAGAAAAAATTTTCCTAGGGCCATTGGAGAAATGCCCAGAAACTAACTGAGCTTGGGTTAAACGGGGAGAATTTTCCCACGTACCACTCATCTTTCCCATAAATGTGGACTTCTCACCACCTGCCCCAGAGCACTGCACCTGTTTCTATCAGTTTTCACGTGGATATCTCATGATTCCTTCCAATAACTCGTCTAACAAACCTTCCCAGAATACACAGCCCTAGACATCTACTATGGTAAAAGAAAAACCATCACCTGCTAGCCCTTTGGAATGTAACTAATGATCTCAAAATGGGACGGGGGGGGGGGGGGAGGAATACCCTTAGTTTTAAAAGAAGTTTATTGTTAGTGTAATTTTCACAAACAACTTGGCATCTGAGCAATGAGACCTTAAATGAAAGGTAAATTTTGAATATATGAGTGTGAGAGAAGGGCAGCCCAACATAAAGGAATAGCAATGGAAAAAGGCAAAGAATCGGGAAACTTTGGAAACACAGAAGGTTAACATGAAGAAATAGAATGATCAACAAGATTAGTGAGTTAAGTGTATGCATTTGCTAGGGCTGCTATAGCAAATGGCCACATGCTGAGTGACTTCGCGGAAATTTATTGTTTCACTGTTCTGAAGGCTGGAAATCTGAGACCAAGGTATCAGCAGAGTCAAGCTCCCTCTGGGGGTGCTAAGGAAAAATCTGTGGCAGGCTTTTCTTTTAGTTTCTGGCAATATCTTGGCTAATGTCAACAGAACTCTAATCTTCACGTGGTATTCTCCTGTGTTTCTGTCTGTTTCCCAATATCCCCTCTTTATAAGGACACTAGTCATATCGGATTAGCACCCATTCAAATGACCTCATTTTAACTTGATTACCTCTAAAAAGACCCTAGCTCTAAGTAAGGTAACATTCTGAAATACTGAGAGTTCAGACTCCAATGCATGTTTTTTTTTTCTTGTGGGGGAATTGGGATTGGGGGGGGGGCGGCAGGGAGGTGGGTACACAACCCATTACAGAAAGCAACAGATCAAGAGAGAGCTTTATTTAATGGGCTGGTGGAATCAAATACTGTTTAACAATACCTTAGGTAACAAAATAAGTTCAATGGTTTTAGTTCAGGGAAAAATGAAAATAAGAAGGAAAACATATCTAGTTATTGAAAGCAAAAACAGTTAAATGTGGTTAACAGGGTCAGAATAAGTTAAGTATTGCAATTTACATATGCTTTGTTATTTCTTTTGGAAAGAAAAACTTGCTGTTCAGGTCATGGAAGAACTACACCAAAGCACAGATTTTAGTAAAAGGAATACTGGAGCTACCAAGAAAAATTGAACTAACAGCCTACAAAAATGGACCATAACAAAGAAATCTGCTGGAGGATATACAATCCCAGGAATTTTGCATGCCCTAACAATAAACAGCAGATGGTAATAAGTCCAAAGAACATTGGTAAATAAAATAGCCAATGGTTTCAATCAGTTGAAAAACTGGAATGTTAACTCCAAATCCTATGTAAACCAGTTTCCAGAGAGAATTTTTTTTCTTTTTAAGTGAAAACATATTAACATTTTGATGGCACATTTCTTTCAAGGCTTTCAAAGCCTTATTATGGGTGGATTTATCTTCTTTATGAATCATCCAGGGCAATTCACTTTCAAGCTGGTATTGTGTTATTTTCATTATAAATGTGTAACTATTTCAGGTATATGGCAGTTTCTGGGGTTGGGGTGGAGCAGTAACCACCATTTTTAACTGTGCCTCTATATGCATGTGAATGTAATACATGAATAAGGTGCAAGCCACATAAATAGGAATAAACTAGGAAATATAGACCTATAAGCCTATCACCATAAAAAACATACAGTTCTGTACTAGTTAAAGCTTTTTGCAGAATGTAGCATGTTGGCACAAATCTATGAATTATGCAAAATTTAATCTAACTCATAGAAACCGCTTATATTGACACTACAATAAAATCACCTCTAACATGGCTTATGCTTTAAAATAAGTACGTAAGGAGAAAACTCCACATTGTCAAAATTACCCCCAATAACCCATTAAATCACCATATATTACACTATGTGATTTTGTGCACTCTCTTTCTCCAACATGGATTTGAATTGTTTTGTTTTGTTCTGGTATGCACCAAATAAAGTACTTAGTTAATATATAAAGTCCATACTGTAATAGATAAATGTTATATGTATATGGAACACAAGTAGTCAAATTTGGATAAATTAAATGTGTATATGACAGTTCCACTTTCATGATTAGGATTCATCCACTTTTACTCAAATCAATAAAATATTTTTAGACATCAAAAGCAAAGGCAACAAAAGCAAAAATAAACAAATGGAACTGCATTAAACCAAAAAGTTTCTGCACGGTAAAAAGAAACCAGTAAAATAAAAAGATAGTATACTGATGGGAGAAAATATTTGCAAATCACATATCTGATAAGGGGTTAATAACCAAAATATATAAATAAGTCCTACAGTTCAATAGAAGTAAAACAACCCAATTTGAAAAATGAACAAAGAATCTGAATAGACAGTTTTCTCAAGACATACAGATGGCTAACAGGTACATGATCAGGTCCTCAACATCACTAATCATCAGGAAAATGCAAACAAAAACACAATGAGATATTATCTCACACCAGTCAGAATGGCCAGTATCAAAAAGACAAGAAATAACAACTGTTGGCAAAGATTTAGAGGAAAAAAAAGAACTCTTGTGTACTATTGGTAGGAATGAAAATTGGTGCAGCCACTGTGGAAAAGAGTATGGAGATTTCGCAAAAAATTAAAAATTGAACAACCATGTGATCTAGCAATTCCATTTCTGGGTATATATATCCAAAGGAAACAAAAACATGATCTCAAAGATATCTGCACCCCTATGTTCACTGCAGCATTATTTACAGTAGCCAAGACATGGAAGCAACCTAAGTGTCCATCCATGAATGAATAAAGAAGTTACAGCACACACACACACACACATACACACACACACACACACACACACACACACACACAGGAATATTATTCAGCCATAAAAAAGAAGGAAATCCTGCCACTTACAACAACATAGATGACCTTGAGGGCATTATGCTGAGTGAAACAAGACAGACAAAGAGCATATGAATCTAAACTTACATGTGGAATCTAAAACAAATAAAAACAACAACACAGACCTCAAAGATATAGAGAGGAGATTATTGGTTGCCAAAGATCAGGGGAGAGGGAGGTAAGCAAAACAAGTGAAATGGGTCAAAGGTACAAACTTCCATGTAATAATAGCATGGTGACTACAGTTGATAATACTGTGTTGTATATTTTAAAGTTGCTAAGAGAGTAGATCTTAAAAGTTCTCATCCCAAGAAAAAAAATTTTAACTGTGTGTGGTGATGGATGTTAACTCAAATTTATTGTGATGATCATTTCACAATATACAAATATTGAATCATTATGTTGTACACCTAAATTTAATATGATGTTATATGTCAATGATAACTCAGTGAAAAAAATGTTACAAGTATTTATGTTTAGACCTTGACCTTTAACTTCTCTCTCATTTGCTCTCCTTACTGTCATTGTCTCTTGGTCTTTCATGATTTCCAGCTCTTTCTCTATCTACTGAATGCCAGGTGCTGATTTCAGTGGAGCATAATGTGAAGGCTGTAGTACTAGAAGCTGTGTCAGGCTTAACCAGACTTTATCACTTACTACTGTTGAGGTCTTAGGTCACTAAACCTCTCTAATCAATACCACCAAGTCAGAATTAGTGTCTAATTCACATGGTTTGGGAAGAATATATAACTTCTACCCCAATGTACTGACATATATGTGTGTGTGTGTGTGTGTGTGTGTGTGTGTGTGTGTGTGTGTGTGTGTGTAAAATAGCACCCATTTTACAGATGAGGAAACTGAGGTTTGGGAAAATTAAGCCCACAATAATAATAATATGAAATTGTGATTGACTATTATAATGCAAGCTTTTATGGCTTTAGGATGAATTCTTCATTGTTCTAGGTCTATAATATAAAAGCCATAAACACAAGAGAATCTTCCTTTAGCTTTTGCTACTGCATCCAGACCTAAACACATTCATCTAACTTAGATATCCAAGCTCTTTTCTTTTCTGCTTCCTGCCATCTATTTGTGAAGATTCTATGGCTAAAATACCACATTCTACAAATTCCTCCAGCTATTTCAGTGGGATGTGGATCATAGAAAATATGTATGAAAGAGCTAAAACACACTATATAGTAAACAGAGATAAGTTCAGCTTTAATGTATCAACTAGAACAAATCAACTATTTTTTCAATGTCTATCCTATTAAACTGTTAAAATAATTTTTATAAATTCCCTCAGTATCCCTTCTAAAGGGGCTTCATATTAATTATTATGTTATCTTAAACATTCTCTTGCTTTAGTAAAATTTAGTAAAAGAAAATCATAAAAATAAGAGCAAAACTTAAGAAGTGTTCTCAGTAATACTAAACACAGATAAAAACAAAATAAATGCATGCCAAAAAATCAATTTAGATATAAAACCAACAAAAGTTCTGAATTAACTAAAAAGGGATAAAAGTTTAAATGTACCATTTCTTTTTCATTCCAACTAGCTTACTTTTGCTTACAATAATCTTTTAGGATATGTACAGAATTCTCCTAGGGTTCAGATGCTTTCTGAATTTAGCCATTTTACTCTCTGTCCCTGTAAATACATAGCAAAGAAACATTAACTTAATGAGATATAATTAAAATTCCAGATGACTGAATTAGTAACAATAGATAGCCCATTTGTTACAAACATTAAAAATAATCACTAAAATACATACTTATGTCTTTCATTTCATGGTCAGAAAATGAAGATTCAAACTCCTCTGGAAAAATTCTACATTAAAAAATATATATAGGGGCGCCTGGGTGGCGCAGTCGGTTAAGCGTCCAACTTCAGCCAGGTCACGATCTCTGGGTCCGTGAGTTCGAGCCCCGCGTCGGGCTCTGGGCTGATGGCTCAGAGCCTGGAGCCTGTTTCCGATTCTGTGTCTCCCTCTCTCTCTGCCCCTCCCCCGTTCATGCTCTGTCTCTCTCTGTCCCCCCGCCAAAAAAAAAGTTGAAAAAAATATATATATAATAAGAAAAGTAATATCATTTATAATTCCCCTTGATATAACCTCCATTTCATCTTGAACAATGTAAAGTACTGTGGTAAAAAAATAACTAAGAAGGGGTGCCTGGATGGCTCAGTGGGTTAAGTGTCCAAGTCTTGATTTCAGCGCAGGGCATCATCTCACAGTCATGAGACTGAGTTCCACTTTGATCTCTGCACTGAGTGTGGAGCCTGCTTAAGAGTCTCTCTTCTTCTCCCTCTGTCCCTCTCCCCCGTTCATACACTCTTTCTCTCAAATAAAATAATAACTAAGCAAATTACTGATTTGTTTTCAAATAATTTGTAACTCTAAAATTTTAGAGAAATCTACTTTAAATTTGTTTAGATTATTGGTTAAAATGGAGGCACACATGGCAAGAATATATAATGGGGTAAAGACTCTCACTGATAAAGGGTGCTGAGAAAAGTAGACAACTACAAGCAAAAGAATGAAAGTGGATCACTTTCCTACACTATACACAAAAATAAACTTAAAATGGATTAAAGACTTAAATGTGAGACTGAAGCCATAAAAGTCCTACAAGAAAACATAGGCAGTAATCTCTTGGACATCAGCCCTACCAAATTTTTCTGGATATGTCTCCTCAGGAAAGAAAAACAAAGCAAAAATAAGTGATTGGGACTACATCAAACTACAAACCTTTGCACAGAATAAAAAAGCAGGGGTGGGGGGGCGTTGCCTAGGTGTCTCAGTCAGTTCAGCATCTGACTTTGGCTCATGATCTCATGGTTCTTGAGTTTGAGCCCCATGTCGGGCTGTCTGTTGACAGCTCAGAGCCTGGAGACTGCTTTGGATTCTGTGTCTCTCTCACTGCCCCTCCCTTGCTCATACTGTCTGTCTGTCTGTCTCTCTCTGAAAAAAAGAAACATTAAAAAAAATTTTTTTAAGAAAGAAAGAAAGAAAGAAAGAAAGAAAGAAAGAAAGAAAAGAAAGAAAGAAAGAAAGAAAGAAAGAAAGAAAAGACAGGCAACCTACTAAACGGAAGAAGATATTTGGAGGTCATTTATCCAATAAGAGGTTAGTAGCCAAAATACTTAAAGAACTCATACAACTCAAAACCAAAAATCCCCAAATAACCCTATTAAAAACAGGCAGAAGACCTGAACAGACATTTTTCCAAAGATATTCAAATGGCCAACAGACCTATGAAAATATGCTAAGTATCACTAATCATCAGGGAAATGCAAATCAAAACCACAATGAGATACCATTTCACACTGTCAGAATGATTATTATCAAAAAGACCAGAAATAGCAGGTGTTAGGATATGAAGGAAAGGGAACCCTCATGCACTGTTGGTGTGAATGTAAATGGTGCAGGCACTACAGAAAACAGTATGGAATTCCCTCCCTCAAAAAGTTAAAGAGAGAAATACTTCTGATCCAATAATTCCACTGCTGGGTATTTACACCCAAAGAAAATGAAAATATTAATTTGAAAAGATATGTGTACCTCTATGTTTACTGCAGTATTATTTACAATGGCCAAATTATGGAAGCAACCTAAGTGTTCACTGATTGATGAATAAAGATGTGGTATAGAGAGAGAATGGAATATTACTCAGCTATAAAAAGAGTGAGATCTTGCTATTTGTAACCACGTGGATGTACCTAGAGCGTATTATGCTAAATGTAGTAAGTCAGAGAAAGACAAATTTCATATGGTTTTACTTACATGTAGAATCTAAAAAGCAAAACAAAAGAATAAGCAAAATAAACAGAAATGACTTATAAATACAGAGAACAAACTGAAAGTTGCCAGAGGGGAGGTGGGTGGGAGGATGGGCAAAATATGTGAAGGGAATTAGGAAGTACAAACTTCCAGTCACAAAAGAAATAAGTCACGGGGATGGAAGGAACAGGAGTGTTATTAAGATTGTAATAATTTTGTATGGAGACAGGTGGTAACTACACTTTTCATGATGAGAATTACATATATATAGAATTGTCAAATCACTATATTGTACACCTAAAATTAATATTGTAGATCAATTATACTTCAGTCAGTATCAGTCAAGGCACACATTCTGGATGTATTCAACATATATTGGTTCTTCAACAACTATCCATTCGGAATATACTGAGGCACGGTACTAGGAATGAGCCGAACAAATGTGAACTTCAGCCCTCATAAAAATTATACTCCAGTTAAGACGGAAGTAGGGCAAATATTTTGATACCAAATATTTTTATTTTTTATTTTTTATTTTTTTTAAAAAATTTTTTTCAACATTTATTTATTTTTGGGACAGAGAGAGACAGAGCATGAACGGGGGAGGGGCAGAGAGAGAGGGAGACACAGAATCGGAAACAGGCTCCAGGCTCTGAGCCATCAGCCCAGAGCCTGATGCGGGGCTCGAACTCACGGACCGTGAGATCGTGACCTGGCTGAAGTCAGACGCTTAACCGACTGTGCCACCCAGGCGCCCTGATACCAAATATTTTTAAAACATGTATTTCAAAAGGTGGTAAGTGTTGTGAAGAAAAATAAAGCAGAGAAGGGAAAAATAGACTGCCAAGGGGTAAACAGTGTCATTTTAAATAGGGTGGTCAGAGAAAGCTTCACTGGTAAGAGGGTAGTTGAGCAGAACTCAAGTGGATGAAGAAATGCCTATGTCTGGGAAATGGGCATTTCTCACATGACCTTAGTTACTGTTCTATAGAAGAAAAAAATCAAAAGACATTATTACAAGAATTGTTGGTTTTCACTGTGACAACTTAGAACTAAAATCACTGCTTTACTGTGTTTTATAAATGACTATCTTATATCCCTTTTAAAGTATATACAGTAAGGCTTAGCTTCACATGTTCATTCTATCCCAATACTTAGTCAATTCATTGCCTATCATTTTATTCCTAGTGGAAATTCAACAGAAACAATCATAGAGAATTCAGCCTAATTCAAATTACAGCTAAAATCAGTGATTTTTGTACTTTTAGAGTATGAGAAGAATTTCAGAATATGTGTGATCATATATACAGAGAGAGTGAGAATATTCCCTAGGCTCCCTATTACCTTCTAGTGCCTGGCTCAAATCCATTCTAAGGCAAAGCTGCATTCTTGCCTGTCACTTCCATGAAAGAATTATCATCATTAACAGTTGCATAAGCCAACTTTCATGTGGTTTCTTTTAGTTACAATGCAAAGAGTCCTAAATAATGCAGACAAAGGAAAATAAGACAAGAGATGAATCAAGGCTTGTATCTAAAAACTGCAGGCTAGTGAATTATCATCAATTCATTGTAGAAAGAAAGGATTGATGAAAGAATATGTGACAAGGTGTTATATGTAATTTATTTTAAAAATTTAAAAAGATAAAAAATAAATTTACAAAGGTAAAACACCAGATGAAATTTATAAAATAGCAGATAGCAGCCAAACCTAGTTCATGATTCTTTGGACACCATGGCCGGATGAAGAACATAAAATGGGATCAGAGTGGAGAGGAGAGATAAGATGTGGGAGAGATTGTTTTGTGAAGAGGAATTTTGAAGAGTGCCACATAATGTTGGAAGGCCAATTCCTTAAGGCAGAGGGAGACTGGAACCTAGCCCCTCTCTTCAAATTCTGGTGGGGGAGAGATTTCAGCTGGACTTTGAAGAGAGATTATTCTGTGACCTGTGATATTGGAGGCATAGTGAACTAGGGTGCCTGTGGAGAAAACAGATGGAGGAATATTTGGCAATGGGCTGGAAGGTTCTATGTGGAGAGAAAACTACAATATGGAAGACCAGCTGACTTAGTACTTTAGTGGCAGAGCAAGGATAGTTGCCTCATCACTGAGGTTGGCTGCATCCCCAGAGTTTGTTGGAGTAAGGAATGCATGAGTGTTTCATATGTGCTGTAAGTGAGGGTCACCTTGAGTCCTCTTGTAGAAGAGCAGAGATCCTGAAGCAAGAAGCTAGAGATGGAAGCAGTCCCTGGAGACTGTAGGAGGAGGTTTGAGTCACTAGTCAGACTAGACAATCTTCTGAATCAAGGACACAGTAAGTAAGAGGTCCCCCATTTAGCATTCTCACAAGAGCCAGGGGAACCAACCACAAGAGTGGGCTTTAACCATGCCAAGCCCAGAGGGCACAAAACCACCAGTCAATATTTGTATTCCATTACCTCTTTTCTCTCCCCATGCCTTATCACTGGTGGGGTAGAGAACATCCATTGGAAGAGTAGTGTAAGAAAGAAACTTGTGAGAAGGTGACAGACACGTATCTGATAAAAAAAAAAAAAAAAAAACCTGAAGTGTTAATTAAGAGCTTGACCCTGATGCTTTTAATTTTTGAATTGTGGCTTATTTGGTGACATCAGTTGAATCCAGTACAGTTTGTTACTTTAATAACTCCACTGAGCAGCTGAGGAAAGTCTTCCCCTCTGAATAAAGTCAAAAGGGGCATTGGGAGACAAAACTTTGATCGCATCTCATGAATCATGTGTTCAATTTATCAGTTACACATACCTACTCTATATATGTAATCTTCATTATAAATGTTGTGGTTTTCACATTTTAAGACATCTGCAAATGATTGGGCATGCTTAATTTAAGTGCTATAGAAAATTTCATCATACCCATACATTTAGTATATAATGAGCTCTCCATAAGAATTAAATGGTTATAAGTCTGCATACGGAGAGCATGTAGCAGATGCAACTGAAGAATGACTGTAACCCCTGGACTCTACTCAAAGTTCCCCTCCAGGTGAAGTAGACAAGTTCCCTGCAGGGGGACATCTTCCCTCGTCACAATGACACTGTGTAATCTAATGGTATAATTGTCCAAATGGCATAAACAGAAATTGTGTAAAAGGATAAAAAGTGGTCCCCTCTGAGGAACATGAGGTAGGGTAGAAAAGAGTAACACATGGAACCATGGCTTAACTTATGGACTCCTGTCTCCTTTTTCTTTAATTCTTTAAAGTGTTTATGTATACATACATCCCCAAGAGAACAATGTGCAAGATATGTTATGACATTCCAATTTGAGGTGCAGAAAAATATTATGTGCATACTCAATTTCAGTAGAACTAAATGCATGCAAACACACAGCATAAGATTTGTGGAACTTCTCTTAAAATAAATTGCTTTCTTTCGTTGCAATTTGACGAACTCTTATGGTCCAGAGAAGGTGACAAGACAAATGTCATCTTGGGAAGGAGAAATAAGACTTTTCTAACTCTGGAAGACTGTGGACACAGTAAGAGATTTAGTGGTGAGGACAAGTCAAGACCTCCACCCCACTTTCAGCCAAAATCTCAGATTGGGGCAGGAGGCATATTTGTCTGAATGTGGGGAGAACTAAAAGTGAGAGGGTTTTTGTCTGGTTTCCCAATTTGTCCTGTGGGAGAGAATCATATGGATATGACCACCACATAGTAAATAATTAAACAGTACAATGGAGGAGAAGCAGGGCCTGAGTTTATCCTTCTAGAACTTCTGCCAGCTGCCCTTATATCATATGATACAGAGGGCACCCAAAGGTTTTTACCAGTCCTCTGGAGGGAGGATAGGCCTTGACTGGTTCCTTCTGGGAAGCAGGATTAAGAGGGCAAGACAGGAGAAGCAGAACCCAACAAGGACCCAGAAAACAACTATGGGACTTCCATGCAAATATGAAACCTCCTCTACTACCTCCCATCACCACAAACACACCTTGCATTGCCCCAAAGGCCAAGAAGTCTATTAGGGAGGGAAAAGAGCTAAGGAGGAAATCTGAAAAACTAAGCATTTATTCAAGAAGGGCTCAGAGGTGAGAGTGGGAGAGAGCCAAAGCATAAGAGACTCTTAAAAACTGAGAACAAACTGAGGGTTGATGGGGGGTGGGAGGGAGGGGAGGGTGGGTGATGGGTATTGAGGAGAGCACCTTTTGGGATGAGCACTGGGTGTTGTATGGAAACCAATTTGACAATAAATTTCATATATTGAAAAAAAATAAAAAATAAAACTTTAAAAAAAAAAAAGAAGGGCTCTCGTACACAAAAAAAGAACCTTATAAACAGCCGTCAGAACTTCACAAAATGCACCTTGAGAAGTTTAAGAAAAAAACAACACAAATTTTAAACAGTCACAATTGTGTTCGAACATGAAATATGATAGATCATGAAATTACCGTGTGGGTTGTAAAACACTCACTGCTCTTCTAAGACTGTAAAACATACTCAGGTTTTTGTCAGATACAACTGAGAAGACACAGGGTGGCGTGCCTTCTTATGAAAGACCTTCTACCCACTGCCTCCTGCAACCCAGCAGCCCACCCCCTCGAACCAGCCCGTTGTCTCATTTCTGGGTCAGCATTAGATCATGCATGCATATCAGAGTCTGCCTGTGTGAAACCAATTAATCAAAAGCACATAACATTTACATTGGGCTAATTAATTTCAAAACAAACATAAATCTTAAGAGCATTGTCTACGTAACAGCAGGAGTGTGTGGAATGAGTCATGTTTCCACAACCTCCTTGCCAGCTCTGCAACATTTCAAATAGCCTTGCCCTCCCTAATAGAAGGTGACCAGGTTTTACTGTAGAACTGTTATTTTATACTTGATGACCAAACAATGACCTGAGAATGAAAATACACAAGTCAGCTAGCCCCTTCCACAATTCTGAGCTTTATTTGTACAGCCATTTTTTTTGTATAGTTCTTCTCACCACAATGAACGAATGAAAGACTGTGTCAGCATCAGAGACCTAACCTAAGTTAAGATGATAAAGCCTATTCCTGCCCCTCTTAGGAGTGTCACTGCAGAAGAGCATACAGACTATTATCAACCAAGAGTGATTTTCCAGCAGGTTGTAAAACCGAACCCAGACACAGCTTTGCTGGCAAGAGAAGCCATCTCTACAGCATGATGTGTTAAAAAAGAGCATGGGCTTTGCAGACAAACAGATCTTATTAAATTTTTGTCTTTTCCCCCTTCTCAGTGAAATAAGATTAGTAATACATTACTTAGATTCTTAGATGCAAGCAATAGACACTGACTCTGGCTGATTTTAGAAAAAAAAGGGAGGGGCTTTATTTAAAAGCTAATGTGTGCACCTGCCTGGATGTCTCAGTCGGTTAAACACCAACTCTTGATTTTGGCTCGGGTCAAGATCTTGGGGTTCATGGACTCAAGCCCTACATCAGGCTCTGCCTTGACAGTGTAGATCCTACTTGGGATTCTCTCTCCCCCATCTCTCTGCCCCTCCCCACCCACACATGTGTGCGCTCTTTCTCTCTCAAAATAAATAAATAAAATAATAATAATAATAATAATAATAATAATAATAATAATAATAATAATAATAGTAACAGTAATATTTGGTTCACAGGATCTCAGGGAAGAGCAGAGAACCAGGCTCAGAGACTGACGGTCTCAGCTTGCCTCTCAGATACCATGGCCACCTTCTCTTTCTGTCTCCACTGCTTCCATCATTCATAAGCATAGATTTTGTTTTATGATCATAGATTTACCAGGAACACCCTATTTCCACAAAGTCTGGTGTCAGCGTGTGCACATATTAGTTATGAAGGAGGCTGAGAAAATGAAGTGGAAGATAACTTCTGCCCATTGGTCAGCTACAAATACTTCTTTTGAAGATTTGTAATGAGGCTGAAATTGTATACATTCCATCAAGGAAGAGACCATAACCCCTAAGTCCAGGCTGGCACACAATGGATGTTCAGTAAGAGTTGTTTGAGTAATAAAGTTTTAAAAAGCAGGGAACAGATGAACGATATGGGTGAAGACTCATGCAGCTTGGCACATAACAGACAAGTAATAAATCTATTTTCTTCTCCCAGTTTTTGATGCTCCGTTCTCTGAAAACTATGTTATATGAATTATTTATATTTAACAATTAGAGATTAAGTTTTCTTTTTTTTTTTAATTTATTTTTGAGATAGAGAGAGACAGAGCATAAACAGGGGAGGGGCAGAGAGAGAGAGGGAGACACAGAATCTGAAACAGGCTCCAGGCTCTGAGCGGTCAGCACAGAGCCCGACGCGGGGCTAGAACTCATGGACTGTGAGATCATGACCTGAGCCGAAGTCAGACGCCCAACCGACCAAGCCACCCAGGCGCCCCGAGAGATTAAGTTTTCCAATTTATAGATTAGCATGTTTAAATGGTAAATATACATTCTATAAGTTATCAATTTAAAAATAGAGTGCAACGTATGTAGTTATTGCCAGAGTTTTTAATTCAATTTATCTTTTTTTTTTCAGATTTAGAAGGCTCTATGGTATTACGCACTAGACACTGTGCATTCTATCTTTCGTTAATATTCTGGTAATGAAAGTAAATGCCATATAATAAAGACTTTTAATTTTAGATGACCTGCTAAAGTAACTTTTAAACATATTTTTCCAGTAATTATGAGTATGAATTTAGTATTAACATTCTACAAGGCATTAACATAAATGTTTAATAATATTTTTTTAAAAATACTATTTCATTTCCATTAGAAAGCAGGGTATGCAAAGTAGTCTTTAATTGGCTCATTTATTATCCTTCATTTATACTATGGAATGTTCATGTCCTCCACAAATTATTTGCTTTACTAATGAAGTAATCATTATCATGGACCAAACTTTCACTGTATTCAATCATCAGAATTCAATAATTTTATTATAAAGATGTTATCATTTTCTAGGCAAGGAACTGAAAAAGTAGAGGGGAAGGTAATTTACCATAGTAACCGAATAATCTTATCTTTCTACCTCTGAAACATGGGGGTTTTATGAAATTACAAAATAAATACAAAAGTAATTCAAGATGTTTTGAACCATGGTAAATCAGAGTTAAGCAGACCATGCAGCAAAGCTATTTACAAAACACAGCATCTTTGACCATCTGGATCACTGTTAAACTAGACCAACATAATGATGAAATACACACAGGCAGAAGGAGCAGAGCCATATGCAACAAAGCCAGCTCTCACCTCAACTCACTTCATGTGGCCCCATGGTTAGAAATGACATTGAATCAAGGTTTCAAGAAAACACTCTTTCCATTAAAAAAAAAATTTTTAAGATATTACACATAACATACATTAAAGGAAAATACAAATAAACAAAATCAGATTGGAAACCACTCTAATCTTGCCACATAAGTAAATCCTGTTAATGCTTTGGTATATTTCCCTCTAATGATGTGTGTGTGTGTGTGTGTGTGTGTGTGTGTGTGTGTGTGTGTGTATGTGTGTTTGGATATCTTTGGATATCTATCTTCCTTGGATATTCAGGTTAGTTCTAATTCTCTCAATATAAATGTAATTGTGATAAACATACTTTGATAGATGGATTTCACTTTTGGCGTTCAACTCGTGTTTTCAAATCCTGCCCCTCCTCCTCTTCTGCTTGTTCTAGATCTGGGGCAAACCACACAAACTCCACAGAGACCCTCCTTGCAACCTAAACCTCAGCCTCAACAAAAACCAAGGCCACCTACTTGTCCCTCTTTTTGCTCAAGTCATTCTGCATGGTCCTGTTATCTGAGTAATAAGCCTTTTCCTATCCCCCATGTGCATGTATAACATCATTCTCAACATCCAGACCAAATGTGAGTGAGAGGTTGATCCTGCCAGCTGTAAGCAGGATGGTCTAGGTGATGGCTACCACCACCGCCAGGGGGGCTCTGTTCTCTTGCATTTGACTTGCTACCCGGATCATTTGCTTCTGGCAAGCATACACTCTGAACTGCTGTCTGCCAACTAGTGTGAGTTTTGAGTTGTGTTGCTGCCTGCTAGCAAGCTTGCATTTTGAACCGCCCCATATTCTGTTGCATTTGCAGAATTCTACCAAGCTTATGTTATAGATTAAACCCACTTAAATCAAAAGTTTCAATACGTGACATTAAGGATGTAAGTATGGGTTTGGGGCTGCTCTTTTTATTATTTATTTTGAGAGAGAGAGAGAGAGCATGTGCACACATGTATGGGAGGGGAAGAGAGAAAGAGGGAGAGAGAGAAGTCCTAAGCAGTGTTCACACCAGTAGCATGGAGCCTGACTCAGGGCACATGAGATCATGACCTGAGCCAAAACCAAGAGTCAGACACTTAACTGACTGAGGCACCCAGGCACCCCTAATTTGGGATCCTCTTAGACTGGTCCTGGGTTGTGTGTCTTGATCAAAACCTGTCTGTGTGACTGAGATTAAATCGTGTCTCAATTCCAGCTGACTGTAGGCCCATTCACGCTGTTACTTACAAATTGACTCACTTGGAATTGTGTTCTCTACCAAAAAAAAAAAAAAAAAAGACTCTAGAATCTACCCCAGCTGTTATGCAACAGGCACTCTCATTGGTATCCCCAGAGACTCTGTCACTATGCAAGAAACTTCTCTCCTCAGCCCCATGCTACACTCCATTAGAACAGCAACTTCTGCCCACACACTGAACCCTTCTGGGATGCAGCCTCTCACAAGCCCTGAGCCTATGACTCCTTAAGCTCAGCTGACTCTTATGCCTTGGGTTATGGTAGCAGAACCCCAAAGGCTTGGGATGGCCACAGAGGCCTCTTTATTAAAATGGAAACAGACTTACAGGTAAAGCCAAACCTGGACCCTCTGGTATATTCTACCTATAAAAGAAAATGGCTTTGCCTGTCCTCATACCCTTGCCAGGTCCAATGGCACCAGAGGAGGTCGCCCATCTTCAGACCCATAGCCACTTGGGAAGCCCATAGCAATCACTTGAGTGATCAGAAAGGGAGTTCATACACTCCATAGATGACACACGTGGTGGAGCTCCCTAGAGAGTGTGCTGTCCATTCTTTAACTGTACATCCCTGATCAAAGACAGCATCTAAGGGTCAGCATCACTGACCAACTTTGGGCAATTGTCTTAGCACTGGAAAGGGACCTGGACAATCACCAATCCTTTCTGCACATTTTACAGACTCTTGGGTCATTGACAATGGTCTAGCTATCTGTTGCCAGTCAACAACAACAGAAATTCCTTATCCAAAGTTTCTTCCAATAGGAACTTCTTGCCTCACTGTTCCCCAAAATGCAAATCAAGGTCACACATGGCTCTACACATATTAAAGCCATTGGACAAGGTCTCACCAAGACACACCTTATCCCTTCAGAGTCCCAGGCATTATTAATGGCGACCAAGGCACTCGTCTTACCTCTCAGAATATACAATAGTGAGCTCCCGAAGCATATAGTGGAACTTTCACTTTCCTTATGAGTTAGGGTTCAGGACTCACAGAATGTCACAATAGCTTAGACAAGTTCAAATTCAGTTAATAAAATAGGACATATTTCCCTTATCAATCTAATATCAGGAGAGAATTGCAATAAAGAGTCTGGCTCTACTTTTCGATGTTTGATCACAGACAGCTTTCAAGCCCCACCTGGGCTGATAAGAAGGCCTTGATACTTCTTTCTTTTGGTGCTCTTGGAAAAGTCAGATCATACAAATGCCCTGCACAAAAACACCCACCCCAGCCCCATTTCCTTACGACAATCAAAACCAAAGCCACTCACCTCTCCCTCTACTTAAGCCTTCCAAATTAGCTTGGGTGTCTGCTCCTCCCTTGCCGTAAAGTCTTATATGAATTATAAACTTTTTTATAGCTTCTTGGTGCATGTGGCTTCATCAGTATCAACATCGGAACCTCTTCTGAGTGAGGGATTGATCCCGCCCTTGCATGGCAACCACAGAACATATATGTACATGGTTGGGCACTTGTCAAATTACTGCTGCAGGAAAAATTCCTAGAAGCACAATACTCATGGTTTCTAATTTTTTACTCTTTACTCATGAGAGTAAAGCCAGTGATATAAATTGAGTATCTATTACTTGCAAATATTAAATAAGATGCTCTTTCATCTTTGCCCCTCCGATAGATGGAAAACAGTATCTCATTATTTAATTTGAATTTATTTGACTCTTAGTAATGTTAAACAAGTTTTTAAAATTATTTTCCTAGATTATTCATGTATTTTTTTTCTATTGTGTACTTCTTATCAATACCAGGGGTCCTTCTTGCTATTGAAGTCTTTCTCTTTTCCTTATTAATTCTGAAGATATTTAAATGTATATTAATATTAATCCTTTGTATGTTCTATATTCAAACATATGAATTTGCATATGTAAAATATAGATGACAATCTAAAAAATATGTTATATACATATACAAAATACCATTTGTCAAAAAATAGCATATGTCAATTGCTTTATCTTACCATATTTATGGCCCTGTTTGTAATAGAAAAGCTCTAAAATTCTTTTTAGAATTTTTTAAAATTTATTTCTTTTGAGAGGGAGAGAGTGAGCATGCTTGTGTGAGCAGGGGAGGGGCAGAAAGAGAGGGAGAGAGAGAATCCCAAGTAGGTTCCATGCTGTCAGCACTGAGCTCAATGTGGAGCTTGATCTTATGAATCATGAGATCAAGATGTGAGCTGAAATCAAGAGTCAGATGCTTAACTGACTGAGCCACCCAGGTGCCCCCAGATTTTTTTAAATTATTACTTTTAAGTAATCTCTACACCCAACCTGGGGCTCAGACTCATAACCTTGAGATCAAGAGTCACATGCTCTATCAACTGAGCCAGGCAGACTCCCCAAACTATAAAATTTTTATATTAAATTCAGTCTTTTTTTTTAGTTTATTTTACTTACTTCGAGAGAGTGAGAGCACAGGAGGGGCAGAGAGGGAGGGGGAGGGGGGGGAGGGAGGGAGAGAGGGAGGGAGGGAGAGAGAGAGAGAGAGGGAGGGAGAGACAGGAATCCCAAGCAGGCTCTACACTGTTAGTTGTTAGTGAAGCCGCAATGTGGGACTTGACTCACAAGCCATGAGATCATGACCTGAGCCAAAATCAAGGGTCAGACACTTAACTGACTGAACAACCCAGGCTCACCTTAAAGTCTTTTTTTAATTAACATTACTTTTAATTTCATGGTAGACATAATATTAGGATTTTGATAATGAAAACAGTTATCTAGCAGTTTTGGTCCTTAATATGATAGTTTGCCATATATATGTTTAAATATAATATTAATGTATATTCACATGCTAGGCATATATTAAGTTTAAATACATATGATAGCATGAGACATTGCCATTTTCGTAAAGAATTCCATTAAAACAAATAACATATTTAATAAAAGATGGCTATAAAATTCGAAGTTTTCTATTATTAGTTTACTAATACATTGGTAATCTGAGATTTTTTTTTCCTCTAACAAGTTAGGAATATTTTAAGTTTTTATTTTATAATGGAGAGGAGGGATGCCATATTTGGGTTTTCTATGATCTGTACAAATTTGCTTTAACTATTGAGCTAATCAGATATCATACAAGGAGAAGGGATCTCTGAATATAGCAACAGAATTCTCATTGTCAACATCCATTTTTAAAAATTCAGGATCTACTGAATTACAGAAATATTTTATGGTTTGCTCCCTCCAATTTATACTCAAAATATGGAGTCAGTGATTTTATTAAATTTTAAGTCAGACCATTCATCCCTCTCTTCTAAACCTTCCCATCGCTTCTCAACTTAAAGCAGTGATTCTCAGCAGTGATTTTGTCCCCAGGAAATATTTGGCAATGTCTGGAGACATTTTTTATTTTCATTCTGGGAGAAGGCTACTGTAATCTAATGAACAGGGGCCAGAGATACTACTAGACAGAGAACAATGCACAGGACAACCTCACAACAAAATGTCAGCAGTGCTCAGGATGGGAACCTGACAGAGTAACAAAGGCCTTGCTATGACCTGCAAACCTCTAGAAGATCTGCCTCTTGTCCTTGATCATTACCTAACTCTTCTCTTATAATCCTCCCCTCCCTTACTTTACTCCAGCCACACTGGCCTTGCCTTCTGTTCCATAATCAGTCAGAAAGGCTCTCACCCCAGGATCTTTGCACTGCTATTACTTTGCCTGGAAACCCTCTCCAAGCGTCTCAACAAGTTTCACTCCTTCCTTCCTAGTGTATTTCTACTCAGATGCCATCTTTTCAATCAAGACTTCTCTGGCCACAAGCTGTCAACTTTCAACCTCTCCTGCCTCTAACACTTACTCCAATCCCTCTGTTTTTTCTCTGTGGCATTTATCACTACCAAACAAACTATATGATTCATTTATGTCATATACTGTCCTATTCCCTAATTGGAACATAAGCTCCAGTAGAACAGATTTTTGGCCTTGTTCTCTTCACTTTTTTCCCCCAATGCTGAATCTCCACTACCTAGAACACTGCCTGATGGTGGTATAGGTAGTCAGAAAATTGTTAAATGAATAAATGAATGAATGTCCAAAATCTTTGATGTTGTATATTTGTTGTACCCCAGAAACTCTACCATCTCCAGTACATAGTTGGGTGTGTTGGTTTTTTTCAATTTTAGTATAACAAGAAAAATTTGGCTGTATTAGATGAAATCTTTTGGCCCATTTCTTCAGAACTTATAAACTTAAAGAAAGGATTAGAGCCAGAAAAGATGTAGAAAACTCAGCAACCCAGTCAATGCCTTTTCTAAGTCTTCCCCATGAATTATTTAGTTTCTAGCCATTTCCTGAGAAGACAATTCCTTCTACATTTTACAGATCTGAAGATGGAGTGATTGCTTTATGTTTTATTTTTATTAGGGAAAGTCCAATAATTATACTATTTCAACCCCTGAGACTCATTTTCTACTGCTCTGTTCAACTTCTAAGATACTTCAGCATCCTGCTCAATCTCTATTCTAAAGGAACTCAATCCCTACAGACATTAAAAAGGTATTTCTATAAAAACAAACTATTTGTATCATACCTTCAAATCTGGTCTTATTTCCTGGGTCTAAAGTAGAACCCCATTTATATGAAGCCAATGAAGCAAGAGCCACAATTGATCAATACTCATATCCTGATGCTGAATAAATTGAGTTCCCCCTGGGCCAACTCAGCAGATGATTATTACAGACCACATGCAGCTCACAGGGCTTGTGCCTATCACAGGCCTCCATCCCTGCCAATCTGTCAGAGAATGGATCGAATAGAATACTCCAAAATCTACTCATGTGGAAAATTTGACAGTGAAAAGAATATTTCTCTTGACTTAAAAAAATTGATTGAAACCAAAATGTGAATTTGAATCTCATAAAGTTGATTCTCTGCCTTCATCAGCCAACAGATCGAATGAGGTATACACCATGCCACCCTTCGCTCTGGTTTTAGGTCATCGGTGTTTAACACAGGTAGAAATTCTGCATGCTTCAGTAATTTATACAGATTTGTTTCCAAACTAGGAAGATGGCCAAGGCTTAACTTTGGCAGTACAGCTGAATATCAAGTATTTATCTCAATCCCAAAGTCCAAACACATCAATGTGAAGGGAAATTTTATGGAGTCAAATTGAGCCGTTGGAGATACTTGTCAAGTATGCTAAGTCCACAAAGCAGTTTATGTCTTTCTCAAAATATAAATCTTAGTTCATATTTCACCAGTGCTGTCTTATTGTTTTATTTTATATTACTTTGGGTGGGCAGAGGAATGTATGGAATAGAAAATAGTTGGGAAGTAAATGCCTTCTATCAAGCATGTGACCCAGAGACAGCAACCTAATGTCTTCTCCTGAGCAAGCATGGTTGATCAGTAGTGATGGTCAAGACAGCTGCACTGAAAGAGTTTGAGGTTGAGGGTCCATGTATCTTGGTCGTTTGTTTATGCTCTGAGCTGTGGGAGAGGCTTTGGAGTTAGAGAGACCTGGGTTCAAATCCTAGTCCTGCCAATTACTAGCTGTTTTTCACATTGCTGCATCACCTGTAAGTAGGGATGATGTTCTTTATATCAAAGGTTCTTTGTGAACATTAAATTAAATGATATCATAAAATGACTTACACATAATAAACACTCAATAAATGATAGCTATTATTTTAGAATGGTAAAGATATATACTTCACATACACACTCCCACATGTAAACCCACACACTTATTTATAGCCTCTCTTGTTCCAAAAAATGATGAGAGAACATTTCTAAAATGCATTTTGAAATTTTTTTTAATTTACAAAAACAAAAACCAAAAATTTAAAACTTGGGATAAGTGCAAATTATGGTAAGAAAATAAGAGGAAGTCAGGTATGATATTAGATCTCAAAATATATACAAAAGGTTTTTAATCTCACTAAAGTTGGGCCAGAAATTTTACTTTAAATCTGGCAGATAGCAAGAAGAGGAAATCTGATCATTTAAAGATCCTTGGGGCCAAAAAAGTAAAAATGTTTTGTTCAAAACATTTTGGGGCAATAGTTTTGGTGTAAAACTATTTACTTGGCATGATAAACATTCATATGGTCAACAGAACAAGGAGTTTCACACAGGTCTGCTTCTTAAATACTTTTCAAAATAATCCAATTCCATCATACCAATGTATTTGTAATACAGAGAATCAACAGGTACATCATCCCTTTCGAAAGAAAAAAAAAAAAACTCTTATTCTAAAGTAAAAAGACCACGTATAGAGACACATATAATATGTGAATGATGTGATTTTAAACAAATCTCCAAAAATTCTTGGCTTCTCTGCCCTTTTGACCCCCTTTTTTCTTGAAGGGAGCATTGGCTTAATGATTCATTTCTAATAAAATAGAATGCAGTAAAAAGGAAGGTACGAGATTTCAGACACTGGGTCACAAAAAGGCAGGCTTTTGTCTTGTTCTCTCTTTTGCTTGGATTACTTGTTCTGAAGGAAGCCAGCTGCCATGTTGTGGGCTGCCCCATGGAGAGGTTCACGTGGCCAGGAACCCAAGTCTGCACCCAACAGCTAATGATAAACAGGCTTCCTGTGCACATGTGATAGAGCTTGGAAGTAAATCCTCAGCTCCAGACAAGCTTTCAGGTGACTGTAGCCTAGGTTGGCACCCTGACTGTGATGTCATGAGAGACATGGACCTAGAACCACCCAACTGGGCTGCTCTCAAATTCCTTTCTCAAATGGAGAAAACCAGTGTTTGTTGTTTGAAGCTGGTAAGTTTTAAGATAATTTGTTATACAGAAATAGATAACTAATGCCACTTCCTTGGAGAGAAAGACTAGAAGATTTAAGCTATTTATAATTACTATAGAATAACACACTAATATTGGTTTCCTAAAGACAAAATAAATATTTTTGAGTGTCTTTCAATGGGACAAGAACTGCTTGTCTACAAGAACTTGCAAGCTTCTACTTGTGGAAAAATACAGATATGCACAATTTAATGAATCTAATTAAAAACACTTTGTGTTCCTTTTCTAGGTCAAAATGACTTTTTTTTATTTTTGCATTTCCAAGGTTTTTTATGAACCCCTTACAATAACCACAAATATTAGAAGATGATTGGATTCAAAGGCTTGATGGTAAATGTAATTAGCCTTTAAATAATGCACAACAGTTGTACAAAGGGAATAATTTGCGTGTAGCCATGAATTTGTTGCAAAATGTAGAGGAGCTAAATGGTCAACAGATATCATTCACTGGCTCATTCTTTTAATTGAAAACATTTTGATTCCTACTATGTCTTAGACACTGGGCTAGATACTCCTGGTGCAGACATAAAGCCCCAAACTTGAGTCAGCTGATTCTTCTAGAATAGTATGAAGGTCTAACCAAACTGCCCCCATGCCCATAAAGTCATCCCCAATTATTAAAGAGGACTTTCCTGCTTTTGGATTCATATAGCATTTGTTTGCCTAACGTGGTATAACTACCATCCTCATTACACTGTTACAGCAGCTGTCTTATTGCCCCAACTGGTCTTCCTTAAGCTCAGAAGGAGTATTTCCTGCATGCTTGAATTTCTCACAATATCTTCCTAAATGTCCAAGACAGAATAGGAGTTCAATACTTGTGTAACTTATCAATTGATGCTGCTTTAGCATTATATAAATATACATAATAGACAATAGAGATGGTTGAGAGAGAGGGAGGGAGAGAGAGATAGTGTGTATATTTTTACATTTTTTCACAACTCTTCATTTTCCTTCTGGGAAAGCTGGATTTACAAGTGGAACAAAGAAATAAAACTACTTCAGAAAGGACTATTTTGCTTTTAACACAGATGAACAAATTACAGCTAAAATCAGAAGATATAGAGTAGTTAACACATCCAGCTTTGAATTCTAGCTCTTCCACTGACTGCTCTGTCAAACTAGCATTTACTTTTCCAAAACTTAGTTTTCTCAGTGGTTAAAGAAATCTACCTATTGGGTTGCTGGGAAGGATAAATAAATGACACAGGTAAAATACTTAGCACAGCTCTAGGCATATACTAAGTGCTTAATAAATGCTAGGTGGTGGTGACACTTACTTGCAATAATCCTTTGCAAACTGCATCTAGTAAAACTCAAAACTGGGAATGCTCTGATGGCATCAGCTCTCTCCTCAGTGCCTTTGGCTTTATTTTTTCCCACCTTCCTCACAGTTAAACCTACTGATCTTCTTGACCATAGATTCCCTAAAACAGGAAGTACTGAAGCCTTATCCTGGGGGCTTATAGCATTAAGTTATTCCCTAACTTGAAAAAGTGGCAATCCCAAGCTGATTTCCTTTTTTTCTTAAATAAATGTTTTATTTTGGGGGAGAATGAGCAAGCAGGGAAGGGGCAGAGAGAAAATTCCAAGCAGGCTCTGTGTTTGACATGGGGCTCTATCTCACAAACCATGAGATCATGACCTGAGCCAAAATCAGGAGTTCGACGCTTAGCCAGCTGAGCCACCCAGGGACCCCTGATTTCATCTGATTTGCAATCTGTTCACTATTCTTTGATGCTAATTTTGAGGCACTTTCAACTGTGCTCCTGACACTATGTCAGACACATCTACCCAGGTTCGTATGAGTGGACTTCTGATCTCAAGTTGTGCTTCTAGAAATCTCCCCTAGGACTCCAATTGCTTGGCCATACTCCCCAGTCTCTGAGATTGTCTTCACTTCAGTATGTTCACCAACTCTGAAGGCTTGGTTTGGTTCCCTTCTTGAATGCTCTATGAACAGCCATGCTAGACTCACTTCTGATCATTTCCAATCTATGCCTCTTCCAATCATTTCCTTCTATGCCTCTGGTACTGCCCACAGCTGAACAGAAATGTCCATTGTTCTCTAAACCCACAGGTGAACAGGATATTTAAGTGTCTACCATTCACTAAACAACTAGCAGAGTTAACAGCTAATTCCAGGCCAAGAATTTTATTACCCTCTTGTGCAACTGACACAAGGAATTTAGGGAGTTATGATAAAATTATTTCAGTAATAACATAGAAGAATCAGAAAAAATTAGTTTTCAGTTTTGTCTATGCAACTTCCTCAGGCACTATAGGGTTCTACCACTCCTAAATTGAATGTTTTTTCACAGGCTGCATCTTCTGTACAAAAGACCTAACCTAGCTCAGTCTAACTATTGTTCTCTTTGAAATACCATCTTTCTAGGAGCCCTCTCTATGCTCACTGAAGTGTGGGGTGCTGGGGTGAGGCTGATAAATGGTTGTGGCCATGAGGCAGGGATTATGTAGTAATAGAGAAAGGTTGAGGCAGGACTAAGAGTCTAGCTGTACAGAGTAGGGACTAAAGTTATTGAAGTTAGATATTCAGAGACCAAGCTGAATGAGGCCAGAGTATACCCCAACCCGAAAAGGGTGATTTTCTACCTAGTCCCCACATAATCATCTATGGAAATTTGTAAAGTGGACATGTCTAGGCCCTAATCTCAGCTACTCAGATTCCCTAAGTCTGTAGAAGATGCTGGAAATAATTTCAAGATTTTGATTCAAACATAAAGTTGGTCTATTTCCAGTATTATTATCATTGCACAATACATTGAATGTTCATTCTAGGCCAGCAACTGTGCTTAAAATTTTATCTGCATTTGTGTTTTTTTTCTGAGACTATTTTACAGACAAGAAAATTACTGCTTGCCCAAGCTCATGCAATGACAACTAAAGGTCAAAGTTGGGACTCAAGTTGTGGGCCCCCAAACCCCAAACCTATTTACAATCCCTACCCTATACCGCTTTGCAATGCCCCTGCCCCTTGCTACTGTTGCCATGAATGTAACTTACTCTTTGGGACTTGTCTTAGTTTAGGCTGATCTAAAAGAATACCTTAGACTGGGGGCTTATAAGCAAATGCTCATTTATTTCTCATGGTTTTGGAGGCTAGGAAGTCTAAGATCAAGGTGTTGGCAGATTCAGTTTCTGGTTCATAAACAGCTGTCTTCTTACTGTGTGCTCATGAAAGAGAAGGATGAGGAAGCTCCTTGGGGCCACTTATAAGAGCACTAATCCCATCAGAAGATTCCATCCTCATGATCTAATCACCTCCCACAGGCTCAACCTCCAAATATTATCATATTGGGGATTAGGTTTCAAAATAGGTATTTAGTGGGAGGTGGAGGAGGAGACAAAAATTGAGTCCACAGTAGGGTCATTAGAGTCATACAATATAGCACAGTGCTGCACTCAGCCATTTCCCCAAATGTACTTGGTCCAGACCAAATTAAAAAAGGACACAAAGGATATTAAGATGAGAACTGATCCAACTCTTTCCTGATGTCATTCTGCAGTAAGGATACAGACCCTACATGAAAAATTATCCCAGTGCTCCCCTCTCAGTAGGACCCTGACATTTCCCCACATTTCTCATACTCTCCTAATGGCAGTCACGTTGAACACTGGGACAAAAGATTCTGAAGCTCAAACAAACCAGGTTTGTTCATGTTGTTATTATGCCTCTGTGTGTGTGTGTGCGTGTGTGCGTGTGTGTGTGTTATAAAGATGTGTCTTTCCTTTTTTAACATAAACTTAATAAATTTATAAAA